>NC_142469.1:50313719-50616750 GCF_049115385.1 Moschus berezovskii
AAGAAATTACACAGAATGCAGCCCACAAAGAGATGGAAAGCATTTGAGTAGTTAGGAGACATGGAGAACGTATTGGGACCATCCGTTTTTCAGAAGACAACTGGCCGAATTTGTTAAAATGAAAATGATGTGCTGTCTTAATATTGGAGTAGACTTTAAAGCAACATACATCCTTGAGATAAAACTTCATAATCGTAAAACGTTCAGTTTTATTTAGATACAATAATTCTAATTGTGTATGTATCTAACAGCGTACTTTCAAAATACAGAGACTAAAAATTAACAGAAATACAATTATTGACAGACAAATCTACAATCAGAAGCATTTTAACAGACCGTTTCTTTTAACTGATGGAAAAAATGGCCCCTTAAGCCAATAAATACTTAGATTCAAATAAAAGATTAATAAATTACTTAGTAGATAGGTAAGGTGATCTGGTACTCCCATCTCTTTAAGTATTTCCCACAGTTTATTGTGATCCACACAATCTTTAACACAGTCTTTAGATCCACGAAGGCTTTAGCAGTCAATGAAGTGGAAGTAGAATTCCCATGCTTTTTCCGTAATCCAGTGAATGATAGGAATTTGATCTCTTCCTCTGCCTTTTCTAAATCCAGCTTTTGTACATCTGGAAGTTCTCAGTTCATATACTGCTGAAGCCTGGCTTGAAAGATTTTGAGTGTAACCTTGCTAACATGTGAAATGAGTGTAATCATAACGGTAGTTTGAACAATCTTTGGCATTGCCTTTCTTTGGGATTGGAAAGAAAACTGATCTTTTCCAGTCCTGTGGCTACTGCTGAGTTTTCCAAATTTACTAACATATTCAGTGGAGCACTTAAACAGCATCATCTTTTAAGATTTTAAATAGCTCAGCTGGAATTCCACCACCTCTGCTAGCTTTGTTCTTAGTAGTGCTTCCTCAGGCCCACTTGACTTCACATTCCAGGATGTCCGGCTCTAGAAGAGTGACACACTATCGTGATTATCCAGGTCATTAAGACCTTTTTTGTATAGTTCTGTGTGTTCTTGCCACCTCTTCTTAATATCTTCTGCTTCTGTTAGATCCTTACCATTTCTGTCCTTTATCATGCCCATCCTTGCATGAAATGTTCCCTTGATATCTCCAGTTTTCCTGAAGAGATCTCTGATCTTTCCCATTCTATTGTTTTCCTCTATTTATTTGCATTGTTTATTTAAGAAGGCCTTCTTCTTTCTTCTTGCTGTTTTCTAAAACTCTGCATTCCTTTGGGCATATCTTTCCCTATTTCCCTTGCCTTTTACTTCTCTTCTTCCCTCAGCCATTTGTAAAGCTTCCTCAGGCAACCACTTTTCAGTCTTGCATTTCTTTTTCTTTGGGATGGTTTTGGTCACCACCTCCTGTTCAGTGTTACAAACTTCCATCCATAGTTCTTCAGGCACTCTGTCTACCAGATCTAATCCCTTGAATATTGGTCACTTCCACTGTATAAGGGGTTTGATTTAGGTTCTTCTTGAATGACCCAGTGGTTTCCCCTACTTTCTTCAGTTTAAGTGTAAATTTTGCGATAAAGAGCTCATGATCTGAGCCATAGTCAGTTCTAGGTCTTGTTTTTACTGACTGTATAGAACTTCTCCATCTTTGACTGCAAAGAGCATAATTAGTCTGATTTTGGTATTGACCACCTGGTGATATCCATATGTAGAACCATCTCTTGGGTTGTTGGAAAAGTGTGTTTGCTATGACCAAGTGCATTCTCTTGACAGAGAGAGACTCTGTTAGCTTTTGCCCTGCTTCATTTTGTAAACAGCAACAGCAGCTTAGCATATCACAGCAAAAATCTGCAAAATACACATTCTTTTCAGTCATGTAAACATTTTAAAGTCACTTAAGAAAAATTAGGCCACAAATTTTTGTCAACAATATTTAAAAGATTGAAATCATACAGAGTATGTTCTTTGTATATGGTAGGATTTAGCCAGAAGTCAATAATGATAACCAGAGGATAAATAATCTTACAAAGATACTGTCAGATCAGACACCAAGAATAAAAAGAAATCAGACTCAAAAAATCTATGTTGTATGGTTTCATTATATTAGAAATTCAAAAATGAGGCAAAATTAGACTATAGTGTTCATGGCTGCATGTTAAGGCAAACAGTGAACAAAGACAAATAAGAAAGTGATTACCATAAAAAGATAATAATTACCTTCAGCGGGTAGAGGGCTTGCTTAGGCCATCATAGTGCAAGAAGTTCCTTCTTGTTTTGTCATCAAAAATATATCCATTGTACTCAAGTGCTTATTCTTCCAGATGAAATTTAAACAGTATTGTCAAATTCCCTAAAAAGCATTTGGAATTGTGTTAAGTTTATAGATTTCTTCTGGAATTATTTGCATCTTTGAAATATTAAGTCTTCCCATCGAGGAATATGGTATATGTTTCCAGTTACTCAGTTTTGTTTTATTGCTTTTTAAGATTCTTTAGAAAAATTTTAGAGTTTTTCTCACAGAGTCCACGTTTCTTGTTAAGCACATTCCTAGGTATTTCATTAATTTTGCCTCTAATGTAAATGAGGTCCCCTGCTGCCCCCACCATGTTTTCCAACAGGTATTACTAATATGTGGGAAAGCTAAAGTTTTTTTTTAACTGCCAATCTTATTATTTTTAATTCCCATAGTTTATTTTAAAATAGTATTTGTTGTGTTTTTGTTGTGGGGTGAGTCTTAGTAGTTACTTTATAATAACTTTCTCATTTGCTTACTCTTTCTCAATAGTTGAGAATGTGAGGCTCACAAAGGATAAGGAGTTTGTTCAAGGTCATTCGGCTAAATACTGGTTGGAGCTGGGGTTTTAATCCTGTTATGTGTAACTGAAAAACTACCATGGGATTATATTTTCCCTGATTAATTTAATTCAACAACAAATTATATAAAGATGTTGTGTTATGGAGATGAATTAGATAATGAATGTAAAATCACCAGGAATGTAAATGAACTATCCAAATTAATGTAGCAGTTTCACCGTGAAATTAAAGGTAGGAGATTCACTGGAGAATAGTTGAGATCTGGCTTGCCTTTGAGCAGTTTAGAAGTCGTAGAGCTTTCTCATTTATAAAATTTTTGAGATGTCCTCTGAATATTTATGTCTGAACCATATGTCTTCCCAGTGGATTTTTTTTAATATTAAAAGTGGCATTTAGTAAGCCATTTAAATGATGATGGTAGTGGATGCATTTAAGATTTCTTTGCAGTGATGACCTTTCAGCAGACTAGTACTTACAACAGAAGGATTGGAAAGTGTTCCCCCTTGGCGTTCAACGCCAGTTTTATTTTGTACCTTTGAAGGTGCCATTCTATTTGGGTGCTGAATATCTAGCAGGGAATAAAAAAAAGACAAATTATAAACAAGCATATTAGGTACAGTTGACCCTTGAACCACATGGAAGTTATAGTCAGCCCCCTGGATACATGGTCCCTCTGCATCCATGAATTCGGCCAACCACAGATCCTGTGTTAAGTACTGCAGTATTTACCGTTGGAAAAAACCCTCTTATAAATGAACCCATGCAGTTCGAGCCAGTGTTGCTCAAGGGTCAGCTCTGTATATCTTGAGAGAAGTGCTATGAAGAAATGATTTGTGAGTGGGTCTGGCAGGCAAGGCAGCGTACAATAGGCCCTGAGGTGAAGCATGTCGTAAGGAGCCTGCCAAAGGCCAGTGTTGCTGGAGGACCGGGTGAAGCCCAAGTTGGAGCATCTGAGGTTGGCTCAGTGGCAAGGCGTCTAACATTCAGGACCCTGGAGACCATAAGAACGAATTTGGATTTTATTCAGAGAGCCATGGGGAGATTTCTAAGAAGGGTACCAACTGGGACCAGTGTAAGATATTAAGACATTGTGGTGGGAAGACCAGGCGGAAAGCTTATGCTGCAGACCAGGGTTTCCCAGCTATGCACTCTTGACATTCAGGACTGGCTGACTCTTTGTCCAGGTGGCTATTCTGTATCTTGAAGCAGCATCTCTGGCCTCTACCCACTAGACAGAGGCAGAGAGTAGCAGCTGTCCTGTCACTTTCCAAGCTGTAACCACCACAGTGTCTTCAGACCTTTCCAGGAGTCCCTTGGGGGATCCGCTATTCCTCAGTTGTGAGCCGCTGCTCATAACCAGAGGGAAGACTTGGGGTGGGGTGATGGCACTGGAGGTAGAAAGACGTGCTTAGATTTGAAACCCACTTAGGTGGAAGAGGATGTGCTGGATTACAGGGATTCAGACAGATTCCTTGGACAGAGACTTCTCCACTCATCTTCATTGCCAGGTTTTTCTGGAAAAGCTTCCTTTGAGGTTTTTGGAAACCTTAAAATTCACCCACAGTCATCCTCACTCTAACTCGTGCTTAGATCTTCCAAACATTGTGTCTGCTTTGTGTTGTGTAGACAGAAAAGATCTGTCCCCTCCCTACACACAGACCACACCACTTCAAACCCCAGAGAGGTGACGGAGGTGCTTGGTCTCTCACCAGGAATCCTGAAGTGGGTGAAGCTGATCGACAACTTTGAAGGAGAGTATGACTACGTGACCAACGAGGGCACAGTTTTCACGTTCAAGACAAATCGCCATTCTCCTAACTACCGCCTGATCAACATTGACTTCACGGATCCCGAGGAGTCCAGGTGGAAAGTGCTGGTTCCTGAGCATGAGAAAGATGTCTTAGGTAAGAGTATGTGCTGCTTGGAGGTTGTGCTTTTGTTTCTGGTAAGAATGTCAAGACATTGGTGTATCTCTCATTCTCTGGTAACCAGTTACAAGGCAAAGAACCTTCAACTTATGATCCTGAAAAGTCTTAATAGAGCAGCCAAGTGTTTATTACCATGTGACATTTTATAATTAGCACAGTATTGTGTGGGATCTTCATAAAAATTGTGAAGGTATGAATCCAGACCTTCAAAGGTGGAGATTTTTTATTAAATATCGGCTGTCTTTGTGTAGCTGTTATCAGATAATAAGTGCTAATGTTTAAATTTTTTGAAACTATTTGGATTCAGAATCCTTAATTTTTAGCTTTGGAATAACCTTTGGCTGTTCATTTTATACCTATTGTAGATCTTAGGTTGGATTTATAGTCCTCTTACCAGAAGAGAAGAGAGATTATTGTCAGATTTAATTGAGATGCATTGCACTTGCTGCTGTGTGCACTGTGCTACAATAACGTCTTAAAAGCATCACTTCTGAGTCCGTCATGTTTCACAGCCCCTTTAAGTTCCCATTTATTCATTTTCTCAGTGATTTTCCAAAAATGATATACTGCTTTATAAGTTACTTATTGCCTGAAAGCTGGATTTGACTTAAAATGAGACTCACTAATTTTGCTACAGTTTTTAACACAAAAGGAGAGTTGAATACCTTCAAACTAGGGAAGAGTTTGCTTGTGGAGGTGAACTTCTGATGGGTTGAATAGGAATAAAATCTAGGGCCATTCCAAGGGAAGGTATAAGGTGTATAATCAGGAAAATAATTCTTTGTGAAAATGGCAGAGTGGCTCTGTGTCAGATGAAGCAGTCCTGACATGGGTTTTTCAGTGACTTGAAGCACATATATTGGAGTCAGATTCAGGTGCACATCCTGGAAAAGTAAGGACCCTTCCTCCCTGGCTCAAGGCAGCATGCTCTGTGCCTGCGGATAGTTCAACCTGGCCTGGCTTGTAGAGCAGGAGGTGGGCACACAATTACAGCTGAGTCTCAGGAAGTGCTTCACTCATGCGCTCCCCTCTGCCCCTGGACACCTGGCTCACCCATCCACCCACTTCTGTTTGGAGGCCTCTTACACCTCAGGCAGTCCTATCAGACGGGACCCAAGACAGCCCTGTCCATGCCCTTACCTGCTCAGCCCCGATCTGCAGCCCAGGACCGCAGCTCATCCCAGGCTCTTCTCCGTCCATACCTACTTCTCAGCTTGGATTAGGCATCAGTGCTTTCTCTCTCTCAGCTGAGTTCTCCTGGTGGGGAGGGTACTTAACAACAGGACGGGGGCTCTTTCCAAGGAAGCCTGTTCATCTGTCTCCTCAAAACCTTCCGTTCACTCTCTGGACCTCATTTGTTGGATGAAGGACTTGAGAATCTTGAGAACAGGTTTCCTGCCTTCTCCGTTAACATCTTCATGTGAGGAAACCGGTTTGCAGTGACTTTGGCTTCTGTGCAAACTGAGACAGAATGTCCCCTCCAGGGGTGGTAAGATCCAGCTCTTGGTGAGCACTTCTTAATTGCCACTGGAGGGCCCCTTGGTGGGTCCAAAGGAGACTTGGTGGCACAAGTCTTCATGAAGAGTGCCCTGGGTGCTTTTCAGGTGAAGGTCAGGTTGGAACAGTGATCCTCTTGTATGGAACCATCAGAAATGCAAATATTTCCCAAGCCATGTGAATTTTCTGCCTTTTAAAGCCTCCCCACCTCCCAAAGCAGTTTTAACTATACCTTAAGGTGGCAGTCCTGTCTCACCTGCAGATCTAATGAAATGCAAATCAATGCTCGGAGATTTGTGGGAGCAGTGAAGTATTTTTATAACCTTCCCTCTGAAAGGTTATAAGTTCTTTACACTAGAAAGGGGAAACCTTCAATATTCACTAGAACTCATCAATTCAAAGAGAAGCACAGGTAAATTTGCAATATATCATTAGCACAGAATGCCCTACTGAGAATAAAAACTAGAGATGAATCATAAAGTACAGCTGTTAAGTCAGAGCTTTTATTAACGACAGTCTACAAATCACCTTGTCCTTTTCTTATTCCCTTTGTCTGTTTTAGAACACTGACGTACTTATAGTTAACACAGATTGATTATTTTTTGACAGAAATAATTTACTTCCTTCTCCCCCCCGCCGCCCGCCTTTCTTTGAAACATTAAAGCCACATGAAATACATTGCTTGATTGAAGTACTTAAAAAAAATCATATCGGTGGATGAGCAAATGACTTTTAGGTGTAATAGTTGTTTTTTATATCCTGACTTGAGAAGTTTGCAGTAGGAACCTAAACAATCTGACGAGACTGGGGCCCCTGGTGATCCTCAGAGCTCCCTCTGGCCCGTGTCTTGTTGAGCATTGATAATGTCATATGTGTGAGCTGCTAGTTTCCTGGGTTATAAAAATAAGCAGTATATAAAGCCCCTTGCCGGGCTCCATACCATAAAAACCAAGAAAAGCTCATCTTTTCCACATTCCTGAGCTGTTCCCTGCAGCCCTGAGCTGGCTTGCATTCGCCACAGCCTGTCTCTCTGGACAGCCTGTCCTTGTTGCTGGCCGATCTCATCCAGAGCACGGTGGATTGTGCTCAGGCCTGCCCGCACCGCTTCCTCCTCTCCTCCTCAGCTCACTTACCTCCGCTCTCCCAGCTCCATCACCGACAACACAACACCGCAGCTGTGGCCTGGGCACGGGAAGGGAAGGGGAGTGGGCTCCTGTCTGCCTCACTCTCAGATCCGCGGCCTGGTGACTCTTCCTGGAGATGCCCTTCGTTTCTTGGCCACCCTTCTCCAGACTTTATCCCCAGCTCCATGTGGGGCTCTGCTTGGCTTCTTGGGGTTCGGGTCTCTTCTCCACCCTCCATGTATGCCATTGTTCTCTGGTCAGCCATAGGATGCATACATCCGTCACTGTTGTCAGCCTTTGTGTATGTCACCCTTTTGTCCAACAGTAGCTCCACAGTAATGACCGAGTCAGAACTAAAGTTCCTCCACCCAGCTCACCAAACCCCATCAGACCTCCCACTGCCAACCCCACTCACCCCGAAAAGGGACAACGGTTTTCTTCTTGAAAATGGGCTTCTCGTTTCCTTTCCTGGTCTTCCTCCCTTCCTGGTTCATTCATATTCCTTTTCTCTTTTCTTATCCCCGGCTCTAGCCTTCATTCCTTTACTTGTGTTTTCCCACCCTCTCGCCTGACAGAGAGCTGCCCGGCCCCCAGCACCACCCAGGCACCCCCACCTTCACTGTCCCCCAGTTGTAACTCAGCACTTGCACAAGGGCTCCCACTTATTTCCAATCTCACCCAGCAACTCACTCACCTTTGTTTACACGTTACTACTTATATTTTTACGTGATTGTCAAAAGTGACCTCATCTCCTTGCTGGTCTGTCCAGCACCTTGCAGGGTGCCAAGCACATGCCAAGCAAGGGTTTGGTACATTCTTATTGAATAAACAATCTTGGCAGAGGAGCAACATGATTCAGGTTTTGTTGTTTTCCATCTGTACCTCCTGTAACATGATACTGGACACAAAATAGGGCAGCAGGGTCATTTGTGTTACACACATCATTGAGATCATCAAAGGCTCCTTGTCCCAGGTGGAGAATGTGTTATTACCTCTGGACCTGACATTGGCAATGATTTATTAGAGGGATATGCCGAAAACACAACGAATGATTAAAGCCAATTATGAAATCACTTGGCTGATCTCAGTGCTACAGGGCACAGTGTAGAGCCCCAGAACTGCTGTTCAGTGAGATGAGTATGTTGTTGGCTAATTTTCAAAGCCACATTAGGTTTTATGTGTCCTTACCTTTTCAGAGTGGGTAGCCTGCGTCAGGTCCAGCTTCTTGGTGCTGTGCTACCTGCACGACGTGAAGAACACCCTGCAGCTTCACGACCTGGCCACTGGCGCTCTCCTCAAGACCTTCCCGCTGGAGGTTGGCAGCGTCGTGGGGTACAGCGGTCAGAAGAAGGACACCGAAATCTTCTATCAGTTTACTTCCTTTTTATCTCCAGGTGAGAGTCTTTTCACCAACTCCAGTTTAAAAATCACACTCCCGTTTGGGTTTCTTTTGATACACTGAAATATAATGTCATGTTATATTGAAAATCACATGTGCTGTGTTACAGCCAGAATTACTTAATATAAACAGGTACAATGGACACTCAGAACAAAGGGACACGTGAACACCTAAAACTGCACTCTCATTAATCTTATATCCTGAGTCTCTCTTCTGGGGACAGGACCAGCTGTTGTTCTAGGTTGATTTGAAAAATCGATATGAACAAGTAAAACTGTAGATTCAGCCTTTAGTCTGTATATATCAAAACACACACAGCACAGATAACTAAAAGTGTTAAATAAAAATCTGTAGTCACATCTGACATTTAAAAGCTGTTTTAAAACTGAGACTACATTCTGCTTTTGTTAAGCTGGATTAAAATAAAATTCTAAAAGTATAATCTTACATCATATGGAGGGGGGAAAAAACTTGTTATTTGGTTCTAGTAGAAAAGGAAGAAAACATTTGCAATTTTATGGCATCAGTTAATTTTCCCCAAAGTAAACATGACTCTTTTTATACCTTTTTTTTTTTTTTAGGTTTTTCACACTCGCTTTGCTTGTTTGGGTTTTTTCCTGTTTCTGCACTTGGCTGCATTCAGCATTTCTGTTATAGCCAAAGCTATAACACCCTGATTTGTCCCAGGAGCCTGGCCAGTTGGCAGTTTGCAGTTGACTGGGCAGACCTTATCCTGAAAGCAATCTGGCTGAAGAAATGTCTGCACGTTCCTTATTTGTTTTTCAAGCTCCTTCATCATCCTTTTTGTCCTAGCCAGTTTTGTTGCGGTCATTTGGTTCTTGGCAAATAAAGCAGATGTAGGGGAGAGCTGAGCAGGAGTAGAAATGACTTTGTCCTTCTCCCAGGGTTTGGCAGATAACAGTGATGGCTGATCCACTTCTTTATGTGTGCCTTGGAGTCACAGAACAGGCAGTCTTTAAGGAATCTTAACCGTCATAGCAGGTTGCTGTCAGGGTTATTAAAAGAATAATGTTCTGTACATAGGTCTGATGGTCCATCTGGGACACGTAGCAATCTTTACTCACCCACACACCTTTCAGAGGATCTCACAAAGGTGTGGAAGCCAGGGCCAGGAGCCCTGAACTGACAGGTCAAGAATCTCACGTCGGGGTGTCCGGCTCCTCACCACTCCTCCCCAAAGCCTGGAGGACAGTGGCAGCCAGTGGACGGGAACCAAGGAAGATTGCTTTCCTCCTCTTAGCCCAGTGGTGCGGGGTCTGCACTGTTTTCCTCAACTTACACTGGTTCCAGAAATTGAACTTTGGAAAACCTCATAGCCTTTAAACAGTTTCAGTGGATAAAGAGCAACAAGGAGAACAGAGCAAGGCTGACTCACCTGCTCTTCATAAAAGCCAGAGTCCCCAGAGGCCTGTAAACCACCTTCAGTGACCCCATGTGGCCATTTATTTCAGGGACAAGTTCATCATTACCCGAAGATGAAAGGGCTCATTGTCCTAGCAAAAAATGATGGGTTCTGTGCCACGCAGTGAAATATTATCTGTGACTCTGGCCGTGAAGTCTGGAAAGAGAGGTGCGTTCCTGATTCTGTACCAGCAGGCAGCTCCTGAGCAAGCTTTATTTGTCACTGCAATGCTTTCTTCTTCTCCTTCATCTTTTCCTAATTCGTTTTGCCTCCAGCCTTTTCTTTTCTCTCCTTAATGTAATCTGATACCTAAAATCAGAGAACAGGTCTTCCAGGCTCAGACCTTCTGAACCAAAGGTAAAAATAAATAATTAAACTAGATTCCCCGAAAGCAGGAAATGGTCAGTGTGTACATATGTACACATCCATATACATGCATGTATGCTTTTCAAAGGCTGTTTTGCACTGCTCTCTGACACTAAATTATAAATAAAGCTCCAGGGCCAAAAGTACCTGCTGCGCCAGCTGCTGTGGACCCCTGATACAGCTGGCAGGTGTACACCTGCTGACTTTGCTTCCCATGGAAATACATGGTGAAGACATGTCTTGAGCAAAGCCATTTGGAAGAAAACAGGCCCACGTTATAGTGTGAATTCTTACAGCCTAATGATGTTTTGTGTCCTTGTCTCAAGTGGTTTGCTGAGTATAAGAATCGGGTATCAGACTAGAGAAACATCCTAGAGTCATGAATCAGAGAGGATTGGTTAGGTGATCTCTAGGGAATAATTTCAAAGTTTAAGGGCAAAAGAGAACCAAATTCCAAAGTTCCTCCTTAAGACCATAGGAGATGTCCTGGACTTGAGGAGATAGGGCTCCTGATGAAAACAGTGCTTTGACAAGGCTATTCTAGCAAAAGGAAGGAGGGAGGGGCACTCAGTTCAGATATTCTTGTTATAATTGGAAATAAATGTAAGGAGGTGAAAGAAATGGCAGTTAAAAGGAAGGGGCAATTCTAGGAGAGTTGCGACTGCACTTGGAGGAAAACAGGCAACCAGGGCAGTTTGGAGCACAATGCGCTTATTCCCTGTGGCTCAGACCACTTAGTGGTTGAGCCGAGTGATGCTGTATTCATGGAACCTGGGAGGGTTGTCTAAGGTTCACTGCAGACTTCTGTGTGTTGTGATAATCCAGGACAGCCATCCCAGTTGCATGGTTCTGAGAAACGGGGAGAAGAAATCAAAGAACTTTTCCCAGACTCTTTGGGAAAAGCATGAAAATGCTATAAGAGCAGTTTTAGGTCCATAGAAATGTTGAAGGAAGGGGACAGAGATTTCCTGTGTACTCCCTGTCCCTACACGTGCCCTGCCTCCCCTGTTGTCAGCATCCCCTACTCCAGTGATATAGTTGCTGCAGTTGATGAACCTGCATTGACACATCGTAATTGCTCAAAGTCTGTAACTCACCTTAGGACTCACTCTTGGTGTTGTA
Source organism: Moschus berezovskii (assembly GCF_049115385.1). NCBI lineage: Eukaryota > Metazoa > Chordata > Mammalia > Artiodactyla > Moschidae > Moschus > Moschus berezovskii. Next base: position 50,325,366 of record NC_142469.1, read on the forward strand.
CATTCTGAGTGTGGAGAAATGTATGATGACCTGTGTCCATCAGTATGTGTTTTTATGGTATCTTGCGGAGTAATTTCAGTACCCTAAAAAGTCTGTGCACTCTGCCCTTTTCATCCCTTTTCCCCCTAGCCCCTGGCAACCACTGATCTTTTTACTGTCTCCATAGCTTTGTCTTTTCCAGAATGATTCCAGTTGGAATCATATTAATAGATTACATAGACTTTTCAGATTGGCTCCTTCACTTAGTAATATGCATTTAAGGTTGTTGCATGGCTTAATGGCTTATTTATTTTTTGCTGTTATTATTTGCTTATTTATTTTTGCAGTACTCCATTGTCTGGATGTTCCACCATTTACTTACGTATTCACCTTCTGAAGGACATCTTGGTTGCCTCCAACTTCTGGCAGTCATGAATAAAACTGCTCTGAATATCTGTGTACAGGTTCTTGTGTGGACACATTTTGAACTCCTTTGGACAAATGATCAAAGAGTGCAAAAACATCTTAAGAGACTTGTTTTTGTTTGTGTTTTTTTAATTTTAATATTCTTAAAACCCGACTTGTAATTGGATGAAACAGTGTCTACATGGGTCATCTTTGCCGAGTTCTTTTGCCTTTTCTGCACCGCAGGCATATTCTTTCCCAGCTGAGCCACCAGGGAAGCCCTCTTTTGCCTTTTCTTTGCATATCCAGTTTTCCAGATTCCTCTGTTGATCCTTTTGCAGTTTCTTCTAGAATTGTCCCTTCCTTTTAACTCCCATCTCTTTCACCTCCTTACATTTATTTCCAATTATAGCAGGAATATCTGAACTGGGTGCCCCTCCCTCTTTCCTTTTGCCTTGTTAAAGCACTGTTTTCATCAGGAGCCCTGTCTCCTCAAGTCCAAGACATCTCCTCTGGTCTTAAGGAACTTCCAAACTTGGTTCTCTTTTGCCCGTAAACTTTGAAATTATTACCTAGAGATCACCTAACCAGTCCTCTCTGATTCATGATTTTAGGATGTTTTCTCCAATCTGATACCCGATTCTTATACTTAGCAAACCAGCTGAGACAGGACACAAAACATCATGAGGCTATAGGGATTCACGTTACAACATGAGTCTGCAATGGGCTCACCTGGACTGACCAAGACGGATCTGAAAATAGAAAATATCCATCAAGTAAATTAAGCACTGGTACCTTTAGGTGTAACCCAGCCTCCTCCAAAGTGCCACTTCGGAAGAACAGAGATCAGGCACTTGGCACCCTTTCTCCCAACAGGAGCCAACCCATGTTATATAATTTCATTCTTCTGCTGGAGGCTTTGATGTCTCGATTTTTCTAGATAAACAGGCATTTAGAGTGTGTTTCCTACTCACTGTCTTTCACTTGAGAAATTTCATTCTAGTACTTTGGTGACTTATCTCAGGGCACTGCCCCAGGAACTGGTTGTTGGTTAGAGCTGGGAATCCTGGCTCCCCATCCTTTGTGATTCACTATAGCTCAGGTAACAGTGATGCTGGGGTGAGTCCAGGGCTTGAATGGCTCATGCTTCTTCTGCAATCTCGTCATTGTCTGGTGGTTTGGATTTTTTTTTTTTTTTGAGGATGGAGATGTTTTTGTGTTTTGAGAAAGTGGGGCAGGTACTAATGAAGAAGCTTTTCAAAAATTAACATATATGTGAAGATAGCCTTTGCCCTCAAGACTACATTTATCTGGGCAAGTACAGTACTCAGTGTGTCTGGTAATTTAGAATGTATGCCCAGAGTGTAGTCTGAAAATATTTCACGTATAAGGATATATTCCAACAAATATCCAAATACAGCTTCAACTAAGAAAGCCAGTACTTCAATCCTATTAGGCATTTCCCCACTGTCAATGTTAATCTTATATTGTGTGATTATATTATAAACCATAAAATAATTTGTAAGCATGGGAATTGCGATAACATTCATATGGATTAACAGTCCTGTTGTTACAGTATCTAAACATATTGCTCTTTGCCAGTGGGGAGCAGAGTGCTGTTTCGCAATTGTTAGTGAAGTTCATACATACACAGAGGAGTTGAAAAGAAACACGCTGCCATTTTAACACATGATCAATCAGTTTGAATGTACCCTGTGGGAGTAACTGCTTAGTTTCTGATTTTGCAGTAAGTATCAGGATCTCTAAATTGATTTTTCATATACTGACAGCGTATGTTTAAAGTATTATGTGGGAGGGCTGTTTCCACACCAGCCACTCTGGATGACTAATTCTGTTTCATAAACGATAGCAATGTCGTTGTTTTCAAATAGTAATGATTTATCTTACTTATTGTTTCTTTGATTTAGTTCTTTTTTGTTGTTTTACTTATTTTGGGAGCTGCAATGGGTCTTTGTTGCTGCACCTGGACTTTCTCTCATTTTGGAGAATGGGGGCTACTCTCCAGTTTCAGTGTGCAGGCTTCTTATTGCAGAGCACAGGCTCTGGGGCATGCAGGCTTCAGTAGCTGTAGCGTGTGAGCTCAGTAGTTGTGGCACACGGGCTTAGTTGCTCCACAGCATGTGGGATCCTCCTGAACCAGGGATCAAACCTATGTCCCTGGCATTGCAAGGCGAATTTTTATCCACTGGATCACTAGGGAGTTCAGTTCAGTTCAGTTCAGTCGCTTAGTCGTGTCTGACCCTTTGCGACCCCATGAACCACAGCACGCCAGGCCTCCCTGTCCATCACCAACTCCCGGAGTTCACTCAAATTCATGTCCATCGAGTCGGTGATGCCATCCAGGCATCTCATTCTCTGTCGTCCCCATCTCCTCCCACCCACAACCCCTCCTAGCATCAGACTCTTTTCCAGTAAGTCAACTCATCGCATGAGGTGGCCAAAGTATTGGAGTTTCAGCTTTAGCATAAGTCCTTCCAATGAACACCCAGAATTGATCTCCTTTAGAATGGACTGGTTGGATCTCCTTGCAGTCCAAGGGACTCTCAAGAGTCTTCTCCAACACCACAGTTCAAAAGCATCTGTTCTTCAGCACTCAGCTTTCTTCACAGTCCAACTCTCACATCCATACATGACCATGGGAAAAACCATAGCCTTGACTAGACGGACCTTGGTTGGCAAAGTAATGCGTCTGCTTTTTAATATGCTATCTAGGCTGGTCATAACTTTCCTTCCAAGGAGTAAGCGTCTTTTAATTTCATGGCTGCAATCAGCATCCACAGTGATTTTGGAGCCCAAAAAAATAAAGTCTGACACTGTTTCCACTGTTTCCCCATCTATTTCCAATGAAGTGATGGGACCAGATGCCATGATCTTCGTTTTCTGAATGTTGAGCTTCAAGCCAACCTTTTCACTTTCCTCTTTCACTCTCATCAAGAGGCCTTTGAGTTCCTCTGCACTTTCTGCCATAAGGGTGGTGTCATCTGCATATCTGAGATTATTGATATTTCTCCCGGCAATCTTGATACCAGCTTGTGTTTCTTGCAGCCCACCGTTCCTCATGATGTACTCTGCATATAAGTTAAATAAGCAGGGTGACAATATACAACCTTGACGTACTCCTTTTCCTATTTGGAACCAGTCTGTTGTTCCATGTCCAGTTCTGACTGTTGCTTCCTGACCTGCATACAGGTTTCTCAAGAGGCAGGTCAGGTGGTCTGGTATTCCCATCTCTTTCAGAATGTTCCACAGTTTGTTGTGATCCACACAGTCAAAGGCTTTGGCATAGTCAATGAAGCAGAAATAGATGTTTTTCTGGAAATCTCTTGCTTTCTTCGTGATCCAGCGGATGTTGGCAATTTGATCTCTGGTTCCTCTGCCTTTTCTAAAACCTGCTTGAACATCTGGGAGTTCACGACTCATACATTGCTGAAGCCTAGCTTGGAGAATTTTGAGCATGACTTTACTAGCGTGTGAGATGAGTGCAATTGTGCGGTAGTTTGAGCATTCTTTGGCATTCCCTTTCTTTGTGATTGGAATGAAGACTGACCTTTTCCAGTCCCGTGGCCATTGCTGAGTTTTCCAAATTTGCTGGCATATTGAATGCAGCACTTTCACAGCATCATCTTTCAAGATTTGAAATAGCTCAGTTGGAATTCCATCACCTCCACTAGCTTTGTTCGTGGTGATGCTCTCTAAGGCCCCCTTGATTTCACATTCCAAGGTGTCTGGTTCCAGATGAGTGATCACACCATTGTGATTATCTTCGTCGTGAAGATCTTTTTTGTACAGTTCTTCTGTGTATTCTTGCCACCTCTTCTTAATATCTTCTGCTTCTGTTAGGTCCATACCATTTCTGTCCTTTATCGAGCCCATCTTTGCATGAAATTTTCCCTTGATATCTTTAATTTTCTTGAAAAGATCTCATTTTTCTTATTCTGTTGTTTTCCTCTATTTTTTGCATTGATCTCTGATTAAGGCTTTCTTATCTCTCCTTGCTATTCTTTGGAACTCTGCATTCAGATGCTTATATCTTTCCATTTCTCCTTTGCTTTTCGCTTCTCTTCTTTTCACAGCTATTTATAAGGCCTCCTCAGACAGCCATTTTGCTTTTTTGCATTTCTTTTCCATGGGGATGGTCTTGGTCCCTGTCTCCTGTACAATGTCACGAGTTCATCGGGCACTCTATCTATCAGATCTAGACCCTTAAATCTATTTCTTACTTCCACTGTATAATCATAAGGGATTTGATTTAGGTCATATCTGAATGGTCTAATGGTTTTCCCTACTTTCTTCAATTTCAGTCTGAATTTGGCAATAAGGAGTTCATAATCTGAGCCACAGTCAGCTCCTGGTCTTGTTTTTGCTAACTGTATAGAGCTTCTCCATCTTCGGCTGCAAAGAATATAATCAATCTGATTTCTGTGTTGACCATCTGGTGATGTCCATGTGTAGAGTCTTCTCTTGTGTTGTTGGAAGAGGGTGTTTTCTATGACTAGTGCGTTCTCTTGACAAAACTCTATTAGTCTTTGCCCTGCTTCATTTCGTGCTCCAAGGCCAAATTTGCCTGTTACTCTAGGTATTTCTTGACTTCCTACTTTTGCATTCCAGTCCCCTATAATGAAAAGGACATCCTTTTTGGGTGTTAGTTCTAAAAGGTCTTGTAGGTCTTCATAGAACTGTTCAACTTCGGCTTCTTCAGCATTACTGGTTGGGGCATAGACTTGGATTACTGTAATATTGAATGGTTTGCCTTGGAAACGAACAGAAATCATTCTGTTGTTTTTAAGATTGCATCCAAGTACTGCATTTCGGACTCTTTTGTTGACCATGATGGCTACTCCATTTCTTCTAAGGGATTCCTGCCCACAGTAGTAGATATAATGGACATCTTAGTTAAATTCACCCATTCCAGTCCATTTTAGTTCACTGATTCCTAGAATGTCGACGTTCACTCTTGCCATCTCCTGTTTGACCACTTCCAATTTGCCTTGATTCATGGACCTAACATTCCAGGTTCCTATGCAATATTGCTCTTTACAGCATCAGACCTTGCTTCTATCACCAGTCACATCCACAACTGGGTATTTGTTTCGCTTTGGCTCCATCCCTTCATTCTTTCTGGAGTTATTTCTCCACTGATCTCCAGTAGCATACTGGGTACCTACCGACCTGGGGAATTCCTCATTCAGTATCCTATCATTTTGCCCTTTGATACTGTTCATGGGGTTCTCAAGGCAAGTATACTGAAGTGGTTTGCCATTCCCTTTTCCAGTGGACCACCCCCTTTGATTTAGATATTAAATATTAGAATGTAGTAGCATTAAATTAAGGAGATGGGATTTTAATTAGTGGTTAAAAAAGCTAAAGGTTTATTGTGTATTCACCAATGTGTGTTGTGCACTTGAATAGTCAGAATTTTAAAGGCAACTCTGAAAGGCTATCTTTGGTCCCTGATTGCTGTCCACGTGTGTGCCCACAGAGGGGTGGGTATCAGGAAGCACTAGTCCCAGAGTTCCCATCAAGAGACCCCTGATTGGCTGTTGACTTTGGGCACATCATTTGGGTTTTCCGTCTTAATCCTTGCTCAGGTGAAATAACCCTACATGAAGTATCCCATCTTCTTTGACCTGCCCTCCTGAGTGACCTAGCGTCGGGAAAGACCTGTTGTGTTTCTGCAGTTAGGTTTTACCTCTGCTCTTAGTCCTGGAATGCATTAGAATCTTCTACAATGATACAGAGGTGACTGATGCGAAAAAGAAGACCATGTGCAATGGCGATGGTGAAGTGTGAACACTTATGTAGCATTATACAGTCCACGTGCCAGGCTGTTCTGAGGTCTCTTTCTGCAGTGACCTTAAACAGCACTGCTGACTGTGCTTTGTGATCCTTGCCCCTCTTGTTTCAAGTGAGTTTATGGACCAAACTAAGACTTCCATTTCCTTCTAGGTATCATTTATCACTGTGATCTGACAAAAGAGGAACTGGAGCCCAGAGTCTTCCGAGAGGTGACTGTGAAAGGAATTGATGCTTCCGATTACCAGACAGTCCAGGTAGGGGGTATTTTATCTTGACAATGTGAGTTTAAAAATGTGACTTTCAGGCCAGGCTGTGCACACCCCAGTTTGTCAGCAGCTATGGAGGTAACCCACAGCAACACCAGCCACAGATACTTGGGAACACCTGCTGCTTCTGGGCATTGAGCCCAGTGAGGTCCCTGCCCTCTTGGAGTTTACAGATTTCTGCCACTCTTGACAGGAAGCCAGAATCCCTTGTCTGGGGGATCAATGCAACACAGTTTGTCTGCTTGCTTCAAAGTGGATTGTTTTCTGGCTCAGGTCTCATGGTGTGATAAGTAATAACAGATTTTCTCCATGAAGTATTCACTCAAGTGCTGGAAGTTAGTCTTTGCAGTCTGAAGTTCATCCGTATGTCTGCCTGGCACAGGGTGAGAGCTCAATAAAATATTAGAATGGATGAATTAACTGTTTAATTGTCATGCGTGGCAAGCTCAGTCACTGGTCACCATCCTTTCACGTTAAGACGCTCCATTTTTTTTGTTTTCTCAGTGGCCCACAGGTACTGAGTCTCCTGGAAATCAAATCACTCATTGACAAATGATGCAAAATGACTCTGTTCCTTTGCAATGACAGGTCACCTGTCAGGTACCAGGTGTTTATCAGGGCTCTCCTACCAGGGGGCCTGGACCACGGAGACCCAGGTTAGGATTCAGAGTGTTGTTTCCAAAGGAAAATTAGGGAAAAAAAGAGCACTGGATACCCTGAGAATGTTTCTGTGAAACTAAAGCATCATTTTAACAGGGTGAATTGCCCTTCACCTGTCTAAGAGAAGTCTAGATGATGGACTAGATCTAGATCAAAGATAAAACTGTTTGGCTGGCTGAATCTGGCCCAGGGCTGCAGATCGCCAGGCCCTCTTTTATATCAGGAGTCGACTTATTGGCCTCTGGTTTTTTGGAAAATAGATAGCCATGTTTGTTCATATAGTGTCTGTGGCTGCCTCGGTGCTTTAACAGTGCAGCAGAGACTGTGGCCCACAAAGGCTAAAGTGCTTAGTATTTGGCCCTCCGGGACAAAGTTTGCTGATCCTTAATATATATAAATAGTACTTATAAAGTCAGAGAGCATTCTCAATAGAGGTCCAGGGCCTTTGTCTTCAAGCTCTGTCAGCTTGAAGCCTGAAGTCTGCATGTATTGATTGATACGTCTTGGTTGACATAGGATGAGTCTAACTTTTCTGCCAGTGTTTTCAGCTGCAAAACAGATAGTACCCATTTTGCAGGATTCCTGCAGGATTATATGATATGATAATATTCCTGCAGGATATATGAGATGATATATATAGGGATGCCTTATTTTATTGTTCTTTGCTTCATTGTGCTTTGCAGATACTGTGTTTTTTTTACAAATTGAAGGTTTGTGGCAGTTCTGCATTGAGCATATCTATGTATTGGTGCCATTTTTCCAACAACATTTGTCCATTTCATGTGTCTGTGTCACATTTTGGTAATTCTTGTAGAATTTCAAACTATTTCATTATTGTTATATTTGTTATGATCCATGATCTTTCATGTTATTGTTGCAAAAAAGATTATGATTCACCGAAGGCTCAGGTGGTGGTTAGCATTTTCTAGCAATTAAATATTCTTTAAGGTAGGTACAGTGTTGTTTTAGACTTAATGCTGTTGCACACTGAATATGGTTGTTGTTGTTCAGTTGCCCAATCATGTCCGACTCTGTGACCCCCTGAACTGCAGCATGCCAGGCCTCCCTGTCCCTCACCATCTCCTAGAGTTGCCCAAGTTCATGTTCATTGCATCGGTGATGCCATCTCATCCTCTGACCCCCTCCTCTCCTGCCCTCGATCTTTCCCAGCATCAGGAACTTTTCTAGTAAGTCGTCTGTGTGCAACAGGTGACCAAAATACTGGAGCTTCAGCTTCAGCATAGTTCTTCCAGTGAATATTCAGGGTTGATCGCCATTCAGATTGACTGGTTTGATTTCCTTGCTGTCCAAGGGACTTTCAGAAGTCTTCTCCAGCACCACGGTTTGAAGGCATCAATTCTTTGGCATTCTGCCTTCTTTACAGTCCAGCTTTCTCAACCGTACATGATACTGAATAGACTACAGTATAGTGCAAACGTAACTTTTCTATGCACCAGGAAAACAGAAAATTCATCCTACTCGCTTTATTGTGACACTTGCTTTATCTTGGGGGTCTGGAACTGAATCTACCCTGTCTCCAAGGTCTGCCCATATTAAGGGTCTGGCACATAGGCTCTGTCAGTTAAGAATCTGCCTGTAATGCAGGAGACCTGGATTTGATCCCTGGGTGGAGAAGATCCCCTGGAGAAGGGCATGGCAACCCACTCCAGTATTCTTGCCTGGAGAATCCCATGGAAAGAGGACCTGGTGAGCTCTGGTCCATAGGGTTACAAAAAGTCAGACATGACTGAGAGACTTAATGCTTTCATGTAGAATGCGATCAGTTTTTGTTTTTTTTTTTCAAAAAGTGTTAGAAATAAATATGGCAGACTTTTAGGTTTCTGTAGCTAGTTTGGCTTCTTTCATTTTCAAGGTGAGCCATTGCCTGGAGAGAGATCTTTTAGGGGCCGACAGCCCCAGTCTCGTTCTTGTGTGGTTCATTAATTCACCCTAGTCCTGCATTAGACTTTTAACATCACTTTCAGGCTGTCATGCCTTGCTGTATTTCATTTTCTCTGTGTGTAGAAATTGTGTGCCTGGCAGCTGTAACATTTGACCTTCTCAGGAACTACTTCTAGTCCTTGCCTGGACATCCTCAGGGCAGTGGAGTGGGGAGGGTCTGTGTGTGTGTGTATGTGTATGGTGGAAGACACTGCCTCTCCCATCAGTAATGCAAAGGATTCCTGGGCAGCACGAAGTGACTGTCCCTCGTGGCTGCTCTACGATTGGGCACTGTTGCCCATAAGACACCCCTCACCTCAGCCCTCATCTTCTCTTCATCTCTGCTGTGCAGCCCCTCGGGTCTGTATTTTTTTAAAAATTCTATTTTATGCTTCCCACAACTCATGCCAAAGTGAGTAATTGTGGAGTTTGTGGCAGGGAGGAGGGACCTGTGATCATGACAGCTGCCTCGAAGGCAGCTTCTTATAGGAAAGTGGCTCTTCCTTCTCAGGGACGATGGCTGGAGTTGTTTTTCCTATCAAGTAGCTGTTTTTTTTCTATTCTTTACAGATGGTACACAAAGAAGCTAGTTACAACCTAATATGTGTTGTTTTCAGATATAAATGAAAAGATAAGACTTTACAGCCAAGCACATGCTTGTGTGGAGTAGAAATCCCTCAGCTCTATGCACAGCAACCTGAAATTTCCAAATTAAACTGGGGAGGAAGTACGCTCGGGAGATGCCAGTTGCATGCCATTGGAAAAGGCACTGAAGTCCTCTATGTGTGGCTTTCCACTTCACAAGGAAAATTCCCCTAACGTTGAGCTACTCAAATACTTGGAAGTTTTTATTTGTACAAATGCTGCTGCTGCTGCTGCTGCTAAGTCACTTCAGTCGTGTCCGACTCTGTGTGACCCCATAGACGGAAGCCCACCAGGCTCCCCCGTCCCTGGGATTCTCCAGGCAAGAACACTGGAGTGGGTTGCCATTTCCTTCTCCAATGTTTGAAAGTGAAAAGTGAAAGTGAAGTCGCTCAGTCATGTCCGACCCTTAGCGACCCCATGGACTGCAGCCTACCAGTCTCCTCCATCCATGGGATTTTCTAGGCCAGAGTTCTGGAGTGGCTTGCCATTGCCTTCTCCGTGTACAAGTGCAGTAGGGGAAAAAAGATGAAAAGATTCATGGGAAGTGTTTAAGGGGGTAGTAACTGAGTAACTGGAGAGAACACATTGGTTTTCCAATTTTTATGACGGTTTCTCTCTAGGATAATGCCATCAGGAGACTTTAATATGTTGATTATACACATCATACCTATTGCACTGAGTTATTTAAATAGAAGTCTGTTTTTGGGTAAAGGTGGCTTTGGAACGTACCGTGATATCACAGTACCATAGACTGAAAGTCCATTTTGCAGTGGCTGAGCTCAGGTGTACACAGCAGAGCTTTGACAGCAAATGTGAGTGTGACATCTGTGCTCACATTGTGGTCAGACTCTCAGCAGAGTTGCCAACAATGACCAGCCTGTAAAAGCAGGCCCTAGAGGAGGGTTTGTGTATGAGTGGAAAAAATCCTCATGATGTGTAATAGAAACCACAGTGTTTGGGGGTGCAGGGGGAAGATTCGTTTTTTGTTTTCAATTACTTCAGGGTAGTGCTGCTTTTGATTTTGCGTGACCCTGGTGTTTGTATTTATTTTGTATGTGATTTTAAAAGAAAATTCCCTGGGCTAATTGTTATTCCTTCTTGCATTTTAGGTACATTATCATTTTGAAGCAAATAGTGCACAGATTACCCTGCATGGTTAGTCAGTGCGGTTTGTGGTGGTCACAGACATGCGTGTCCACCTGCTGGTATAGCTCATAAGATGTACTAAGTGAAGCAGAGAGAAAAAGGAGGGTCAGAGAAACACATGGCTAAACCAGCCACAGGGCTGTTCTTTGTGTGATGTGCTTTCATTCAGGACCAGAGCTCTTGAATGGGGGTTGGTGGGGGGGCGGATGTAAGGTGGGAGTGTCCTGTTTTGCTGACATACACAGAACATAGCTACTGTATAGTCTTTACCCAGTCCTGACTACAGCTGTGGGAGAAAATTCATCTATACAGGAAATACAATTTTGAAAATCAGATCCTGGAAAAACTTTCTCTTCCAGTCTGTGGTACACATAAAAATTAAGTTTTGGATAGGTTTATCATAGCTGCGGTTGACTGATCTTTTTCCTCTTTTTATTATGAATGACATGACCACTATGTAATATTGGTTAAAACATCTGTGCACGTGTCTTTAAAAAGAAATGGAAATACTGAGCATTAGAAATTACATTAATAACAAAGGTTTGGTGATAAGTGATTTATATGAAAAGAATCTTGTCTATATTTATGATCAGTAATATGTTTCATTTTAAACCAAAGGGAAGAAATAGAAAAATTTAGTCTGTCAATAAATATTTATGTGTGTGCAATGCCAGGTGGTACTGTTTGAATCCAGAGAAGTTCCAGACACAGGCACTGTCCCTGGAAAGTTTGCAGTCAGGCTGGAAAGTTGAGACACAGCTCTGAAAGGTCCGATACCCCAAGATGTTATCACAGTGATCAGGGGAAAGGTGAAAGTTTCTGTCGGCACTGTGATATCCTGGCCGGGATGCCCAGGGAGTCTTCCTGGGAGAGGTGGAAACTGGGTTGGACTTTGAGGAATGGCTGCTTTTGTAAGCTCCAGGCCCCTACTGGGACTCCTGAACAATTTCACCACAATTCTTCATTCAGAGACTGCCTCTACCTTTTCGTAGCAGTTTATTTTCATAATTTCACAGTAAGTTCAAGAAGAAAGGAGTCCTGCCTTCACCATCCTGTGCAGTAGGGCTGCCTCTGACAGCTCTTTTTTGTGGATAAAATAGTGTTTGCACTGTGGCTGAACGTGGCATGACAAAGGATGCAGTGTAGCAAAAATGCACTGTTTGGTTTCTCAGTGTCTCATGTTTGTTCAGCCAAAAATTTTTGACAGCTGAAAGATTGTCTTTTCTCCTCCTAAAGTGAAAGTCACAATTTATAGACCTGAAAAAGAACAGTGAACTCAGTATACTCTGAATCAATTCCATTGACAACAGTTTCCACATGTTATAAAAGAATAAATTAGAAGGACGATTCCATTTTATGGGACAATAGCAAACCTAAATCAACAGAGTACAGAAATAGTAAGAATTATAAGTATTTAACATAGATTTTATTATCTTGAGTCCTGTCCTCTTAAACTGAGGAATTTTACGCTTCTGAGGTTTACCTACAATACTGCATGTGACACATCAAGAACATCCCAAAGATGATTTGCTTTATAACTGACCAGAAGCTGATTTTTTTAATTAGATGATTAGAAAATTAAAATTAGATGATTCTTTGGGTTTACCAAGATGCCTTGGGGTAGAAGGAGTGGAGTTACTTTTCTTTAGTCTAGATTTTTGTAACCTTGATAGTAATTTGTAGTTACTGGTCTATAGTTCAGTCACTCAGTCATGTCTGACTCTTTGCAATCCCATGGACTGCAGCACACCAGGCTTCCCTGTCCATCACCAACTCCTAGAGTTTGCTGGGAAAGATTGAAGGCAGGAGGAGAAGGGGACAACAGGACAAGATGGTTGGATGGCATCACTGACCCAACAGATGTGAGTTTGAGCAAGTTCCAAGAGATAGTGAAGGACAGGGAAGCCTGGCGTGCAGCAGTTCATGGCGTCGCAAAGGGTTGGACATGACTGAGCACCTGAACAACCGGCCTGCAGCCTTTGCCATTCAACAAACATTGAATCCTCAGAACATTAATTAGTGTTTTAATTTAGCTCATTGACTTCTGTGCTGAGTGCGTAACACACGCAGTTTTTGACTCATCCACATCCTTGGTCTGCTGACTATTGAACTAATGATAACGCTTTTCTATATCACTGTTCTCACAGTTAAGGATAGGTGGGAAATCTTCAGAACATGTTAGTTAAGAGTGAATGGGGGAATATTTTCAAAAAGAACCTTTTGAGAGAATATGGTGCTTGCATATGATTAGGAAATCACTTTAAATTGAGTCAGTTGTTCTTGGCAATTTTGTGCCTAAAGCTTTCATGTTATTTTTTTATATTACACTTCAGAGACATATTCTTGCATAAACAGATTCCTGCCTTTCTTTAGAATTCTCTTTGTCTCACAGCCATTCTAGATTGAGATCATAATATTCATATTCAGAGGGCATATGTTTGTATCTGTTTCCTCTTTAGATAGCAGCTGTGTTAAAATAGTTTGACTGTAAAAGATGATAAGAGTTTTTGTTCTCTTGCTATCTTAAAACAGAAATAGGTTATAGGGCCCCAGTGTGTGGTTGCTGCAGTCTCCATATGTTTTGAAGAAGGATGTTGTTTTGCAGCAGCCTGAGAATATGTAGCCCACTTAGAGTAAAAATCACAAGGTGGCCTTGAGAATTGAGTGCCAGACAGGCCTGGAGAGATCCCTTGAGCCTCCTGCAGGGCTTCCTTTTGCAAGATGTAAAATGGCTCAAGGCAACCCAGACCTCTGCCCACCTTCCTCAGTTTCTCTGAACTTTGCCTGGAGGAAATAGGCCTGCGTTGAGATAAGAACTGGGAAAGCAGCTAGAGCCCTGCCTGGTGGTTGACAGCCTGGGGAGGGCAGCCTTGGCTCTCCTGGGGATGCGGTGGCGACTTGACATGGAAATTTTTTCACCTTATTTTGAATGTTAATGAGCTAAACAGGTGTTGTAAAATCACAAGGTGATTTTAATTTTTGTGGCTTAGATTCATTTCTAGATGATGGACTAAGTTTATTATTCTTTAATAATGTCACTGCAATTGAAGCCATAATTGTCAGAGATTAGGGTGTCCATAAACTCATTACCATAGGTGACAACTGTACTCAGTGGAGGTTTGTTCATATTTAGTATGTACAAAAATTTTACTATTTCAGTTATCTATAGATCTGAGTTTGCTGTTGTAGGTTTAAAGCCATTTAAATAGATTAAATTTTGTTTAAATTGTTCCAAGAGTCTTGGCTTTTGAGATCCGTAAAAGCTGCAAGTTGCTGAGCTTTGCTAATACTGATTTCAGATTACTCACAGATAACAGTTAGCTCTAACCCCTTGCTAGAAAACCATCTTGGGGAAAGAATGTTGTTATATTTCATTATCCTTTAAAAGCAAGGTAGAAAGTCACTTCGTCTTATTAGAACTGTATCAGTAGTTTAGTTCTCATCTCTGAATAGTATGTGTGCTAATGGTGCTTATCTTAGGCTAGTTTAACAATTAGTTCTGTTTTTAGAAATGAATCTGAATGAATCTCAAGGTGTGTTACTCAAACTGTATTCAGCTGTGAGCAAAAGTAAAAAATAACCATGACTTAAAGGAGCGAGATGTTTCTTTTTCCCTCTCACATAAAGGAAGTGCAGGGGAAATTAGTCCAGGAACGACTTGGTGTCTAAGGTGTTTAAGGAATCCAAGCTCTTTTTGTCTTGCTGCTGTATCGTGGCTTCTTTCCTGCCATCTCCTCATGGTCCTAGGATGCTGCAGGGGTTCCAGCCATGTTGCATCCACTTTGCAGCCAGCATGAAGGCAGCAATAGGGAAGAAGAGGGATGATCAGGAGGAGAGTGTCTTATAAGCATGTTTGTCAAAAGGTGACATGTATTATGTCTGCTTTCATTTTATTGGTGAAAACATACTCACTTGGCCACACCTAGCACAAGGAGGTTTAAAGATGTAATTTTATTCCCAGAAAAAGTGTGCCAGCTCAAAATTGGGGCCTTATTATCAAGGAAGTGGGAGGAATGGATATTGGGGGACACCTAGCAATGTGCCACAGAAGGCAAAACTGGCCTTCAGCAAACTTGGTTTGGACCCTGAGACCAAGGAGTCCACACGCCACCTGGTGGCCAGGTATCTAAATCTCAGGATCCCATTGAAAAAACTAAGACTCCACAAAAGTTGAATTTTCAAATACTATCATTGTGAACAGTAGAAATCACACACTTCAGACACAGAAGCACCTTTTCAAGAGGCTTTTCTCTCCCATAAAGAAAGGCATTTAATATTGCCTCTAGAACATGAGTATTTGCCATTCCTGAATGCTTGTCCTAACTTTAGCAGAAGTGATAGAAAAGTTGTGTGAGACTATCTGAGCATTAAATTAAGGTGAACTGAGAGACTGTCTCTGAAATGATAAGGGTAAGTAAGCAGTGTACAGTTGGCTCTCCAGGTGTTTTATTCCGGGTTACAGTCATCTTTCTGCCTGCACCACTCTTGCAGAGGACGTGGGCATGGGCCATCCTCAGAGGCCTGCTCTATGGAATGGAAGCACGGCACGAATCAACCTTGGGGAGGTGTTAGGTCCCCAGTCTCACAGCTTCTCTTGCCTTTTCCTAGGTGCTGTTTTTCCACTAATGCTTTTGGACTCTGAACAAATTGCACATACCTTAGGGTTCATCTATATGAACCCTCTCATTCTAAAGATGAGGAAGCTAGGGGGGCTTCCCTGGAGGTCCAGGGGTTAAGACTGTGCTTCCACTGTTAAGGGGGCACAGGTTCGATCCCTGCTCGGAAACTAAAATCCCACATGCTACACGGTATGCCAAACAAGAAAAATAACAATAAAGATGAGGAAACTGAAGCTCAGTCTGCTAAGTGTTTTAGCAAAGGTCACACACACTGTCAGTAATTGACAGCCAAGACTAGAACGCGGAACTCCAAAGCTGTGCTAATCCTGTGCATTTTGTTATGAGAATAAGTTGTTTTTGCTCTCTCTATACTTGGTTGGAGTTTTTGTTTTTCACCTTTAAAATAAACAAATTATCCTAAAAGGCCTCTAAATCCCTAAGCTTCCTTACCTCTAAAGGTATGTTTCTACATCATGTGACGATCTAGTGAGCACTTTGTAGACCTTGATGGGACCTATTAAATGATAAAAATACTCTGTGAAAGCAGAGGCAAAAAGAGTGCTGACTCAGTGTAAAAAGTGGATTAGAAGTGTTGTTGCCGTGATGAGCATGATGGTAAAGTATTGTGATGTGGAAGGCATCATGAGCTGTTAAGCGAGGACACACACGCGGGTTCCTGGTCCGTGTCAAGTGTGAGCTCCTCTCCCAACTCTTGGTGCCCTCCTTCATCCAGCTCACAAAGGTACAGCCTCAGCACCCCGAATCCCCACACCACTCAGGCTCCCTTCCTCCACAGCCCTGACCACCACTCTCAGGCTTGCCTCTGCCTGGCTCTCCTGCCCTGTGCTCCATTCTGGTGCTACTTACTTTTTTTTTAAACTCTGTTTTCGGAAACTCTACACATTTCCAATATTTCAATATTCACCCAAGTCCCAGCTCCCCCATAGAAGCTTCCTTGCTCTTGGGGACTCAGTCAAAAGCAAAACACAGGGAGAGGGGATGGACATTCAGCCGGTGCTTGAACACACAGCATGGGTGTGTGCATACAGTATGCCTGTCTCCATGCCAGGTTTCTCTGTGTATTATCTCACTTCTTTAGAGAAGAACCGTCCTTGGAGATGGATGCTCTCGTGATCTCAGTTTTCTGGATGAGCAGCCTGTGGTATAGGGAAGTTAGATGAGTTGTTCCAAGTCACCTGGTGGCATAACTGGTGCTTAAGCCAGGTCTCCGATTCTGCGGTGCTCTTGAGCCTCTGAGCAGCTGTGTCCACCTCTCTGATCAGGCTGCCACAACTCAGCAGTTGATTGCCCTAGGTCTTCATGTAGAAATTGATGTAAAGCATTGTGGCTTTATTAAGAGCCTAGAAAAATCTTACCATTGACCTTGGCTCATGTCTCAAAAGAAAGAGTTGATACTCAGGCTGTATTGATAAATGCAGCCCATATTCTTATGCATTTAAAAATCATCTGCTAGTTGAATCTGCTAAGTAATGGTTAATGCCTTGTGTCCTCCTTGCCTCCAGCTGCCTTCATTTGTGTACATATGTATGTAAATATAAATATTAAGATGCGTACAGACATGTTTTTAAGCAGAGAATGTACTCTTTGATCCCGGTTAAGGTAGTGGGTAATTCTGAGATGAAATCTCAAACAGAAAACCCTCTAGGGGGTAAGTAAAAACCATTATGTACATGCTGCTTACATCTAGACCCTCAGCTTTCTGTTTTGCACAGCATGTCTAGTTCAACTCTAGAATTTAATGTGAATATAGTTAATTTAAATATTTTAAAAAGATTAGAGAAAAGTGTAAATACTCTAAACGGTGACTGGTATGTTTGAGAATCTGCAGATCTGCCTGTGTTGGAAGCACCAACTTTGATCCGTGACTCAGACTCCAGAATTAGGAAGGACAGGGAGCGTTAAGGGGTTTTGCCAGAGCTGCTTCCACTCACTCGTCTAGACTTTTACACCTTTACAAGTGCATATACGACTCAGCAGGTCTCCTCCTCCTCGCCTTGGCCTGCATTGATTGGTAGAGGTGGGGTAGGAAAGAGCCATGTGCATTTATGCAGCTGCTGTACATAACAAGGATTTACTCTGTGCCTCAGATTGGGCTAAACACTGAGGACGTGGCAGTGACCTGGAGAGATGTGGACTTCACTCTTATGTGGAAAAAGGTTAAAAGCAAGTAAACAGAAAATAAAGGCAAACATTGCAAGTTGGAACAAGGGCTGTGAATGAAATAAACAATGACTGTTACTGGGAATGACAGACGTGCCCGATGTGAATTGAATCTTCAACAGTAGTTCCCTTGAGTTTTGTTTAAGTGGAAACTGAAAAGCTAAGAGGGAACTAATCACATGAAAGTGAGAGAAGAGCCCAGCATGTTAAAGCAAAGGCTCTGAGTAAAAATCAGTTGCCTTCAGAGAGGACCTAAGAGAAGGCTGGGCTGTGGTGAGTGGAGGAGAATGGCTGATGGGTGTGAGGGAGGGCAGGGCTTTGTGACCATGTTAGAAGTTTGTTTGGGATCCCAAGTGTGGTGGGAGTCTCTACAGGGTTTTTTACTGGAAAGTGATATGTTCTGATTTAAGAAAACCATGTTCTGTCTTATGGAGAATAGATTCAAAGAGTAGTTGTGGACATAGAGAGAGCTGATCAGTTCAGTTCAGTTCAGTCGCTCAGTAGTGTCCGACTCTTTGCGACCCCATGAATCACAGCACGCCAGGCCTCCCTGTCCATCACCAACTCCCGGAGTTCACTCAAACTCATGTCCACAGAGTCGGTGATGCCATCCAGCCATCTCATTCTCTGTCGTCCCCGTCTCCTCCTGCCCCCAATCCCTCCCAGCATCAGAGTCTTTTCCAGTGAGTCAACTCGTCGCATGAGGTGGCCAAAGTATTGGAGTTTCAGTTTTAGCATCAGTCCTTCCAGTGAACACCCAGGACTGATCTCCTTTAGGATGGACTGGTTGGATCTCCTTGTAGTCCAAGGGACTCTCAAGAGTCTTCTCCAGCACCACAGTTCAAAAGCATCAATTCTTCTGTGATAGACAGTTGTAAATGGCTCAGACAGTAAAGAATCCTCCTGTAATGCAGGAGACCCAGGGTTGATCTCTGAGTCAGGATGATTCCCCTGGAGAAGAGAATGGCACCCGACTCCAGTATTCTTGCCTGGAGAATTTCACAAACAGACGAGTCTGGTGGGCTACAGTCCCTGGGATCGCAAAGAGTTGGACATGACTGAGCAACTAACACACACATACTACAATAGACCAGGTAGGAGATAAGGTGGCCTGGACTAGAGTGTAGACTTTAGACATGGGGAAAGTGTGTTTGGAACACACCTGGGAAGTAGACTGAACAGGACACAGGGATTGCACGTGTAGGGGAGAGCATAAGGGACACATCAAGGATGACTCTGAGATTTCAGGTCCGAGCAGCTGGTATCATATATCCAGTTGTTGGCAGTGGGTTGGGGAGGACGGGTGTGAGAGGAAAACTGTTTTGGGCCTGTTGTTACCTTTTCATCCAGGTGATGATGTCGGGTATGGAGTTAGATACTTGGGTCTTATGGTCAAAGGCTTGGAGTGATAAACATGGGCACCTTCAGCATTAGTGTGCTGGTTAAATCCAGGGCAGGAACTGGATCACATGGAAGAACATGTCAAGAGTGGAGAAGGCTCACGGCTGAACCCTGAGGAGCCCCGTGTCTAGGGATTAATTGGAGGAGGAAGAGCCAGCAAAGAGCTGGAGAAGCAGCAGCCAGAGAGGTGCAGTAAAACTAGCAGACTGTGGACCGGGTAGACCAGGAAGCCAAGGAGAAAAGATGGAAAGGAGTGGGTGGCAGGTAACACTGTGTGTTTAGTTGGTCAATAAGGAAGAAAGAGGAGTTCTTGGAATTGACGAGCTGGGTTCGTTAATAATCCTGACAGGAGCACTTGCAGTGAGCAGTGGGTTCAGAATAGTGGCTGGGGAGGGTACATTGAGAAAGAGGAGAGAGGACATATATGGTGTTCATATACAGATGGTCCCCAACTTGTGATGGTTTGATTGGATGATGCTGTGAAACTGATATACATTCAGTAGAAACTGTATTTTGAATTTTGAGCTTTTCCTGGGCAAGTGATATACAGTAGAATATTCCCATGTGATGCTGGGCAGAGGCAGAGAGCCTCAGCTCCAGCCAGTTGGGTGATCATGGGCTAAACAACCAATGTACCTACAACCGTGCTGTACCCATGCAGCCATTCTGATTTCTACTTTCAGTATAGTACTCAATATATTTTATAAGGTATTCAGCCCTATTGTAAAATAGACTTTGTGTTAGATGATTTTGCCCAACTGTAGGCTAATGTATAAGTATTATAAGCATGTTTAAGGGAAGCTGGGCTAATGTATGATGTTCAATAGGCTAGGTATATTAAATGCATTTCAGTTTACAATATTTTCAGTTTATGATGGGTTTATCAGGATATAGCCCCATTGTAAATTGAAGACTTAGTGTTGATTTCTTAGGGGTGGGTGTTATTGAGGGATTGGGGGTTTAGCTTTGTTGTCATGTTACTTTGTACTGCATTACTTTCTTAATTGCAACAATCTTACATTTTAAATGTCTAAAATATAATATTTTAAAAGTTTAAATATTTAAAAAGTTTTTTTAAAAAAAATAATCCCTGATAGGCTAAGTGAACATTTCTGACTTTTAATAGCCATGGTATATCTTTCCACTCTCTTTCTCCTTCTCTTGACTACTTTTTCAAATTTGTCATTTTCTTTCTGTAGAATAACTTGTACTGCTGTGCTTAAAAAGCAAATCAATCAAAAAAAATTAGCTTTTAATTTTTTAAGACATTTACAAATGGAACTTGTTGAAGCAGTCCAAGCACAGGTTGGAAAAGAATTTCCAGACACAGAGTATTGCAGAAAGGAGTGAGTTTATTAAGAACAAAGAGCAGAGATCAAGTGTTCACTGCACGTGCAGCAGGCCGACCACTCCTGACAGGCCAGGGAGAGTCAACAGTTTTTGTGGGTTAATAGCTTAACGGCAAGCCACTCCAATACTCTTGCCTAGAAAATCCCGTGGACGGAGGAGCCTGGTAGGCTGCAGTCCATGGGGTCGCTACAAGTCAGATATGACTGAGCGACTTCACTTTCACCTTCACACATTGGAGAAGGAAATGGCAACCCACTCCAGTGTTCTTGCCTGGAGAATCCCAGGGACGGGGGAGCCTGGTGTGCTGCCGTCTATGGGGTCACACAGAGTCGGACACGACTGAAGTGACTTAGCAGCAGTAGCAGCAGCCAATTTTCATAGCCTCAAGACAAAGAAAATTCCTGCTGGAAGGCTGGCGATAGGTGATTTCTTGGGGTGCTGTAGAGTGCTTACTGAAGCAGGCATCTTTGTCTAATTGGGAGTCAAGAAGCTTGTTAGTGATTATGAGAGTGATTATTGTGGCAACGGTTACAAAGGGACTCAGTCAGCCTCAGAGATGTCCCTGATTCTGGACTCCGCCTCTGTGGCCCTGGGGACAGGACTCAGCAGAGCCTTCTATAGCTTTCATGGCAGTGAATTCAGGACCAGGGAGAAGGTATGAGAGGAGAGGAAATGTAGAACCATGTGTAGATGGTCTTGAGAAGTCCAGTGGCTTGGGGTGGTGGTCAGTGACATGTTATTAAGGTGGAAGAAACCAGACTATTCTGGTGTGTCGATGGGTTGGCTCCAGTAGGAAGGGAACCACCAAAGGAGCCGAGTTCTTGAGGAGGTGAGGTGATCCCAAGCCCTGGTGGGGGGCTGGCCTTCCCGGAAGGAGGGAGGTTTCCTCTGTTCCACCAGGAGGAAAGGACGAGAACACATGTGTGAGAGTGCCTGGGGGCCTCAGAACAGTGACTCCCAGTACCAGCTCCCCGCTTTCCTTCTGTGAGACGCGCCCAGGCCCCGAATTCCCAGTCTTCTCACCGTTTTCTTTTTTTCTAAACAATTTTTGAGTTTCAACTAAAAAAAGTAGTTTTAAATTTTTGAAAAACGTGTGTTTTTTATATATACCGTTTAGGAGTGGAAAGACTCAAATACCGTGTGTTTGGATTTTCTACCAATGAAAAATGTGTTCCTTCCTGATTGCTCCCTTTTCTATCAACAGGGATAGGCTAGACCATTGCAGGGAACAGGGTCCTCCAGAACCTCAGAAAGCTGGTATCTCCTGCTGTCAACTGACAGCCTGGGCTCCCTGCAGACCCTGCCTGGAGAGCCTCCCCACCCAAGCGTGGCTGTCCTTGTGGCACAGAGGGGACGTGTGTCACACACATGCTGGGCCATGCTGTAATGGCCAGATTGCTTTTGTTTACAAGTGTTACCTCCCACTTCAGCCACACACTGTTGGCCAGACCAGCCTCAGACTGGGCAGACAGCCAAGGCTACCTTCCATGTGCTGGGAGGAGAAAGAACACTGCAGGGGACTCACCCTGAAGAGGACACCACACTTGCCTCCCCAGAGAGGGCAGAGCAGGCCTCCATGCACCCAGCCTCATCCTTTGACCACACACCTAAAGTGCTATCAACCAGAAATCCATTCTCTTATTTTTAAGTTTTCCTTTTTCCCAAATATTTTCTTCAGAAATCCAAACAACTCTGGAAAACCTAGTGAATGGTCACCTTTTTTTCCTCCAAGGACCTTTAATGTTCTCTCTGCTGGACTCAAAATTGTAGGAGAAATTGTATCCTGAGCACACTGTTTTTATTATTTTAAGATTTTTCTTTTTTAACGTGGACCATTTTTAAAGTCTTTATTGAATTTGTTACAATATTGCTTCTGTTTTGTGTTTTGGCTTTTTGGCTCCCTGACCAGGGATCAGTCCCACCGCCCTTGTATTGGAAGGTAAAGTGCTAACCACTAAACTGCCAGAGAAGTTCCACACTGTTTTTAAAGTAATGTTTATTTTCCTACTTTACTTAATAAAGAACTTATAGAACTTCCAGTCCAAGCTTCTGCATGGCCTGAGCTGCTGGTAACTGCAGTCCAAGCTGTGCAGCCTTGCCTCACTGGTCTGCTTCCCACTGGGCCTTTCACAGTTCTGCCTGTAGCTCCCGGGTCTCCATTGCTCCTCTGTGGACCCGTTTATATCCAGGAACTTGGATTGGGCCCAAAGTTCTCGGATGCCAGGGTCTTTGAGAGGAGGGCAGGATGATGCTGGGCCCAGGCAGGGAAGCAGCCAGGGGCTGGCAGCGACTCGTGGCCCCCTCAGTTGCATTACAGCGCCACCAGGCACTGGCCTGTCCTCTCTCCTTCTTAATTTTTCATTCCATTGACTCCAGCCCCTCTTTGCCCCCTGCCTTTTTGTCCTAACCTCAGGCCTCTTCCTTCTCCCTGTCCACCCACCCCGAGAGCTGGAGCCCCTCCATGGCTTTTCTCTCCACAGCGGCCACTGGGCTGGCCAGTGGCAGGGGGCACCTGTGGGAGACAAAGCTCTGCTGGATTGCCCCTAACATGGCGCCTTTCATCAGTGGGAGAATGCAAGTGTAATGTAGCCAGAGTCTTCCCTTAAGGTGAACATGTTACCCCACAGGATTGAGTGTTCAGGGTGGTATCAGCTTGGGTGAATGACTGATGCTTTTACTGGTGCCGCATTGAGCAGAATTCCTGGCTGGGGTCAGTGTGAGCAAGCAGGGCAGCCAGTGCTGCAATCAGTGGTCAAGAAAGGGGACTCTTTGCTATTGTTGCATAGGTTAACGTAGTTTCTTATGAAATATATCCCTTTTGATTATGTTTGACCAGCCTTGAATAATGCCCACAGACCCCCACGGTACGGCCTCTGCTCTCTCCTCTACGTCCGCTCAGCTGCCGTCAGACCAGCCCCTCTCTTGGCTTGTGTGTGTATGCATTCCCATCCTGGCCCCCAACACTCCTCCCCTCCCCAGTCCTTCATTCAGCCTCACAGAACTGATGAGAGACCCCATCCACCTACATCCCATGTAAGATAGCGGCTCTCCTCCTCCTGGTCCCAGGTCTGGCATTGTTCCTTCCCCACTGCACTGCTCCCCAGCTGACGTGATCCTTTAATCTGTTCTTATGTTCATTTCTCTTAAGAAAGTGGTTTTCCCCACTGCTGTGTCCACAGAGCCCAGAGCAGATACATATACTTGACAAATGAATGAGGGCGGCCACGGTAGATGAAGCAGTGTTCAGTTACCTAGTCATCACAGCCAGAAACCTACACAGTTGGAACATTTCCTTTGTGTAAAGTTTCTGTGTTGGACCGTCGTGCCCGCCTCTCCTATGATAATTGGTTCTCTCCATTCAGAACCAACAAATAATGTCAGAAAATGAATGTTTACTACCATTTGTACTGCTGTGAAATTTCCTGCCTGAGCTAATCTTTAAGAGTATTTTGGGTCATAGTCTGCGACAAAATGCAGGAAATATCACTGCCTCTCCCTCTTAGAGCATCAGAGTAAATTTCTCTTTCTGTTTTCCTAGCACACATTTATTGTGTTGTTGTTGTTGCCTGCGTACAAATGTCTGTGAATCTTTTAGACAAGTTGAGCAGTAAAAAAAGTAATTCCACCAACATGTAAATTCACTTGACCCATTCCTTTTTATGTTTTATGAGGGTTTATGATTCCTTTGGATTTTTTTTTTTTTTAATTACCTTTCCAGATTTTGGAAGCTAAATTTTCTTTAAGTGGTTTTGGCTCTTTTAGCTTGTTTTCTGAAGCAGCCTTTTATTTCATGCATTCACTTTACCTTTCTTTTTTCATTTCTCAGCATTTTTATTGACTGTGTATGTAGTTTCTATAAGGTCTTTCCATCCTATTTTAGTCTATGTGAGGTCCCAGAAGACTCTGTTGGCAATTTGATCTCTGGTTCCTCTGCTTTTTCTAAAACCAGTTTGAACATCTGGAAGTTCACAGTTCACGTATTGCTGAAGCCTGGCTTGGAGAATTTTGAGCATGACTTTACTATCATGTGAGATGAGTGCAATTGTGTGGTAGTTTGAGCATTCTTTGGCATTGCCTTTCTTTGGGATTGGAATGAAAACTGACCTTTTCCAGTCCTGTGGCCACTGCTGAGTTTTCCAAATTTGCTGGCATATTGAGTGCAGCACTTTCACAGCATCATCTTTCAGGATTTGAAATAGCTCAACTGGAATTCCATCACCTCCACTAGCTTTGTTCGTAGTGATGCTTTCTAAGGCCCACTTGACTTCACATTCCAAGATGTCTGGCTCTAGGTGAGTGATCACACCATTGTGATTATCTTGGTTGTGAAGATCTTTTTTGTACAGTTCTTCTGTGTATTCTTGCCACCTCTTCTTAATATCTTCTGCTTCTACCTCATGAGAAACATATATGCAGGTCAGGAAGCAACAGTTGGAACTGGACATGGAACAACAGACTGGTTCCAAATAGGAAAAGGAGTACGTCAAGGTTGTATATTGTCACCCTGCTTATTTAACTTATATGCAGAGTACATCATGAGGAACGCTGGGCTGGGAGAAGCCCAAGCTGGAATCAAGATTGGCGGGAGAAATATCAATAACCTCACATACGCAGATGACACCACCCTTATGGCAGAAAGTGAAGAGGAACTCAAAAGCCTCTTGATGAAAGTTAAAGAGAAGAGTGAAAAAGTTGGCTTGGAGCTCAACATTCAGAAAACAAAGATCATGGCATCTGGTCCCATCACTTCATGGGAAATAGATGGGGAAACAGTGGAAACAGTGTCAGACTTAATGTTTTTGGGCTCCAAAATCACTGCGGATGCTGATTGCAGCCATGAAATTAAAAGACGTTTATTCCTTGGAAGAAAAATTATGACCAACCTAGATAGCATATTAAAAAGCAGAGACATTACTTTGCCAACAAAGGTCCATCTAGTCAAGGCTATGGTTTTTCCTATGGTCATGTATGGATGTGAGAGTTGAACTGTGAAGAAAGCTGATTGCTGAAGAATTGATGCTTTTGAACTGTGGTGCTGGAGAAGACCCTTGAGAGTCCCTTGGACTGCAAGGAGATCCAACCAGTCCATCCTAAAGGAGATCAGTCCTGGGTGTTCATTGGAAGGACTGATGCTAAAGCTGAAACTCCAATACTTTGGCCACCTCATGTGAAGAGTTGACTCATTGGAAAAGACTCTGATGCTGGGAGGGATTGGGGGCAGGAGGAGACGGGGACGACAGAGAATGAGATGGCTGGATGGCATCACCAACTCGATGGACATGAGTTTGAGTGAACTCCAGGAGTTGGTGATGGACAGGGAGGCCTGGCGTGCTGTGATTCATGAGGTCGCAAAGAGTCGGACACGACTGAGTGACTGAACTGAACTGAACTGAGAAGACTCTGTGCCTCAGAGAGAAGCCGAAGGATGCTTAAGACATTTTTTCTAATGCTGATTTAAATAAAAAGGAATTTTCTAGTGAAGAATTATAGTGAATATCTAGGAATGATTAAATGAATAGTTTGCTTCAGTAAATAAACATAATTGTTCCCCAAACATTTATTAAGCAACTGTCATGTATCCGGCAGTGCTCGCAATGTAAGGAAAGACCGTTTACTAGAGAAATAGGGATGTAATCAAAGAGTTTTAGCAGTCTGATTTCAGTTGATTGTAGGTGCTGTGGCAGCCCAGAGGAGGAGCATTGAAACTGTTCCTGGGAAGAAGGCCTCCTGGAAAGAAACCGTGGGCAGAGGGGAAGGGTGCTAGAGGGCGGAGAGCTCATCCACAGCACAGGTGTCTTCAGCACTGCAGCTGGAGCCCAGACGCAAGAGATGAACCTGGAAAAAGAGACGAGCCCAAATCCCTCAGAGTCTGGCGTGCACCCACATGGGTGAGGTTTTTATCCTGGGGAGCCTTTCACAGGGTCTGTGCCAGATGTACATAGGGCATCTGCCAGCTGCTCAGAGAATTAGGGTCAGGAGTCAGGCCACAAGGGCTGGCGGGGGGTGGTGGATGAACCCCTGGACTCAGCTTGAGCACCCCAGCAGTGTGCATAGAAGGGACAAGAGGACCAAAGTGTCAAGGGTGCTTTAAGGTTCATGGGACAGGAGGTGGGGGAGGTAGGGAAGAGGAAAGCTTGCATCACGGTGGAAAAGTTCCCAGGAAAATGGTGTGGTCTTGTAGGAAAGCAGAGTGGCCATGGGTTGGGCAGTGTCGGGATGGCCCGTGAGCATCTGGTGGTGAGAGCAGGCAGCTGCAGTCAGGCAGCAGTGGCCCGGAGCAACTGTGAGTGGAGCCTGTAAGTGCAGCAGCTTCCAGAGAAGTGAGGGGTCTCTGAAGAGTATTGGGCTTTATGTGTTAATTACTAGGCAGTAAAGACAGTACACAGAGCTCACTAAATGTTTGCACTCAGCAGGCAGGCTTCATAACCAACTTTTCTGCACACACAGCTCTGATGCTTCATACCCATCAAATGTCCCTCATCCAGCATCCTGCCTGGCATCTGTCTTCAGTACAGCATGATGTTCTTTTCTAGATCTTCCATGACCATGATTCAGTTATCCATCTTAAGCTTTCCTTTTTGTTAGACTTCAATTTTCACTGCCTTCATAATGGGTGATAATAAAAAGGTGTGTGTGTGTTTGTGTGCGTAATCAAAGGTATGTCATTTCCACATTTTAAAATGAGTAGATCATTCTTCCATGATAGTGCTGGGGTATATAAGGTAGTGAGAGGCATTTCATAGCCATCAAAAAGAAAAGAATTATAGACAGTTTCACTGATACAGATTTTTGCTACTGTTATGCTGCACAAATACAAAACAGTTCACACAGCCAAGTTTAGAACAGAAAGCAAAGAATTGGCGCTTGTCTCTTCACAGTAGGATTTCTGAACTTTGTGATTTGCCTTCATCTTTCTTCCTTCCTCGTTTCTGCCCCCTGGTGAGTTGCCTCTCAGTAGCTGTTTGTCGTGCTCCTCTAAACCTCTGATCTGTCCCTTCTAATTGACTGTCTCTTTACAGCCCGCCCAGGCCAGCACGAGTCTGCTGCTGACCCCACACGTCCCAGTGGGGGAGTGAAATGCACTGTGCTCTGAGCTTCCTAATGATTGTTTTTTAGGCGACATGAAATCATCCGTGACGGGGTTTTTTTTTTGCCTCTTACTCAGCTGAGGGGTCTGTTTTGGTGATCTACATTTGTATTGTCTGAGAGACTCTCGCAAGAGGTAGATCGGAGTGTAATAGCAGCATTGGACGTGTCCAGCAGAAACTTGCATAAATGTCTTTGTGCGCGTGAATTTTACCTCCAAATTCACCTTTTCAGTATTCCAGTCATTCATTTTTCTGCAGCAGAATTATTCTGTGTGCATTTGTTCTTCACAGTGCTGTGCTGTATCTCAGTTTCCCCCGGGATGTACAAATGAAAAATGATAATTGGACTGCTGTGCCAGCTTCCTGGTTCTGGGGCTTCTGCCAATGCCACCCTTGACTGAGGGCCACCTTTGTCTTTGTGCAGGTTATTCCATCCCCCACCCCACACCCACACCTGCCTCCGCAAACTGCTCGACTGCAAAAACAGCACTCCCTTTTCTCCTTTAACATCTGTCTCTCTTTAATATTAATAGTTCACACTTTTAAGGATGCATAACTGCCAGCCACAAATTGTTAAGCTATGAAGTTCTCAGTCTGGCAGGAGTTTGCCTTTTCAACATTGGTTATTAATTTTATTTTTCTAGTGCAATAAAATAAATAAGTGGTCTGCTGTAGGTGTGAGTTAATGAGGATTTGAAATGGATTTCAAGCATTCTTGTTGAATGCTTATGATGCAGGTGCGATCTCATGAGTCAATTACCAGAACCAAACAGTTCAAGAGCCATAAAGCTCACCCACCATGGTATTACTAAATTAATAGATTAACAGCTACAAATAGGAAAATGTCAGATGTTAAATATTTTTCATCAGTAATAAGGTGGAAGTTTGGGATCCCTTATCTATGCTTATACAGTCTCTTAAGTACCCCAGCCAGAGTTAATTTCTGTTTTATTATTTCTCAGCTTATAAGCATTTTAATGCCAGACTCTAGATTGCTATTTGTTTTTTAAATTTGTGTTCAATTTATTTAAAAACAAAACAAAATAGTTCACCCATTTCTCCCACCCACCTCTGGCAACCACCAGTCTGTTCTCTGAATCTGTGAGCTTAATTTTTGTTTTCTTAGATGTCTTTTATAAGAGATCATATGATATTTGTCTTTCTCTGTATGAGTTATTTCACTTAGCATAATGTCCTCAAGGTCCATACATGTTGTGGCAAGAGTCATTCCTTTTTATAGTTGAATCATATTCCCCTGTGTGTGTGTGTATCTCACAATTTCTTTGTTCATTTATCTGTTGATGGACACTTAGGTTGTTTCCATATCTTGGTTATTTTAAGTAATGCTGCAGTAAACATAGGGGTACATATATCTTTTAAAATTAGTGTTTTCACTTTCTTCAGATAAATACTCAGAAGTGGAATTGCCACATGATATGGTAGTTCTATTTTTAATTTTTTGAGGACTTCCATATCATAATGGTTGTACCAGTTTGTATTTCTACCAACAGTACACAAGAGTTCCCTTTCTCCACATCCTTGCCAACACTTGTTATTTCTTGTGTTTTTGATAATAGCCATTCCAACAAGTAAAGTGGTATCCCATTGTTTTTTCATTTCCCTGACAATTAATGGTGTTGAGCATCTTTTCATGTACCTGTTGGCCATCTGTATGTCTTCTTTGAAAAAAAAATGTCTATCCAGATCTTCTGCCCATTTTTTAATTGGATTATTTGGGTTTTGCTATTGAGTTGTATGAGTTTTTTACATATTTTGGAGAGTAGCCCCTTATCAGATACATGATTCACAGTTATTTTCCCTCATTCAGTAGGTTGCTTTTTGCTTTATTGAAAATGTCCTTTGCTGTGCAGAAGTTTTTTGGCTTGATGTAGTCCCACTTATTTATTTTCACTTTTGTTCCTTTTGCTTTTAGTGTCATATTAAAAAAAAATCATCATCAAGAGTCACGTCAAGAAACTTACATCTATGTTTTCTTCTGGAAGCTTTATGGTTTCAGGTGTGATGGTCAAGTCTTTATTTTGAATTAATTCTGGTTTAGGGTGTAAGATAGTAGTCCATTTTCATTCTTCTACATGTGGCTGTCCAGTTTTCCCAAACCATTTATTGAAGAGACTGTCCTTTCTCTATTGTATATTCTTGGCTCTTTTGTTATAAATTAGTTGACTATATGAGCGTGAATTTATTTCTGGGTTCTCTGTTCTGTTACACTGATCTCTATGTGTTTTTAGGCCAGTTCCATACTGTTTTGACTACTATAGTTTATAATATAGTTTGAAATCTGAACATATGATTGCCTCCAGCTTTGTTCTTTCTCATGATTGCTTTAGCTATTCAGGTCTTTTGTAGCTCCATACAAATTTTAGGATTTTTTTTCCCATTTCTGTGAAAAAATACCATTGGGTTTTTTTTAATAAGGATTGCATTGAATCTGTATACTGCTTTGGGAAATACAGATATTTTAACAATATTCTTTCAGTTCACAGACACAGAATGTCTTTCCATTTCTCACAGTTTATTATTAGTGTAAAGAAATGTAACAGATTGTTGTGTACTGGTTTTATCATGCCACTTTACTGTATTTCTGAATTAGTTCTAAGTGTGGTGGAGTCTTTAGGGGTTTTGTGTATATGATATAGTGTCATCTGCAAACAGTGACAGTTTTACTTCTTCCTTTCCAATATGGATACTTTTTTCTTGCCTAATTGCTCTGGTTAGGACTTCCAATATTATGGTGAGTAATAGTACCAAGAATGGGAATGCTTGTCTTGATCCTGACCTTAGAGCTTTCAGCTTTTTCCCATTGAGTATGATGTTAGCTGCAGGCTGGTTCTATATATAGCCTTTATTATGTTGAGGTTTGTTCACTCTATACCTGCTTTGTTGAGAGTTTTTATTATAAATAAATACTGAATTTCTTCAAATGCTTTTTCTTTATAAGATTTTTATCCTTCATTTTGTTGATGTGGTGTATCACATGGACTGATTTGTGAGTAGTGAATCATCCTTGCATCCCTAGAATAAATTCCACTGGACTGTGATATATGGTCTGTTCAATATATTGTTGATCTCGGTTTGCTAATATCTTTTAATGAACTGGCACTTAAAACACTTTTTCTTGTGCTTTATTGAAGCATAGAGTCCAGTTTGAGCATTCTCTTGTGCATTTATCCAACATTTGTTTCTAAGAGCCTACTGTACTCTGGGCACAGATGTTAGGTATAAATATAAACTGGTGCACAGCCTCAGAAGGGAGATGCATGAGGGCACAGTAGTTGTGCCCTTGAGGATTCAGGAGGAGCCGTTGCAGAAGGGCCAGAGGATTTGCTAATTCCTTGTTCAGACTAGCTAGGAGCATGGAGTCTAGTCAGACAGCCCAGGTTCAAATCCCGATTCCATCACTTATGAGATATATGAGTTAGACTAGTTACTTCTTTGTGACTTCCCCCAAAAATGTCAGTATTCATGATACAGACTTAATGTCTGAATTAAAATCAGGAAATGTTTATAAAGCCCTTAGAATAGTGCTTGGTACATGGGGAAACATCATATAAGTGTTTTAAACAAATCAAGTAAAATAAATAATGTATATTTTGACCAAAGTAAAGACTAAAGAAAACTATTGTGAAAAATATAGAAACTGGCACGCATTTTAATATTTGTTCTTAAATGTATGGAAAGTTTAGTTTATAGTTAGCTTGTATAGGAGTTTACTATTACTAGGTTCTATCTCCAGAACCTTGATTAACATCTGTCCCCTGCATTTTCAGCTATTTTGACTTTATCAGGTAGAGAAGTTTCTAAGTGAAATGACATGCCATATATGTTGTTGTAAATCTTTTCTCATTACTGGACATACCCAACAAAGGTTGAACCTTTATGAGATTTAGCTTTGGGGACGCCTGCATTGGGTCGGAGTGTGAATGGGGGTCAAACAAGTAAATTCCTAAGAGCCAATGTTTTGTTTTGTTTTTTAAGTCATACTTTAGTCCGTATAGGATGTGATATTGAGGGCAGGGGTCTGGAGAAATGGCAGTTTCATTGGAGAAGATAGCTAGAAATCATTCACAAAGGTGGAAAGGAGAAAGTAGACAGTTTCAGTTCCTGGTCTCAAACGTGGGCTCCGTTTTGTAGACAGTGGAGAGTCATTGCGTGTTTTCAATAGGGGAGTGGCCTGGATTAAGAGGAGCATTAGTTTTGATCTTGAGGAAATTAATATGGTAACAGGTATCCAAAGACTGGAAACTAGAGTCCTGTTGAGAGACAAGGCCACCACGTGGATAGGCAGGGATAGGTGAGATGGTGTGTGAGAGGCACCCAAGATGACTTTGAACCTCGGAAACTGAGGCAGGCTGGTAGGATCAGAGTGTTTAACATGCAGTTCTAGCTCATTTATTCATTCAACAAAAGCTTATTCAACATACACACTGCAGTGCTTGTAACCCCCCGAGGATGACTCATCATGCTGTTTTCTTGAAGAACGAAACAAACACACGTACATCCTGCATGCAGCCTAAAGACCATTGTGGTGAGCCTCATTATAGGGCACTGTATGAATTCTGTGAGAGGACCTTGGGAACAATGCCGGTTAGAAAAACAGAAGCTGCTTTCTCTGAACCATTCAGTTAGAAGGTCCTTCACCTTCAGACATTTTATGAAGATGTCTGTGTGTTTGCGCTGACCACAAGGAGATCAGGGCAGGGGAACTGAAGGTGGGTTTTATGTTCTGCAAACAAGTCATAACTCCTATCTTTTTACCTTAAAATACCTGACTGCCTCTAAACTAGGGCTCCCCAGGTGGCTCAGTATAAAGAATCTGCCTGCCAGTGCTGGAGATGCAGGTTTGATCCCCTGGAGTAGGAAATGGCAACCCACCCCAGTATTCTTGCCTGGGAAATCCCATGGGCAGAGGAACCTGGCGGGCTACAGTCCATGGGGTCACGAGAGTCGGACACAACTGAGCACCCATGCACTTACCTCTAAACTGGAAACACTCATCAAAGTGCCATGTTCCACTTGTCTCTGCTGTCTGTCTTTCCTCATGTTTAGAACCATCCACTTTCTCTTTCACTTCTTGCTGCAGTTTGAGACTGGGAATAGGTGTATACACTAAGGAACAGATGACCAAGCCTTTGAGAGCTGGAACGTTTCTGCAGAAATCATGTGTGTAGCACTTAGCAAGAAATATCCCAAAAATTATAATAGATCTTTAAATAGAATGACTTTGCGGTCACAGAGGTGC
This sequence comes from Moschus berezovskii, assembly GCF_049115385.1. Taxonomy (NCBI): domain Eukaryota; kingdom Metazoa; phylum Chordata; class Mammalia; order Artiodactyla; family Moschidae; genus Moschus; species Moschus berezovskii. Next base: position 50,358,124 of record NC_142469.1, read on the forward strand.
CCCATGGAAGGTTTTTAAATCTCCAGTGTCACAAAAATGTCCAACCATCCTTTGGAAAGCAGAGTGAAGCAATGTGAAATAAACACTTCCCCTAATATTTCCTGCCCAAAGGTGATTCAGACTCCTCCCCACTCCTCCAAAGTTAAAAGTCTGGAAAAGAGATAGGATTACAAGCTTCGAATGTCAGGTTAGTATTTTTAACCTGAGTCCAGCACAGAAATGTGCAGCACCTTCCAAAGTCCTTTGTATACTTGTTTTACAAGCTAGTCCAGGCAGAGGGGTTGCCTTCTGCCCAGTTCTTGGGGTGTGTCTTGTTTCCTGTTCACGTTGAGCATGGAATTTCTGAGCAGCTCTGCTCCTCATCACATGTATTTGCCACACTTAGCACAGGCCACACAAGTGGCCTCTGTCAAGTCTGATGAAAAGGGAAGCTCAGCACCCTTTTATGAACATTCTCCTTTCAACCTGTCAGGCTCTAAAATTAGACAGGAGTTGCTATCACCAGACGTTCTTCTCTGTGGAGGGCTTGCCCTTTACAGTTTTCCTTCATCTTCTGTGGATGGGCACATTCCATTACCAGTGATAATGAGAGTCCTGGTGTTTGGCTCAAAGAGCACTGAATCTAAACCAGGTTCACTGAAGGGGTGAAGATTGTGTGGGGAACTTAAATGGCTGCACATCTTTGAATGTGTTAGTAAAACTGATCTTATTACTAAATGTATTATCTCCAGAAAAGTAATCATTTCAGCACAGAGAGCTTATCTTTTCATTCTGTTGAAGAACAGTAATGTTCCCTTCATTTGTTATGTTCACTCGCTCCTCCTTTTCCTTTAAAGGAAGATGTTTCTATTTATCTATTATGTGAAACCAGATCCATGTGTTAAGGCACCTGTGTCCAGGGTAAAACCACCTTCTATCTGGCAATGCCTCTGCACAGTCACTCTGACAATAGAGATGGGTCATTTCCGACATTTCCTCTCTTTTCCTCAAGAGTTTTTTAATTTAAAAGATTCAGCTCAAGATCTGTGAGCTCTCTGTTAAACATTCACTAGAATAATGGTTTTTAATATGCAAAATTAGAAGCTGCTTTAAATTGATTACTTAGCAGTAGGGTTTTCTTACGGTTCTCTCAAGCATTGTTTCCTTTCTGAAGTAAATTTGCCTTTTACTATTGAAACTGAGTTTTTTAGTAGACATAGTCAGATTTGTATTATTGTTTAAATAATCTGTCCTCAAGGTTGTACACTGATGATTGTTTTGAGAAGGATCATCTTTCCAAGCAGACTTATTCTGCTTAAAACAGTAATAATAAACAATAACCCCTATAACTGGAATAGGGCTTTTGACATGGTTCAGTGAGTCTCCTTTTCAAGGGGGTAACAAAAACAAAAAAGCAATGGAAGGCACAGTACCTTTGCCAGAATATTTGTTCCTTGGATTCCCTAGAGTCTAGTAATCATTGTCTTGGGGGTTGGAAGAATCTATGACAAAGTTTCTATTAGTGGCAAAATTTGGGGTAATTACTTACAAGGAAGTAGTCATTGGAAGGACTGATGCTAAAGCTGAAACTCCAATACTTTGGCCACCTCATGCGACGAGTTGACTCACTGGAAAAGAGTCTGATGCTGGGAGGAATTGGGGGCGGGAGGAGAAGGGGACGACAGAGAATGAGATGGCTGGATGGCATCACCGACTCGATGGACATGAGTTTGAGTGAACTCCGGGAGTTGGTGATGGACAGGGAGGCCTGGCGTGCTGTGATTCATGGGGTCACAAAGAGTCAGACACGACTGAGCGACTGAACTGAACTGAACTGAATAGCCTGAAGTGAATTACTTTGTAACAGAGTAGAAGAAACTCTGGACCAGGGACTTGGTAATTTTATATAAGCTGGCAGTGTTACATTGGCTGGTACTTTATCTTTATGGACCTTGGGTTTGTCCTTTGTGAAATAGGATGTCCCACTAGATGAGGTCCCAGAATGACAGTCTCTCCTTATATCTGAAAGAGTTTGAATCCCCAGAATTTGGGGTGATTACCTTGATCACCAAGGGCTGAGAAAAAGCTGACACCAACTTTATTTCCCAGGCAGCAGAGTCTTGTGACTCCTTGAAAATACCCATCTCTGTCCTCTATCAAGAAATAGCATGGACTTCCCAGAGAATGTTATTCCTTATTGCCTGGTCGTGCACATGTTCTTGGTTCCAAATGTAGACTAACGTCATTATGCTGCTGTGAGAGTCTTCAAAATGAAGTATATAAATTTTAAAGGGGAGGAGCTCAGAATTTAGGAAGGAAGCTTTCTAAAGTTAGTGTCTGATCAATCTTTGGTTGGCTTACTAATGTCTAGAACTAACTGGGGCTTTAAACTGCTGTCATGATGTTTCTTTTTCATCTGTGGTGTCCCTGATGAAGGTTGTGTATCAAAATGCCCAGTCCCTCTTAGAGATCTCATGGGTGCTTCCAAAGACATTCTTAGATTCTTCAGTGGTGCTTGTGTCTGTGAAGGTGGACAGGTGTGCCAGGGGAAAGACCCTGGTGCTAACGTTGGTGTCACAGGCTCCTGGTTGAACTGGATCTGTCGCATGAACCATTTGCTCTGCTGCTGACGGGAACTGGGAAGACCCGTCACGTGATGAGCTGTGGGCCCTGGATGACAGACAGACCTTTTCTGTTGCTCAAGTGGATGTCTGCTGGATCCTGTGTGAGCACTTTGTTGTCCTATCCATTAAGGTTCCTTTGTGGCTTTGGCACTCCATCAAAGGGCTGTGCCTACAGTGGGCAGAAAGAATGGATGTGGGTTGTCAGCTTGCTCTCAGGGAGGCCTGGCGTGCTGTGATTCATGGGGTCGCAAAGAGTCGGACACGACTGAGCATCTGAACTGAACTGAACTGAATGAGGGGAAAAAGTAAGTCTCTTTGCTCTTTAGCTTGAACCTGGGTGTTATTGTAGCAATAAACTACTGAAAATAGCCTGTGGGTTCAAGCTGCGGCAGTTGCCTCCTCATCAAGCACTAATGGCTTTTGTAGCACATAAATATGTAAAGTACATTATGGTCATTGTAGGTTACTAATAATAGTTCAAGGTTTGTACTGTTCCTACTGTAGCTTCACTGTGGCTAGTGAGAGGAGCCAGGAATACGAGGTGGGTTTGAGGCTAGTGCAGCAGAGGTTCTGAGCAGGGTCACCATGGGCGGGGAGGGACGTGAAAAGAGAAGGGACTGAGTGAGTGCCTGGGTGTGGGGTTCTTGGTACAAGATTGTGATTCTGCGAGTTGGCAGTCGGGTGGCTGCGGAGACAGTGAATGAAGAGACTGCTGCTACCAGCTGAAGTGAGAGAGCCCTGAAGAGGACCTGAACGAGGTACACCTGGAGCACGCTGCCGTGGGGATGGAGACGGGCCACTGCCATGTGAGAGCTCAGCCCTCAGCGTGGAGCACCCTGAGGGGCTTTCTGATCACAGGGACCTGCGGATGTGGATGTGGAGGTCCTTAGCACAGCAGTTTACTGGAGCTCTCTGAGGCGGCAAATGGGGAGTTTGCAGAGAGAAAAAAGAACACCACATATAGAAAAATTCAAAACAGTAGCATTTGGCAGCAGGAAGAAGAGCTAGTAATGGATCAGTCAGAAAGGTTGAAAAAGAATTAGATACTCCACACAGGAAGCCAAAGAAGTAGTTGCCAGATAGGGATCAAAACGGGTAAGGCCTGGGAAGATACCAGTTTGAATATGGCATGTCTAAACAGTGGGAAAAAGAACTACTCTTCACTAAATGGTGTATAATAGTTGACTGTTTGGGGAAAAGTAGTTAGATACCAGTCTATATGTAAAAACAAACTTCATTTGGATTATAACTATAAATGTAAAAAACTCAAAATGAAAATACAGACAATGCTTTTATAGTTGGGATGATGGGGTCCTATCTATATATGTGCTATCTGTCTATATGCAAGATACCACAAAGAAACTTTAAAAATCGGCTATAGAGTGGGAGGAAATACAAACCAAATATATGGCAGAAAAAAAGGTAAATACTCTTAATGTAAGAAGAGTGTCTGTCAGTTGATCAGAAAAGAGAACACACTAAAAGGGTAGGCACACTTTGTTCTCTGAGGAAGAGATATAAAATGACCAATAAACAGATGAAAATATTTGCTAATTTAAAAACTGAATCTTAAAACAATAATAGGATAATGTTTGCCTACTAGGCCAACAAAAATTAAAATCTATCTTAACATCAACTACTAATAAATTGACACTGTCATTAGGAACTTAAGTTGACACACCATCTTTAGAGGATTATTTGCCAGAATCTATTGAATGTATGTTGTCATATGTGAAACGAATCACCAGTTCAGGGTCGATGCATGTTACAGGATGCTCGGGGCTGGAGTGCGGGAATGACCCAGAGGGAGGATAAAGGGAGGAGGGAGGTGGGAGGGAGGTTCAGGAGGGAGAACTCATGTACACCCGGGGCGAATTCATGTCAATGTATGGCAAAACCAACCAATATAATATTGTAAAATATCTTTAGAGGATTATTTGACAGAATCTATTGAGTTTTTTAAAATTGGAATACAGTTGATTTACAGTGTTGTATTTCTTCCTGCTATATGGCACAGTGAATCAGTTATACATATATATATACCCACTCTTGGGGTCATACAAGTCATTACATGGTATTAAGCAGAGTTCCCTGTGCTACTAGTGCTAGCAGAGTAGGTCCTTATCTATTTTATATATAGTGTGTCTATATGTCAGTCCCAGTCTCCCAATTTATCCCTTCGTCCTTTTCCCCTCTGGTAATCTGAAGATTGTTTTCCACATCTATAACTACCTCTTATCTGTAAATAAGTCTATTTGTATCTCTCTTTTTTTTTAGATTCCACATATAAGCAGCATCATACAATATTTGTCTTTCTGACTTACTTCACTCAGTATGACAGTCTCTAGGGTCATCCATGTTGCTGCAAATGGCATTTCGTTCTTTTTTATGGCTGAGTAGTATTCCGTTGTATTTATGTACCATGTCTCTTTATTCAGTCCTCTTTTGATGGACATTTTGGTTATTTTCATGTTTTGCTATTGTAAATAGTGGTGCAGTGACCACCTTCTTTTTGAATGATGGTTTTCTCCAGATGCCCAGGAGTGGGATTGCTGGATCATATGGTAGTTCTGCTTTTATTTTCTTAGGAAACCTCCACACTGTTCCCCATGGTGGCTGTACCAGTTTACATTCCCACCGTCAGTGCAGGAGGTTCTCTTTTCTCCGTACCCTCTCCAGCTTTTATTGTTTATAGATTTTGTTGATGGCCATTCTGACTGCTGTGAGGTAATACTTTATTGTAGTTTTCATCTGCATTTCTCTAGTAATTCATGATGTTGAGTATCTTTTCATGTGCTTTTCCAGCCGTCTGTATGGCACAGACCACCCGTGTGGGTCTTACTCTGTTCTGCCTGCCACTGACCAGTTGCTGCGCTCTCCAAGTCTCCAAAGCCCCCTGTGTGTCCCAGCTGGTCTCCCCACTGGTGAGAGGCTTCTCTGAGTGTGGGAACCTCTCCTCTCCTCCAGTTCCCTATCCCGGGGTGCAGTGTCTGTCTCACTCCTTTTTTTCCTTTCTTTCATCCTACCTGTTTGTGCAGGAATTTTTCTTGTCCTTTTAGCTATCTGAGGTCCTCTGCTAGTGTTCAGCAGGTGCTCTGTGAGAACCGTTTCATTTGTAGATGTATTCTTGATGTACTTGTGGGAGAGGCGAACTCCACATCTTCCTATTCTGCCACCTTGACTTTAATTCCTCTGTTAAATCTTTAAATGCATGTACACTTTGATGTAGCAATCTCATGTCTAGGAATATATCCTACAGAAGTCATAATATGAGTATATAATCCCTTTTTTGGAAGAGGGATTTATTCCATCATTGCTAACAACAGAAAAAGAATAGTCTGAATGGCTTTTGGTGAGCAAAATGGTTAAATAAGCTTGTTAAATGGTTAAATACAATGAAGTTTTTTTAGTGAAGTTTTAAGCCTGTGTATCCTCCAACCAGTCCATTCTAAAGGAGATCAATCCTGGATGTTCATTGGAGGGACTGATGCTAAAGCTGAAACTGCAATACTTTGGCCACCTCATGCGACGAGTTGACTCACTGGAAAAGACTCTGATGCTGGGAAAGGTTGGGGGCGGGAGGAGAAGGGGACGACGGAGAATGAGATGGCTGGATGGCATCACCGACTCTGTGGACATGAGTTTGAGTGAACTCCGGGAGTTGGTGATGGACAGGGAGGCCTGGCGTGCTGTGATTCATGGGGTCGCGGAGAGTCGGACACGACTGAGCGACTGAACTGAACTGAACTGACTGATCCTAACCTGGAACGAATTCCATAATATATAGCTGACTGGGGAGAAGCAAAATAAGTTTTATCCCAACATTTGCCCGATTTTATTATGTACCACCATTTAATAATAACCTGTGTATGTGAATATGTGTAAAGAGATATGTCTCTATAAGCATGTGGAAAAGTTCAGAAGTATCTACATCACTAGGGTAGAGGTACGAATGGAGAGGCAAAGACAAAAACATTCACTGATGCCCTTTGAAAGGGCGGTGGTGGGGACAGTCCTGAAGGAGGCAGGCAGGTGTGAGCTGTGGGTGTAGGTTACCGTGGATATATTCGATCGGGAAGGAAGCAGGAGATGGAAGTTTAGCTTGAAGGGCAGACAGGGTGGTGCAAAGTGCTTTGTTGTTGTTATGTAGGACTGAAGAAATTTGAATTTGTTTGTATGCCAAGGAAATGGAGACAATACAGAAAGAAAAATGTGTTGTGATCAGAAAAGTGCAGTAGTAGTGAACCCTTCTGGGGTTTAGAGGGTGAGTGAAGGTGGCAGAAGGCTTTTCAAGAATTCCAACAGATGACTCCCATGAAGATAGGCAAAGCCAGATTTAAAGAGCAGCAGATGCAAATGGGTGGTGCTTGGAATGGAGGAAAATGGAAAACACTGGAAACAGCTACTCTGGAATTGATTAGAAAAAAGTGTAAGAAAGACATTTGGAAAAGATATAGCAAGGACAAGTCAAGAAAAAACATAAGTAATTCATTTATGTGGAAATGAAAAAAGGCATAAGGTCAGAGTCCATGAGTTCAACTATTATTAGTCTGTAATTAAGTGAATCGGCACTTCCTGAGTGCCCAGCAGCTCAGAGGAGGAAAAGGAACCCAGTTGGTTAGGTTAGAATTAGAGGATTTCAGGCATTAGTGATACTTTAAGGGTGACAAGGGTCACCCTAAGGGTCACAAGCTGGGCAAGAAAACCCAAGGCAGACTGACAGAGCCAGAGAGATATAAGGGACTGAATGTTGTAATGAAAGTTTTTTTTTTTTAATTGAAGGATAATTGCTTTACAGAATTTTGTTGTTTTCTGTCAAACCTCAACATGAATCAGCCATAGGTGTGTGTATATATATATATCCCCTCCCTTTTGAACCTCCTTCCCTTCTCCCTCCCCATCCCACCCCTCTAGGTTGATACAGAGCCCCTGTCTGAGTTTTGTAATGAAACTTTTTTAAAAAAGGAAAGAAAAAAGGCAGATACCTCGGGAGTAAAGAGAAGGTAGAACCAGAACAAGTTGGAGTCACGGGGGAAATGAGTTCCTTTCAGAAGTGCTCTAAGTTCTAAGGGCCAAGGGATGGGTGTTGGCAGTACCTGTCGACTTGACTCTGGAGACATTAAGTCCATGACAGAAGGAATTATGCAGGTCGTATTCATCTATATGTCTCAGCCCAATGCTTGGCACATAATGGACATGCAGCAGATATTTTAATGAACAAGTGGATAGGGTGTGGTGGCAGCAGAGATCAAGCCTGTAAGGCATCCAGGCAGGGCAGGTGCACCAGTCACGGAAAGAAAATCACTAGTCACTAAAGAAAATCGCAGGAGAACTGGGTCAAGAGAAGTAGATGTCAGACTGAATTCTCAAGGACTGTGGGAAAATACCTGGTTTGGTCGATGTAACTGAGGAGGCTAGTGGGGATGATACAAGCCAACAGCGTGACTAGTTTTTTGAGCATAGATCCATCTGCATCAGAAGAGCCAGCAGATGTGCTGAATCTGCAGATTTGGGCATCCACCCCACACCGCGGGGTCCGAATTCCTGGGAACGATGCCTAGGAAACGGCATTTTTAACATGTTTATGCCAGATGCTTTGGTCTAACCAATAAGGTTCAAGAACTACTAGTATAGATTCTGAGGTGGAACTTTTTGATTGGGCCATGTATGGAAAGAACAAGGAAATGAGGAGCTTTCTCCTCTTTACTGAGCAGATCTACAAAGAAAATACCCACAAAGCCTCTGAAAGAAAAGTTTTGAAGGAAGTGGCTTCAGGAGGAATCAGTTTATAGAGTCAGGTTAAGGTTTATTATCAGTTGCCATTCCATAGATGGAAACAGCATAAAATACTGCTCTGTGTCTGTACAGGGAAATCTGAAAAAATCTGTGTACATATATATTAAGTGCGTATGTTCAGGTCTGAAATCACCTTCGTTTAGGGAGTGTCTTGAAGGTGATATTGTTGTAATCATCCTCGCAGTGCCCTTCCATTTTGGGACAGTGTTCACAGTGTTATTTTAACATGTGGACCACAGCAGCTTAAAGCTTGTGTATATTTTTTGCAGCTACAGGCATAAGGGAGCCTTTGTGCTTTGGATTGTGTTCCTTTGTCCTGGAAACAGATAGGAACAGACCAGTTCAGGCACTGGAAATCCTCCTCCAGGTGGTAGCAAAGAGGAGGGTCTGAGAGCTTAGTGGGGACAGAGGTGCACCCGTCCAGCTGACTGGTGCAGAGCGGCTGTGGCCTGAGGAGAGCTCAGTTGGACCAAAGAGGGAATAGGTGCAGGGCTGGGTTGGAGGGTAGGTGGGAAGTTGGGAGGTAGCTGTATTTGTTAAGGTAGAATCATGTGAGACCGTTCGCTCCCTGGATGCGGCCTGCCTCTGTGGTTAGACTACTCCTGATCGAGGGCCCTGGGTGTTAGTGTATTACCCCAGTCCATCACCTGTTCCTCTGCCACTGCATTTACTTGTCCTGGCCACACAGTTACTTTCTGTTAGTGGCTGCTAACTGGCACTCAGTAACTTTAAATAAGACTCTGTCCCATTGAATGATTTTGAACTCTGCAGTGTATTCTCCATGATTCCTTAATGACCAAATTTATGTACTCTCTCAGTATTTCTCTCCAAAGTCAGAAGCCAATGCTTGTTATACTATTTCTTGGCAGGTTTCAAAAAAACAACCAGACTTGCAGGCATCATTTGTGACCCTGTAATGCCTTTCTCCAAATCTGCCTCGACTTCCCCTCTCCCCTGCCCACCCCTCACTGTTTATTTCCAAAGACTTTGTGGCAACTTTCTACAGTAGAACTGCTACCTTAAAAAGCTCTGGATAGAATATGGCTCCAAGTTACAGTGACTGTAGGCATTTGTGTCTTTGACTATGAAGTTATTAGAAAGATGTGTCTAAGCTGGGGCACTTTACAGGTGTCATTTGGGATAAAGACACCATGTTTCCCCAAAGAGAAAGCTGTTTACAGATTTTTGTCTGGAAAAAGCCATTATCAGCTTTGGGTGACTTGGTGCTTTTTGTGTGTCTTACCATTTGAATAGCATTTCACGTTCTCTTGCTAATCCTTTTTCTCTTATTCCTTTTACCCCAAATATAATGAATCTAGAAATGTTAACTGAACTTGCCTGAGTATGTTCAGATTCAGGAAGGTTTGATGAGCATTTAGTTATCAATACTGGAGAAAGTGTCATTGTTTAATCAAAACAATAGGATTTCTGTGTTGTTCCTCATCTACTCTATAAAGCTCACGTGCATTTTGTTGTTGCTAACATTTATTTAGTAGTTGAACATAGAAAAACGAAAAAGAGTTGAGTGTCTTAACATTTAAAGAAGAAGCTGAATATAAACTGTCTCTCCTAGAGAAATCATCTTCCTCAATTGGACTGTTTGGCAGAAGAGCCAAATCTGACTTTCCAACACTGGGGGGGATGCTCAGGAGCAGAGAACTGAATACCTCTTCTCTTAGTTGGGCCTCATGGAGACCCTAAGAGGTGGGCATGACAGCCACATTTTAGGGATAAAGAAATAAGGCTGAGAACAAACAACTTGCCTGAGGTCACCTAGCTTTTTGATATATATAAGAATTCAAAGTCAAGTCTGCCTGAGTTCACTACTCCACACTGTGTCCATAAAAACTGAAATATGCTTTGTCATCACCTAGCCCTTTAGTGGTACTGAATTTTCACTGTGCCACTCTGCATCTTAAAGAATTTACTACCTTCTTTTCCCATGTAAAAGCATTCAAGTGCTTATTCAGGAATGTGAAATCTAACTACTCTTTCTTTTGTTCTAGATTTTCTACCCTAGCAAGGATGGTACAAAGATTCCAATGTTCATCGTGCATAAAAAGGGCATAAAATTGGATGGCTCTCACCCTGCTTTCCTATATGGCTACGGTGGCTTCAACATATCTATTACACCCAACTACAGGTAAGCGTGGCACCTCTGTGTATCTGATCTTCTCTAAACAGTAGGAGAAGCCAGAGGCTGGTCTGGACTGTGTCTTCACCTGAACCCCCTTCCCTTGGTCCCCACAGATCTTGTCTTTGTTCATTGTGTGTGCTTATTAAGCCTGTTCTGTGTTGGGAGTTGAGATGAGTAAGGAAGTGTACTTACACGTTTTCTTTTCTGAGCCAGTGGATATGCTGATAGTTTCAGCAGAGACCATCCAAGGTGTAGGAAAAATGTTGAAGGAAAGACCACATGAGTGTCTGGTCTGATCACCTACCTCAGCTCTCCTTCCTCTGATCTTCAGCATCCAGGAAGTTAGCATCCAGACCATCCAGAGCCTCGGGCTGCCGAAGCCTGTCATTTCCCCAGTTACTGAAAGAAAAGAATGATAAAATTCAGAAATAGTTTGCAAAGCAAAATTAATTTCAGTTACAGAAAGCAGAGCAATAAGTACTAATTGCTCTGTACTAACTGCTCAGTACTAATACTGTAGGGTCAGTGGAAAGAGGAAAACATAAATTCTAAATTTTGTAAAGAAGCTTTGTGCCATAGTGTCTTCTGTTTATTTCTAGAAAACATCGTCCAGCCCCGGGCACTGCATTCTTGTTTTCTGGTCTGTGTCCTTGATCTCTTCTGTCTCTCTCATGCCTAGTTTAACATGTAAATCTCTGGGAAACCTGTGTAAAATTCATACTTCAGAAAGAGCTTTCTTTCTTTTTTCCAACTTAATTTGGAGAAAGATACTGGAAAAAATGGTAGCAGGAGCGAGTCCTGGGTGTTCACACCAGAGCTGTGTCAGGTGGCTTGGCAGTGTTTTGTTTGCTAAGACAGTTGTTCAAAGTGAGGTATACTTTGTGAAAATGTCTGAGCTTTGCAGTTAATCAGTCAGAAGTTTAACATTACTTGATTTAAGTGAAATGTGTAAGCACTGGGCTCCTGTTCAGATGATACCACGTGTAGAGTGTCTTCATGGGTACGTGTGTGGTGGAGGGAGACAGTGCGAGCCTCACCGGGCACTTAGTGGCCGTTAACCCTTTTACCATCTCTCAGTGTGTCCAGGCTCATCTTCGTGAGACACATGGGTGGTGTCCTTGCAGTGGCCAACATCAGAGGAGGTGGCGAATACGGAGAGACATGGCATAAAGGTGAGGCGTGTTCTCTGCAGAAACACAAATATGGCATAGTCTGAGCCGAGGGGTTAGGAGCAGAAGAGACAAGATAGGTGAAAAAATAAGGATGCTTCCAGACACGCTGCTGGCAGTATCCCTGCCTTTCTAAACTGAAACTGTAGTTTCAGTGTCTGTTTAAATTAACAGCTCAGTCTTTTCACATTTTCCTTTGCAGTCTATTTTAATGAAGTACATATATTGAAGTCCATACCATAATCAATTTTTTTAGCAATATAGGGGGTACATTTTTATCTATCACTGTCAGAAGTAAGTCTGGGGGATAACTTGGTATGTATTGTGTCCTCTGTTAGCCAGATAATGCTAAACAGTGAAAGCCATGCTTTCTTAAAATCAGGTTATTTTCTCTTAAGAGAAAAGATCTCTCTAAAATAGAGCTTTCCTAGTCCCAGTTTAGGCATCTTTTGCATGTTTTCTCCAAGTTTTCCAACAATGCTAACAAATAGCATCCCCCCACCATTACTGTTGGGTCTCTATCATGTGCAGGTTTTATTAAACGCAATGCAGTTGTTATTCTTTTCTGGTTTTAATGACTCAGTCTCTGGCCTCCTGAAGCATGTATTCTAGTTGCTTGAGGAAATTATAAACATTTTGGAGGTCTTTATTTTTAAAACCTTGTCTTTTCCTTTTCTCTCTATATGGAGCATGCCCTGTCTCCCAGGCTTGTGTGTATCTGAAATGTATAGACGAATCAATAACTTGCAGAAGATGCTCTTCCCTTACCTTATTCCTGTGTTTGGGGGAGGCACCTTCACTCCCACCAGCTTCCCACTTCTCCCCTCTCAACATCAGCCATCATGTAGAAGACAGTCTGTAGGCCCAAGGGCGGACTCCAGTGCCTGGACTTGATGGGGCAGCACCAGGCGAGGGAGCCCTTCTTCCACAGGAAGAGCATCCAAGACCACCCTTCAGATCCATAAACCCACTTGTTCTTCTCTGCCTCCTGAGGCCAGAGGCTCTGGTGTGCTGCATCAAATCAGATAAGCACAGATAAGGGTAGATCTGTAAAGAGAATTTTTCCTAAGTAACTGTTAGGTGTCAGGAAGCAGGAAAGGCCCAGAACTGACCCCCTAGGTCTTCAGCATGCACCCGCAAGGACCAATGTTAGACAGCAAACTATTTGAGCATCTTAGCGAGAGTGAATGTCCCCAGTGAACACGTGGGGCCCCAGCCATTGTTGGGCCAACTGCTGCCAGGTGTCATCCCTGAAGGCTTTATCGATTGTCATTGTATTTGAAACAGCATAGAATTTATTGTATGAGTTTGACTTGGACCTGATATTAGAGTTTAATTACACTAACATCATACTGTGATATTAAGAGATGACTAAGAAAAGGAGAATAAAAATAAAAACGTACCATATGTTTGATTTACATCCCAAACCAATATGCTAAATCTGGAGCCCTTGATTCATCCGATTTTCTGGTTTAAAATTTTTCACGTACACACGTAAACATCTAACTGCATGGACTCCTGACACTGTGGCCTTCTCAAAGGACCCACGTTCTTCACCGTAAAATTCTTCTGTTCCTTAGGTGGTCCACTAAGCTCTGATAGGGTGGAGTGCCTCCCTTGGTCTTGGTCAATTTTCTCATCTCTGTATTAAATATAACCAAGTTATTTTCCAAAAGCCTTGCGGGGAGAGAAGTTTGCAGCTTGACTGAAGCTGAATATTGCTTACCTGTGTTTAGATTGATCATAGACTTTCTCCCAATTTTAGCCAGTGAAAGGACCCCAAATGGACCTTTTTTAGTTAGACCCTGTCATATTGAACATTGATAAATCTAGATTCCATTCTGTTAATTGAGTTTTAAAATTTAATGCCCTTTAAAAAATATAGTCATATATGCAAAATTATATTATTCCTGGAAATTAAGTTATCCTAGCCATTCTAATTCACTGATAATTTCTTATTACAATCTTAATAATATTTGTTTTGATATGAAAAAATTTCTTCAGTAGCACTGCTTCATCCTTAATTGAATTTCTGCAAAAATGGTTATATTTAATCTCAAATATCTAATCAGATCTGTGTCTGCTTTTTATTTATTTCATAGGCAGTTATTTCAGGTATCCATTCCTTTGAGAGCATGACTTTGACTTTTGGCCTTTATTTTTAGATATTCTAAGACCTTAAGATGTTCCTCTCTTAATGGGTTCATTTGGCTATGAGAAAGCTGAGATTCTCTGGGGAGATGTTTGAGATCCTCTTCATTCAAGACTAAAGAGGAAAAAAGGCTAGAGAAACTAGGGATTTCCTTGGTGGTCCAATGGTTAAGACTCTGCAGTTCCACTGAAGCAGGGCATGAGTTCAGTCCTCGGCAGGGGAAGACCCTGCATGCCACAGGGCCAACACAGACTAAAACTAACAAGCTACTTTGTGCAGCAACATTCCCCCACCTAATCACCTAATTCCTACTTGTGTGTGTGAGTCACTCAGTCGTGTCCGACTCTGTGACCCTATGGACTATAGCCCTCCAGGTTCCTCTCTACAGGGGGTTCTCCAGGCAAGAATACTGGAGTGGGTTTCCATTCCGTTCTCCAAATTCCTACTTAAGTTCTTGAATAAATAGCCGAGGGCAAAATTGGAGAGCTTCAGTTCTCAAAATCACTTACCCATCTCAGAGTCCTGCAGAGAGGAGAGGTGAGACATGAGCCTGTGCAGAGCACTTTCATCTTCCCAGGGAAGAGGCAGTGAGCTCACCTCCATCGTCACATACTCTGTGGAGCTCACGGAGGACTCAGTTCTGCTCTAAGTCGTGTGTCAGTGAGTCCAGCCCCTCCCAGAACACAAGTTCGTGTTGATGACATGCTTTCTCGTTTTTATTCTAATGGTTGTCTGACATCATAACAGATCATCTGTTCCCTTTGGAGCATTTGCCTTTTAAGTTCTAAGAGGTTTTAGAAAAATACAAAGGCACCGTATGGATTAGCAATTGTGGTACTGATGATGGATTTCCATAGTGCATAAATTGAGGCATTTTTCTAAATGTAGTGTTAGCTTATTGTGTTTAAGTTGATCAGTAGTTGAAACTATGCCTTATCATCATTTGAATTCCTCTTCGGTTAAAATGTTTTTGCTGATTTTTCTTTTTTAGTATTTTGCTAATTAACTTATCTTTCACTTTGGCACATTATAGGTGGTATCTTGGCCAACAAACAAAACTGTTTTGATGACTTTCAGTGTGCTGCTGAATATCTTATCAAGGAAGGTTACACGTCTCCCAAGAGGCTGACTATTAATGGAGGTTCAAATGGAGGCCTCTTAGTAGGTGAGAACTGGGTTTATTCCTTGTACTTTACTAGTTAACTCTTGGAGTTTTCAGAAACTGACTTACTTTGGGCTTGTGGATGAAGCAGTTGTATAGAGAAAGCAAACCAGTTTGTATTTGGGTATCTAATAAATGACATATGAAGACACAACTACTGACTCAGCTCATCAGAGCCTGAAAAGCCATTCCTCCTCCCTGTTCTGAGCTCTTCAGGACCACAGTTCTCACCCTCCCCTGGGTGGGACTCCCTTCCCACAGACCAAGCCCACAAGTCTTCAGGCAGCACAGGACTGAACCAAATAACACCCATCTGACTATGCTCCCCACCTGTGATCATTAGGTATAAATGCTTGTTGAATACCTAATGCCATGGGATGCTAAACACTGTGGGTGCAGAGAGAGAAGTCATAAAGGAAAATGAGGTCCGTGCAAAGACGGATCCACAGATTAAAAGTAATGTAATAGCCACAGTCATAGTTTACCCTTGCTGAGCACCTTGTGTGCCAGGCCCAGTGCTGAGCCCTTGACGTGCATCCAGCCTGGAAGAGGGGGCTCTGAGAGGCAGAGTAGCTTGCTAGTGTGGTGGTGATGCTGGGGTTGATGATTAGCACCATGGTTTTAGATTCTGCTCTTTTAACCTCTATGTGGCACTGCCTCTAAGTAGATTTTCCTATTTTTTGGTGGTTAATGAAATTTTACTTTGCTTTTGTCTCTCAGCAGTACTTAACACTGCACTGGACATTTATAGTGGGCCTGAACTCTGCTTGCTGGGTCCTACCTCCAGTGTCACTAGGAGATGAGGGGCCATTTTACAAATGTAGATTAGCATAAAGAGACTCAACTTAAAAAGCACATGTGACAATTTTCAGCTTTCAATTCTGTTCTCTGGGGATTTTGACATTCACTGTTTCCTTGTCTTTGAAATATACTGACTCGTGTCAAAACCTGAATTCCTGCCCTTACTTTTCTACCCCTCACTTTTTTACCCCAATAGAATATAGACTTGAAAAAAACATTTTCCCATGGAGGTAAAATGTATATGTCCAAAATAATTTGTTTAAATTTGAAAAGGGCAGAGATGTGGCCAAGACGGCGAGCCTTTGAGCTCACCTTCTTCCACAGGCACACCAAAATTAACAACTATTTACAGAACAACTACGAGAACAGTCTGAAGACTTAACATTTTCTACAACTGAAGATACAAAGAAGGAACCACAGTGAGATGGGTCAGAAGGGGCAGATACATACTACAGTCAAGACCTACAACCTCAGGCGTGCAGCCCACAAATGGGAGGATAATCACAACTGCAGGATAATCCTTCCCAAAGAGAGAGAGGTTCAAGACCCACAGCAGGTTCCCCAGTCCAGAGACCCCTCACCAGGAAGACAAGCCCCCAGAACATCTGGCTCTGATCTTCCTTTCAGGAGAGCCAGAGGGCTGTGGGAGATAGAGACTCCGCTCTTAGAGTGCACACAAAATCTCACATGCTCCAAGTCCCAGCATATGGGCAGTGATTTGAAAGGAGCCTGGTCAAATTTCCTTGCTAATCTGGGAGAGCCTCCCAGAGGGGCAGGAGGCAACTGGGACTCTTAGTGGGGACACAGATGCTGGGGGCAGCCATTTGGGGAACTTACTTTACCACAAGGATGCTGGTGCTGACAAGCACCATTTTGGAGTCCGCCCCCACTGCCGCCGCCCCCCTGGCTACCATCAGCACTCTGCCACCAGCAGACGGGCAGCAGCTCTGCTCATGCACATACCAGGCCTTGCCTGCCAGCATACCGAAAGCAGCTGGCCCTGCCACCACAGAAGGGCCACGCAGCCTGCAGAGGAGGCACCCCTACACCATGTGACTGGTCACCACATGGGAGTCTGCTGCTGTTGGGAACATCAGCTACATGGGGGTACTTGTCCAAGCTGAGAACACATAACCAATCCACCTCATACACAGAGATAAACACAGAGAATTAGGCAAAATGAAAAGACGGAACTATGTTCTAAACTAAGGAGGCAAGATAAAACCCCTAAAAGAAGAACTAAGCAAAGTGGAGATAAGTAGTCTTATCCAATAAAGAGCTCAAGGTAATGATCATAACGATGCTCCACAAACTCAGGAGAAGAATGGATGAACATGGTGAGAAGTTTAACAGAGAGTTAGAAAATAAAAAGAAGAGCCAGAAAGAGGTAAAGACTACAATAACTGAAATTAAAAATATATACTAGTAGGAATCAACAGTAGATTAGATGATACAGAGGAATGGATCAGAGACCTGGAAAACAATAATGAAAATCATACAAGCTGAACAGAAGAAAAACAGTTCTAAAAAAAATGAGAACTTATAAAAACAAACTTACAGTTACTAGAGGAGAAAGGGAAGGCAGGGATAAGTTAGGAGTGTGGGATTAACAAAGACACTACTATATATAAAATAGATAATCAGCAAGGACCTACTGTATAGCACAGGGAACATATATTCTATAATAACCTATGTGGAAAAGAATCTGAAAAAGAATGGATATGTGTGCATGTATATATGAATCACTTTGCTGTACACCTAAAACACAGACAACATTGAAAATTAACTATAGTATAAAATAAAATAAAATTTTAAAAACATATTTATGTACCAAACATAGAAGTACCTAAATGTATAAGGCAAATATTGATGACATAAAGGGAGAAACTGAAGAGTAAAACAATAACAGGAGACTTTAGTATTCCATTTACTTCGATGGATAGACATTCCAGACAGAAAATCATTAAGGAAATACTGACAGATACTGAAAGATAAAGAACATTCTATCCAAAAGCATCAGAATACACATTCTTTTCAAGTGCACTGGATCATTCTCCAGGATAGATCATATGCTATGCCACTAAATACATCTGAATAAGAAGGTTGAAATTACATCAAGCATCTTTTCCGACCACAACAGTATGAGATTAGACATCAATTACAAGGAAAAACCGCAAAAGACAAGTGGAGACTAAACAGTATGGTACTGAGCAACCAGTGGGTCACTGATAAAGAGAAAATTAAGAAGTACTTAGAGATAAATTAAAATGGAGTCTAACCTAACACCTAAAGTGACTACAATAATAAAAATTAGAGCAGTAAAAGAGACAAAAACAGTACAAAGATCGATAAAACTAAGAGCTGTTTCTTTGAGACAATGAAAAAATTTTACCAGACTCATCAAGAAAAACAGAGAGGGCCCAAAGAAAATCAGAGATGAAAGAGAAATCACATCCAACACCATAAAAATGCAAAGGATCCTAAGATACTATGAATAATTATGTACAATAAAGTGGACAACCTAGAAGAAATGGATAAGTTCCTAGAAACTTAGGACAATCTCCCAAGACTGAATCAGGAAGAAAGTATCAACCAATTACCAGTAATGAAGCTGAATCAGTAAATTAAAAAAAAAGAAAACTCCCAGCAAACAAAAAGTCCAGGACCAGATGTCTTCACGGGTGAATTCTATGAAACATTTAGAGAAAAGTTAACACCTGTCTTCTATAACTGTTCCAGAAAACTGAAGAGGAAGGAGCATTTCTGAACTCATTTTACAAGGTCAGCATCACCCTGATATAAAAACCAAATATACCACACACAAAAAAAGAAAATCACAGGCCAATATCACTGGTAAACATAGATGTAAAAAGCTTCAAAGTCTTAGTTAGCCAAATTCACCAGTACATTGAAAGGATCATATACTGTGATCAAGTAGGATTTATCTCAGGGATGTAAGGATGGTTCAATATCTTCTGACAAAATTCTACATCCATCCATTTGTGATTAAGAACTCTTAACAAAATGGGTATAAAGGGACACATCTCACCATAATAAAGGCCATGTATGACAAGTGCTAATATCATACTCAACAGTGAAAAGCCAAAAGCATTTCCTCTAAGGTGAGGAACAAGAAAAGGGTCTTACTGAGACAAAAGAGTCACTCACCACTCCTGTTAACATTATATTGGAAGTCCTATCCACAACAGACAGGAAAAATAAATAAAAGTAATCCAAATTAGAAAAGAAGTAAAACTGCCACTGTTTGCAGATGACATGGTATGGTACTATATATCGGGAATCCTAAAGATGCCATCATAGAACTAATTAAGTTGCACGATATAAAATCAATATATAGAAATCTGTTGCATTTCTGTACCTTAACAAATTGTCAGGAGAAATTAAGAAAACAATCCCATTTAAAATTAATTGCATCAAAAAGAATAAAATACCTACTAATAAATCTAGTCAAAGAGGTGAAAGACGTGTACACTGAAAATTGTAAGACATGATGAAACTGAAGGTGACACAAACCAATTAAAAGATGTACTATGCTCTTAGATTTGAAGAGTTAATATTGTTAAAATCACCCTGCTACCAAGGCAATGTACAGAGTCAGTGCAAAACCTATAAAAATATCAATGGCAATTTTGCAGAACTAGAACAAATAAGAAACACAAAAGACCCCAAATAGCCAAAACAATCTTGAAAAAGAAGAACAAAGTTAGAGGTATCATGTTCATTGATTTCAAACTATACTGCAAAACTCTAGTTACCAAAATGATATGGTACTGGCATAGAAACAGACATAAAGGTCAATGGAACAAAATAGACAACCCCAAAATAAACCCACATATATAGTCAATCCACAGCAAAGGAAGGAAGAATATACAGTGGGAAAAAGATAGCCTTGTCAATAAATGGTGTTGGGAAAACTAGACAGTTTCACGCAAAAGAGTCAAACTGGACTACTTTCTTGCATCGTATATGAAAATAAACTAAAAAAAATTATAAAAACTAAAGCCATGAAACCCCTTGAAGAAACCATAAGCAGTACACTGAATTGGGCTTCATGAAATTTTTTTGGATATGTCTCCTCAGGCAAGGGAAACAAAAGCAGAACAAACAAATGGGGCTGTAGCAACCTAATAAGCTTTTGCACAGTGAAGAAAACCTACCAACAAAATGAAAAGGCAGCCTACTGAACCTGAGAAGGTATTTACAGACAATATATCTGCTAAGAGCTTAATGTCCAAGACAGCCTAAGAACCCATACAACTCAACATCAAAAACAAAGAGTTAACAAGGGGTTTAACTGTTAACAGTGAGCAGAGGACCTCAATAGACATTTTTCCAGAGAAGATACATTTATGGCCAATAGACACATGAAAATATGCTCAATGTTACTAATCATCAAGGAAATGCAAATCAAAACCACAGTGAGAGACCATCTTACACTGTCAGTAGGACTAGTATCAAAAGGACAACATAATAAGTGTTGACAAGGATGCAGGAAAAGGGAACCCTCATGCACTGGTAGGAATGTAAACCGTTCTCCAGTATACAGAACAGTCTGAAAGTTCCTTAAAAATTAAAAATAGAACAACCGTATGATTCAGCAGTTCCACTTCTGGGTAATTTTTTTCAAAGAAGTCAAAACTCTAATTCAAAAAGATATGTACCTCTATGTTCATTCTAGTATTATTCACAATGGCTAAGATATGAAAGCAACCTAAGTGTCCATTGATAAATTAATGGATAGAGAAGATTTATATGTATAATATACACTCAGTGGAATATTACTCAGCCATAGAAAAGAATGAAATCTTGCTATTTGCAACAACATGAGTGGACCTAGAGGGTATTATCCTAAGTAAAATAAGTCAGAGAAAGACAGTTACCATATGATTTCACTTATATGAGAAATGTAAAAACACAACTGAGCAAATACAGACTAATAATAGATATAGAAAAATGAGTGGCTGCCATAGTGGAGTGGGATGGAAAGATGAGTGAAATAAATCTGAGTGACTGAGAGGTACAAACTCTGTGATAAAATATCTCAGAGATATACTATATAGATAGGGAATATAGTCAATATTTAATAACTTTGTGTGATGAGATGGTAACTAGACTTACAGTGATCACTTTGTGATGCATAAAAATACCAAATCACTGTTTTACACCTGAGACTGATACACTTTATGTCAGTTATACTTCAATTTAAAGAAAAAATAAATTGAGAAAGGATATGGATAATATTCTTAAATACCAAATAACCACATATTTGATTTATCTATTCAACAAATATGTACTGAGCAAGTGCTGGGCATTTTTCCAGATACTGGAAATATGTCAGCAAATAATACAGACAACACCTTCATGGAGCTTTCATTCTAGTCAGTTGAGGCAGGCGACATGACTCGCCTAAGATCAACATGCAGCCAGGAGACCCGTGTCTGTGGCTCGGCGCAGAGAGCAAGGGAGAGTGATGGGAGAGGTTAGGGATGGTGGGAACCTAATCCAGGCAAGGACCGCACAGCTGTCATAGAGAATATGGTTTACTCTGAAACGAGAAGCCTTTGGGGTGAGTTTTGAGCAAAGAAGTAGCATATAACTTGACATGTTTTAAAATCAGGATCGTGGATTGATCCATAGCTATGTTAGGGTAGGCAGAAGAGGCAAGGACAGAAAAGCAGACCAGCTAGGTGGCTTCTGTCTCAGTGAGAGAAGATGGTGGCATGGACCTGGGTGTGATGATGGAAGGAATAAGAAGTGTCTGATTCTTAGTATATTTTGAATTTGAGCCATCTAAATTTTCATATGAATTAAACAAGTATTAATAGAAAGAACAACTTAGGGTGAATCTAAACTATTTAATGGGAAAAGATGTTGAAAATACCACCTGATTTTAGTAGTGGGAGAATTGTGTTGTAAT
The DNA here is from genome assembly GCF_049115385.1 of Moschus berezovskii. NCBI lineage: Eukaryota > Metazoa > Chordata > Mammalia > Artiodactyla > Moschidae > Moschus > Moschus berezovskii. Next base: position 50,379,882 of record NC_142469.1, read on the forward strand.
TTACTGGTTCATCCAATAAGTCCATTTTTGGAGTTGTATTTTCAGGAATTGGTTTATGCCTTTTAATAAACTAGGTCCTTTATGGGACCTTCAGAGATGGAGTTTGTCCATTAAGATGCTAAAGTGCTTATTTAAAAAAAGAACATCTTCCTGTCCCTCCTATCTCTGAGTGGGTAGGAGAAGATCTGCAGGTATAGGACTCAGAAATCGGCATCATGAATAAGCACTGACATCTAAACTGCAGTGGGAAATGTTTCTTGCCAGAGGCAGGAAAAGTTCATATATCCTGACTAACTTCTAGTCATGCCAGCTTCGATGTTACTTCCTCCCAAAGCCTCCCCATCTTCATTATGCTGGCCTACACCCTTCTTCCATTGTACCCGCACCTTCTCAACAGAAGTGAATGCCACACTGTAACTGCCCATTCACTTTCATCTTTCCCACTAAATTATTCACTGACATATCCCCAGGCCCCATGCCTAGTGCAAGGCACATGGCAGATGTTCAATAAACATTTATTCAATTATCAAAAAAATTAATTTTTAAGTATACGAAGAAGAGTATTTTTAAAACAGGACAAGAAAATATGTCAGTATCTGATAGAGATCTGAATTAGGTCTTAGGCTCTGTTCTGCTTTGAGCTATACCTATATCAACTGTTGCTGTTTACAACACTTCTGATGCCAAATGCAGGAAGGGGTGGGAGGGTGGGTACCCCACCAACCAGTGCTCCAGCTCTCCAGACACCAACTGAGTATCGCACAATTCAGTTCCATTCTGACACTACCCACAGTTAGTACAGACCAAAGGACAGTCCCCACTGCAGGCACCAGTCACAAGTTCTGGACCTCTCGTATTTCTGATTGATGGCCAAAAATGGGGTTTTCAGGTCCCCCACCTCGAGTTCGATAATCTGGTAGAATTCAGGAACATTCTTAGGGCTTAGCTCAGGTGGTAAAGAATCTGCCTGCAATGCAGGATATCCCAGTTCAATTCCTGGGTCAGGAAGGATAGGCTACCCACTCCAGTATTCTTGGGCTTCCCTTGTGGCTTAGCTGGTAAAGAATCCGCCCTCAATGCAGGAGACCTGGGTTTGATCCCTGGATTAGGAATACCCCTTGGAGAAGGGAAAGGCTACTCACTCCAGTATTCTAGCCTGGAGAATGGGGTCGCAAAGAGATGGACATGACTAAGTGACTTTCACTTTCAGGAACACTCTTACATTTACCAGGTTGTTATAAAGGATAGAACTTAGGAACAAGTCAGAGGAGATGTATAGCTGGGGCAGGTGCATGCCAAACCTCCATGCCCTGTTAGTGCACCACGGTCGCAGCACCTCCGTGTGTTCACCAACACAGGAGCTCTCCAAACTCCATTGGTTTTTATGAAGGTTCTGTTATACAGGCTAGATTGATCTAAATCAGTAGCCATGAATGACTATCTCCAGCCCCCCATCTCTCCCCAGACATCAGGGGTGGGACCAAAAGATCCAATCCTTCTATCACATGGTTGGTTCCTTAGTCAACCAACCTCCATCCTGAAGCTGTCTAGGAACCCAGCAAGAGCCACCTTGTTAGCATGAACTCAGATATGGTTGAGAGGCATTAGTTATGAATTATGAAAAATACCCCTCTCACCTTGTCACTCAGGACACTCTCAAGGGTTTTAGGAGATCTGTTCCAGGAACCAGGGACAAAGGTTAAGTAGGTATTTCTTACTCTGTCACAATATCACAGGCTAGTTTTGAGATCCCGCACAAGTTTGTTAATATTCTGCATCACCTGTGAAAGCAGCTAGGGATGGGAGCAGCACAGATTTTACAGAAAGTCCAAGAGGTTTTCATGAAGAGTTATGTGTCCACTACTGATGAAAATATTCCACCCCTCGGATGTATACTGGAAGCAGGGGGAAAGCTTGTAGACTCTTGGGCAAGTGATTTCTGATAGTTTCTTCCTGTGCTTTTGGAAAAAAAGACCATCGGGGTTCAGAAAACATTTAAGTGTTGTTTTGTTCTCTTTTGGTTTTGTTTATGACAGATGTTTAATGATGGACGACCTCCTTTTTCTATCTTGATTTTTAGCTACCTGTGCCAATCAGCGTCCTGACCTCTTTGGTTGTGTCATTGCCCAAGTTGGAGTAATGGACATGCTGAAGTTCCATAAATATACCATTGGTCACGCCTGGACGACTGATTATGGGTGCTCAGACAACAAACAACATTTTGAATGGCTTATCAAGTAAGGTTTTGATTGATATTGATGTATTTGCATTGCTAACGATTTGATGTCAGAATACTGAACATAGTCAAAAGGGTATGTTTGTCCCCTTCAGTATCTCACGTTTACATGTAATTTAGTGCAAAAATAGGATACGTGGTGGGGATACTTATCTGTCTTCCTAGTTCTGATCTGGTCTTGAACAAAAATAACAAAGATGTGATGGCAGAATTCTAAAGATAGTCCCCCAGGTTCTTCAGGGGTTGACTGATCTATGGACTGCTCTGCAGGGACTTTGCAGATTAAATGAAGATTACTAATCAGCTGACCAGAATGGAAAAATTGTCCTGGATTATCAAGAGGGCCTAATCTAATGAGAAACCCTTAAAGGTAGGGTTTGTCTCTGGCAAGAGTCAGGGATGCAGCAGCAAAGGAGATGAGAGAAACCGGAAGCACGAGGAGACCTAGACCCGCCATTGCTGGCTTTGAAAATGGAGGAAGGGGCCTTTACAACCGGACATCAGCCCCTACCAATAGCTGTCAAAGAAGTGAGGACCTCAGTCCTTACAGCCTTGTGGAGCTGAATTCTGCCAACAACTGAAATGAGTCCAGAAGTAGATTTTTCCCAGAACTTCTTAATAAGTGCCCGGCTGGCCAACAACTTGATTTCAACCTTGAGACAGCCAGAGAACCCAGTCAAACCAACTCAGACTTCTGACTTACTATGAGATAAGAAATCTGTGTGGTTTTTATCGATCCAGCAATTAAAAACTAATTTTAAAAAAGGTATCATTATAACATATATATATATTTGTTATATATTCTTTTTCTCAATTAAAAAAGAAGGAAATAGGACTATATGCAAGTACAGTTAAACTTATTTTGTGCTTTCCGTATAACCACTTATATTTGAAACTTTGCTGTTGTTTAGTTGCTAAATTGTATCCAACTCTTTTGCAACCCCATGGACCATAGCCCTCCAGGCTCCTCTGTCCATAGGATTTCCCAGGCAAGAATACTAGAGTGGGTTGCCATTTCCTTCTCCAGGGAATTTCCCTGACCCAGGGTTGGAACCCACATCTCCTGCATTGTTAAGTGGATTCTTTACCACTGAGCCACCTGGAAAGCCCATATTTGAAACTACTGCATTATTGAAATATTTATATCCCTCAACCACTTTGGCGATAACAGCGAGAACATGGCAAACATCTAGACTCTCAAGATTGTTAGCTGCATTCTTCTTTGGCCCTTGGTTCTCTTTACTTCCCACAATGGGGATCTGGGGGGTTTTACCAGCAATATTAAGGAACTGCCCTTGGAATAGCACCAGGAGCCTGTATCCCCTGTCCGTCTTCTCAGTCAACCATAGATTTGATAGAATAACTTCAGTTTCTCAAGTCAGGTTTTTTTTTCCTTCACTTGATGTGCTTTCTATGGCTAGTTCTCCACTTAGATATTTGGCTAAAATGACTTGGATTTTTTTTAATTGACTACTTTCAAACTACTAGATTCTGTTCTGTAGGAGGGGGAAAAGTTTAAAAATATACAAGTAACCCCACTGACATCCTGGTGAAAGCTGAATATCTGAAGGAGTCATAGTTCAAATTAACTTAGAGAAAATAGGCACTTAGGGAGCGAGGTCCCATTTATACTCAGTTGAAAAGACTGAATTAATTGTATGTTGAAGGCAACAAAATAGTCACTGGAACCCAATACTTCTAAAATTAATTTGAAAGCAATAAAAGAGAGTTCTTAATATTTTTTTCTGTCGAGACCATCAGTTATATTCCTATTTCAGACAATTTTTCCAGCCTAGCACTCACAGGGCTACATGTCCTCTCATCTGCTTCCAAGTGAGCAGAGAACTGAATCCACTATACTGGAGGGGATCCCCCCCTGAAAAAAGATCTAGATTTTTAAGTTTGTGAATGACTGGGATAAATAAAGCCTAACAGACACTTTTCCCTACAGGACTTCTCAGAATCTTTAATACATAAATGTGGTATCTGAATCTTGAGCTAGGGAGACGTATTATTCGTAAAAAGAATTTCCAAGCTTGTTTTCCCACAGAACTAATCCTTATCTGGAGGACCAGGGTTGATCCAAAAATACTCTGAAGTGAGATCAGAAAACAGATCCACTCTCACCCCCATCTTACCTATTAGGAGACTAAACCCCAGAAGGTTTTAGTCTTGACTTGGTTAACTGAGCAGAAATTTTACTATTTTTGCCTATTCATTCTACAAAATAAAACTCTACTGAAATAGTTTATTCATTAATACTGAACACTCTGAGAAATAAGACAGCCGTATTGACTAAAAAGTAAAGAAGAAATACTCAGGAGATTTGTTTCACTTTACTTAATTAGCATCAACCATTTAATCTGACTGTACTTAGTTTTTAAAAACCTTTTGTTAACTGCAAATTTATCTTCTGCTTCAGAAGGTTCCTCCTACACTAACTTTCTCACCGTTGGCCAAGGTCAGTTTCTGCTAGACTGTGAGCCAGCAGGTCAGCAGCCCACCTCAGGTTCCCTGGTTTTCAGACAGAAACTAGGCCCGGGGGGGACCTGTGTTCTTCCTAAGAATATTCTTCAACAAAAGAAAGGCTTGCACCTGTTATATCCATAATCAGTGATTTAAAAGAACAATCAGCAAGATGGGAGTCAGGAACTAAGAGATACAAACTGCTGTGTATAAAATAAATGAGCTGCAAGGATGTGCTGTGCAGCACAGGGAATAAAGCCAATATTTTATAACTTTAGTTGGAGTATAATCTGTAAGCATATATTGAATTACCTGAAACTAATATTGTAAATCAACTATACTTCAATTTAAAATGTTTTCTCATGTAATAATAAACAAAGGGACAACCAGTCCACTTTGTTGCAGTGAAAACTTCAGCCTGAAGAATATGAAAATAATCACCTCGAGACAGTCAGTGTGCATATAGATCGGGTTGTTCAGCAGCCCTGTGAGTTTCTTTCTTACAGTCTTCCAAAGTGGGGACCAAGTAAATGACAGGGCTCCCCAGCCTCCAATAGCCCTGGCCAGTCACAGCCCACCATAATGTCTGCAGCGGTCACCCGGTCACCCAGGGACCAGCTAGCCACAGTCCTCACTGCTGATGAACGACAGAGGTCTCCGTGCCCACCAGTCCCGTGATTAACCTAGTGGACACGCACAGCTCTCATTTTGATGCCTGGCCTCATGGAAGTGCCTTTGCCTTTCAGATATTCCCCACTGCATAACGTGAAGCTGCCAGAGGCAGACGACATCCAGTACCCGTCCATGCTTCTCCTCACCGCAGACCATGATGACCGCGTGGTCCCGCTTCACTCCCTCAAGTTCATCGCCACCCTTCAGCACCTCGTGGGCCGCAGCCGGAAGCAGAACAACCCCCTGCTTATCCACGTGGACACCAAGGCAGGCCACGGGGCCGGGAAGCCCACAGCCAAAGTGATAGAAGAAGTCTCAGACATGTTTGCGTTCATAGCACGCTGCCTGAACATCGACTGGATTCAGTAAATGGCATCTCTTTCTTCCTCCTCCGCCGCAGAAAACCTCAAGGGCTCTCACACCATTAAACCGAGAAACCACTGGGCGCAGCGCCTCCCCACATAAACACTATTCCTGCACCCACAGGCTGCAGTTGACCAGAACTGCTGCAGGAATTTTATCTTTTCTAGGCTTCTCCTTTTTAGCAGGCCCTTGGTGTTTCTTTCTCCACCCTGTGCAGGCACATGTTTTAAAAGGGGAAAAAAAAAAAGGCATGTTTGGATACATAGCTAATGGCAGCCAATACATTGTGAACATTAGATTGCTGAACTCAGAGTCGTAGTCGGGCATACTTCATATAGAGCACCTCAGTGAAATTTGCTTCTATAACCATAACCAGTATACCTTTAAATAAATGTGAGAATTGTTCTCATGAAAAGAGACTTCTTTCCAAAAATAATAAATGTTATTTAAGAATGGGAGGTTTTTCTCTGGTTCCTTTGTATTGAGTGGCAACCCCAGAACTGCCATCATTCTGCATGCATCATGTCACTTCTCTATGGGAATAAGCAGTGAAGTCAGACTATCAGCCCTGTGCTGAGGCTGAGTGCATCCACCCAGCTCCCTCGTTTGTGCTGAGGAGGCTGTTAGAGGCAGCTCACTGGCTTGTGTGTTAACCCCTCAGACCCTGATCCAGACTCATCTGGTTTGTATGCCCCCTAAAAATTAGTAGACCTAGGATTATTCCAGAGAAGGCAATGGCAAGCCACTCCAGTACTCTTGCCTAGAAAATCCCATGGATGGAGGAGCCTGGTGGGCTGCAGTCCGTGGGGTCGCTACGAGTCAGACATGACTGAGCGACTTCACTTTCACTTTTCACTTTCACACATTGGAGAAGGAAATGGCAACCCCCTCCAGTGTTCTTGCCTGGAGAATCCCAGGGACGGGGGAGCCTGGTGGTCTTCCGTCTGTGGGGTCACACAGAGTCGGACACGACTGAAGTGACTTAGCAGCAGCAGCAGCAGGATTATTCACCTACTTATCTGTAGTTTGGTTACAAAGTATTCCTGGAAACCATACTAAGGAGGTTCATAAAACAAAGAGACCACATGAGTGAATGGTCCAAACATGTTATAATCAGAAATCTCAGCAACTGCCAAGCACTTCTTGTCCACATAGACCACTTCCTGGAAATAAAACCAGTAATACTTTTTTAAAAGTTCTGGTGTCTCCCCAACCTTAAATCTTCAAGAGAAAGATAGACCATTCCTGAAATTTGTCCACATAAGGCATTTTTTGGAATATTTCATGAAATACCGTTCCTTTGGGTATCAAAGTAGAAGCAGTAATCTAATTTATGGGAAAAAAAAGAAGAAACAGCTTCTTTGTCTTGCTTCATCAAATATCACAAAAGTTAATTACTATTTTGTATAAAATAACCTTAAAAAATTAGCTTAAAAGATTACTTCATTGATAGCTTGTTCTTTCTCAGGTAAGTGCTATTTTCCAGAATATACATGTGTGTACTTCTCTTGAGATCTCTGCCTCTCAAACTGGCCTAAAATTAGACACACATTGCCTGTCACTACATACAAGTACAGTTGAAATGTGGCTACATGTTTCGGCTTTTCAGGAGACATGTTTTCTATTATTATTTGTTTAAATAAGCACTGCATATAATGCAGCTGTCACTGACAATATGGTTATAAGTCACCCCCACCCCGCCCCCGCCAATCGCCGGAGAAGAAAGGTGCCACTAGCTCGCAGTGCATGCAGGGTCTGATATCATCACCAGCTACCTGCAGAGATGCTAACACTAGCTAACTGCCATGTTACCATGTAACTGCTGACAATGTGACAGGAAAAAAAAAAAGTATGGATAAGCTAAAGCAGCCTTTATCCTAGACCAGCTGGGTCATTTGAGGTGCAGGCAGCCAAGATGTACCCATTCAAGTTCAGAGCATTTTCAGGTTTGCACAGAATCCACTTTCCCACTGAGATCTTCTTAACAGCAGAAAGTGGAAGTATGTGTAGAGTCTTTGCTTCAGAAGAAATCAGGCCCAGGTTCAAATCCCAACTGTCCTTTAGTAACTGGTGATTATGAGGAATAAACAAGCTAATACAAGTGCCTAGCAATAAACTGGACTCCATTTGGGAGTTCTCTTTCCCAAGCTGATTTTCATCTCTAGAGTTTAGCTGGGCAGCTGAGCCCACAAATTGAAGGTAGCTTTTTAAAACCTAAAACACTGGATGACTTAGAGGCTGGGTTCCTCCCTGGATCTCAGGGTGTCTTCCCTATTAGACATCGCCTCTGTATCCTATGTTCTGTCCCTCTGCTCTGTCTTATGTTGTTCTATGGTGTTTTGAGGAAAAAGCCACATAGGTTGCCCAGGCAGTCTGTCTCGTCACAGGGCCTTGAAAACACGCCAAGGGCATTTGCTACCTTAGTAAGATAAAGTCACATTTATGATGTTTAATACGTATGCACTTGGAATATTGTAAAACTTTGCAGTTAGTCACGTTTCCTAATACTCCCACTAAAGCTTAGGCAGTTACACAAAAATGGTTCTGCTAGTATGAAAACTTACATTTCAGCTAAGGAAGTGTCACCAATCACTCCATGTTTATCAGATAATTTTCCCAGCCTCAGGGATTTCCCCGGGAAGACCACAGAGCTGATGCCCAGAAGGCTTACACAGCCTCAGAGATGAGTTACCACCAGCCTGGGAAGCTGTCAGAAGGGCACAGGTTGGACTGCAAGAAGGTAGGCAGCCAGGCCAATAGGAATGAGGGCTATACACCCCACCCCTGGCATGGCCACCCACAGTCAGGAGGAAACCCACAATTCCAAGCTTTTCCATGACAAGAAAATGGTTTGGACCTCATATCAGTCAGGATGGCCATCATTGAAAAGTCTACAAAATAAATGCTAGAGAGGATGTAGAGAAAGGGTACCCTCCCACACTGTTGGTAGGAATGTAAATTGATACAGTTACTCTGGAAAACAATATAGAGGTTCCTTAAAAAGCTAAAAGTAGTTACCATTTGATTTTACAATCCCAATCCTGGGTACATATCCAGAAAAGACAAAAACTCTAATTTGAAAAGAAACATGTACCCCAATATTCATAGACGCACTATTTATAATAGCCAGGATACGGAAGCAACCTATGTTCATTGACAGATGAATGGATATAAGAGTCCCTAAGACTCCACACAAAAAGATCTAATAAATGAATTTAGCAAATACAAGATTAACTCTCAGAAATTGATTGCATTCACACTAACAATAAAATATCAAAAAAGGAATGTAAAAAAGAAGCAATACTGTTAACATTGCATCAAAATATATATATATATGTGAAAAACCTGACCAAGGTTTATTTTATAGTTAAGAACTATAAAATATTAATAAAGGAAATAAAAGATGATTCAAAGAAAAGATATCGCATGCTCTTGGACTGAAATAATATTGCTAAAATGGCAATACTGCCCAAAGTAATCTACAGATTTAATTCAATCCCTATCAAATTGACCATGACACTTTTCACAGAACTAGAACAAATAATCCAAAAATTTATATGGGACCATAAAAGACCCAGAAATGCCAGAGCAGTCCTGTGGAAAGAGACAAAGCAGAAGGGGAGGCATAACCCTTTAGACAATACAACAAAGCCACAGTAGTCAAAATAGTGTAGTACTGGTATAAAACAGACATATGGATCAATGAAACAATAGAGAGCCCAGAAATAAACCCGCACGCCTATGGTCAATTAATCTTTGACAAAGGAGGCAAGAATATAAAATGGGAAAAAGTCTCTTCAGCAAGTGGTGCTGGGAAAGTTGGACAGCTGCAAGTAAATCAATCAAGTTAGAACATGCCCTCACACCATGCACAAAAAATAAACTGAAAATGGCTTTTAAAGACTTAAGACATGACACCATAAGGCTCCTAGAAGACAGTATAGGCAAAACATTCTCTGACATAAATTGTACCAATGTTTCTTAGGTCAGTCTTCCAAGCAGAAATAATAACAAAAATATACAAATGGGACCTAATCAAACTCATAAGCTTTTGCACAGCACAGGAAACTACTTTTTAAAAAATGAAAAGACAATCCACGGAATGGGAGAAAATATTTGCAAATGATGCAACAGACAAGAGCTTAATCTCCAAAATATACAAACAGGCCATACAACTCAACAACAAAAACAACCCAACTGAAAAAATGCGCAGAAGACCTTAATAGGCATTTCTCCAAAAAAGACATACAGATGGCCAAACACATGAAAAGATGCTAAACGTCACTAATGATTATAGAAACACAAATCAAAACCTACAATGAGGTACCACCTTACACAGGTCAGAATGGCCTTCCTTAGAAAATCTACAAATATCAAATGCTGGAGAGGATGTGGAGTAGAGGGAACCCTCCCACACTGTTGCTAGAAATGTACATTGGTACAGCAACTGTGGAAAACTGGATGAAAGGTCCTCAGAAAACTAAAATTAGAATTACCATATCATTCAGCAATCTCACTCCTGGGAGTGTACCTGGACAAAACTGTAATTCGAAAATATACATGTAGCCCTGTGTTCACAGAAACATACTGAGTTGCTCAGTAGTGTCTGATTCTCTGTGACTCCATGGACTGTAACCTGCCAGGCTCCTCTTTCTGTGGGATTTCCCAGGCAAGAATACTGGAGTGGGCTGCCATTCATTCTCTTCTCCAGGGAATCTTCCTGCCCAGGGATCAAATCTGCATCTCCTGTAATGGCAGGCAGATTTTTCACCACTGAGCCACTTGAGAAGCCCTAAAAACCAGGTTAGCTACACCTGCAAACTACTTGTGAAGAAACAGTTTTGTAGGCTTTTTGTTGTTGTTTACTCTTATGTGAGAGTGTGTGCTCAGTTGCTCAGTCGTGTCTGATTCTTTGCAACCCCATGGACTGTAGCCCAATAGGTTCCTCTGTCCATGAATTTTCCAGGCAAGAATACTGGAGTGGGTTGCCATTTCCTACTCTAGGAGATCTTCATTCACCATAGCCAAAATGTGAAATAACCTAATGTCCAGCAACAGATAAATGGATAAAGATGTGATGGTATGTATAGACAATGGAATTCTACTCAGCCATAAAAAAGAACAAAATAATGCCATTTGCAGCAACATGGATGAAATGAGAGATTATCATACTAAGTGAAGTAAGTCAGAAAGACAAATACCATGATATCACTTATATGTGGAATTTAAAATATGACACAAATGAGCTATCTACAAAACATGAACAAACTCATAGACACAAAGAACAGACTTCTGGTTGCCAAGGGGGAGGAGGGAGGAAAAGGAATGGACTGGAGTTTGGCGTTGGTAGATGGAAACTATTACATTTAGAATGGATAAACAACAAAGTCTTAATGTATAGCACAGGGATCTATACTTAATATGTGATAACCATAATGGAAAAGATTAAAAAAGAATGTATATATGTGTATAACTGAGTTACTTTGCTGTACAGCAGAGATTGACACATCATTGTAAGTCAACTATACATCAAAAAAAAATTGTGGTATATATCTCTGGTGGCTCAGGAGGTAAAGAATCTGCCTGCAGTGCAGGAAACCCCACAGGTTTGATCCCATGGTCAGGAAGATCCACTGGAGAAGGAAATGGCAATCCACTCCAGTATTCTTGCCTAGAAAAGCCCATGGGCAGAGGAGCCTGGTGGGCTACAGTCCATGGGGTCACCAAGAGAAGGACAGGGATGGACACAAGGACACACACACACACACACAGAGGAATATTATTCGGCCATAAAGAAGACGGAAGTAATGACATTTGCAGCAACATGGATAGAACTAGAGATTATCAGACTAAGTGAATTAAGTCATACAGAGAAAGACAAATATAACATGATATCACTTGTACGTGGAATCTTTTTTTAAAAGTATAAACGAACTAATTTACAAATCAGAAAGAGATTCACAAACAGAAAACAAATTTACGGTTACCAAAGGGGAAAGGGGAAGAGGAGAAGAGAGATAAATTATGAGGTTGGGATTAACATATTCATAATACTATATATATGATAGCCAACAAGGCCCTACTGTATATAGCACAGAGAATTACACTTAATATTTTATAATAAGCTATAAAGGAAAAGAATCTGAGAAGAAATATGTATGCATGTATATATGTATAACTGAATTCAGTACACCTAAAACTAATACAACATTGTAAATCGATTATACTTCAATTAATTTACCTTTTTAAAGAGATCTATTTCAGTTCAGTTCAGTCGCTCAGTCATGACCGACTCTCTGCGACCCCATGAATCACAGCACGCCAGGCCTCCCTGGCCATCACCAACTCCCGGAGCTCACTCAAACTCATGTCCATCGAGTCGGTGATGCCATCCAGCCATCTCATTCTCTGTCGTCCCCTTCTCCTCGCCCCCAATCCCTCCCAGCATCAGAGTCTTTTCCAGTGAGTCAACTCGTCGCATGAGGTGGCCAAAGTATTGGAGTTTCAGCTTTAGCATCAGTCCTTCCAAAGAACACCCAGGACTGATCTCCTTTAGAATGGACTGGTTGGATCTCCTTGCAGTCCAAGGGACTCTCAAGAGTCTTCTCCAGCACCACAGTTCAAAAGCATCAATTCTTCGGCGATCAGCTTTCTACACAGTCCAACTCTCACATCCATACATGACCACTGAAAAACCATAACCTTGACTAGACGGACCTTGGTTGGCAAAGTAATGTCTCTGCTTTTTAATATACTATCTAGGTTGGTCATAACTTTCCTTCCAAGGAGTAAGCGTCTTTTAATTTCATGGCTGCAACCAGCATCCGCAGTGATTTTGGAGCCCCAAAAAATAAAGTCTGACACTGTTTCCACTGTTCCCCATCTATTTCCCATGAAGTGATGGGATGCAAAGAGAGCTATTTAGCAAACATATAATATGGTATTAACTACAGATACTATACTGTACATTCCATCCCCAGAACTTGCTTCTAACTTTAAGTTTGTACCTTTGACCACCTTCACTCAATTTAACCACCCAAAAAAGTAGTTCTTAAAAGGTTCATGCAGACTTCTCTGGCTACTCCCCTCTGGACCTCTGCTGAAACACTCCCAGTCTTTCTGTGAATGACACCTATCTGCGCATCTTAAAGATTTGGCCTAGGGGTCAGTTTTCTAATTTAACACACATCTAGAAGCCTACTGAAACACTCTGGAGAGACCACAGAGGCTGGTGGGGCCATCTTCATACTGTCCCTCCACCTCACTCCAGACTGTTGATATCTTCCAGAAAAGAACCTTGTGTGTACATCTAGTACCCTGGTTTTTGTGGCTGCCACCAGGGGACACCCCTTAAACACGTGGCTGTAGTGGCTAGTGGGTCCTGTAGGACTGTCACAAATGGAGAAACAGTTTTTAACTGGCTCCCCACCCCAGGACACAGCAGACTGAAACACACCCCCAGACATTATGTGCAAGAGGCCTATTAGGTTAGCTTCATAGCTGCGGCCTGAGGCACAGACTTCTAATTAAACACGTCGCGGAGAGTCGGACACGACTGAGCGACTGAACTGAACTGAAGGGCTATGAAACTCCAATACTTTGGCCACCTCATGCAAAGAGTTGACTCACTGGAAAAGACTCTGATGCTGGGAAGGATTGGGGGCAGGAGGAGAAGGGGACGACAGAGAATGAGATGGCTGGATGGTATCACCAACTCTATGGACATGAGTTTGAGTGAACCCCGGGAGTTGGTGATGGACAGGGAGGCCTGGCGTGCTGTGATTCATGGGGTCGCAAAGAGTCGGTCATGACTGAGCAGCTGAACTGAACTGAAGGGCTAATTATGGGGCTTCCCTGGTGGCTCAATGGTAAAGAATCAACCTACAGTGCAGGAACCACAGGAGACACGGGTTCAATCCCTGGGTCGGAAAGACCCCTGGAGGAGGGCATGATAACCCACTCCAGTATTCTTGCCTGGAGAATCCCATGGACCAAGGAGCTAAGTCATAGGAGTGACTGAGTACACACAAAGGCTGATTATAATCCCCTCAGAGATGAGGGAGACCAGTGGGTATCATCTTCACACTCTCCCTTTGCCTTGCCCCAGGTCACCTGCATCTCTAGGAGAGAAGCTTGTGTATACATGTGGTGCCCCAACTTTTGTGGCTGTGCTACATCACTTGATAGCCTGAGTCTCGTGGCCAGAAGGGCCTGTGTTTATGGGATTCGTGTTCTTGTGTTAATGAAACAGCAGCAAACAAAGAAACTTCTTTACTAGCTGATACCTCAGAGCTCATGGTAGAGAGAGCAGAGCGGAAGGCCCATCAGCCCCTGAAAGAGGTGTGCTTGCACAATTGAAAATCTGCTGCCTGAGGCCTAGCTTAACATCAGCCTGAGTCTAGGTGCTGACTGAGATCCTCCCTTTTAGGGACACCGACAGGTCACTGCACACCCTCAACTACCAAAAGTCACTAAGAATAAAGTAGACTGCTTAGACAATCACAAAGATTTAAGACACCTAAGAGCTAGAGCAGGGTGGAACAATAAGGGTCACCTGTTAGACAGGGCCACTCCAAGACTGGGAGAAGAGATTGTTTTAACTAATGCACAGAAAAACAACACAGCAAGTAAAGGAAAATAAACAAAGCAATATATTTCAAACAAAAAAAGCATGATAAAACCTCAGAAAAAGCTTTAATGAAACAGACATAAGTGAAAATTTACCTAGCTAAGAGTTCAAAGTAACAGTCACAGAGATGCTCACCAAATATATAAGCACCTAACCCAGAAACACTTCAACATATAAGGGAAATGCTAACATTCATAAAAGGAGAAATCGATAGTAACCCAATAATAGTGGGGCACTTTAACAACCCATTTACACCAATGGAGAGATCAGACAGAAAAAGCAAGGAAACATGGGCATGAAATGACACATTAGACAAAATGGATTTAATTGATATTTATAGAAAGTTTCATCCAAAAGCAGTAGAATACACATTTTTCTCAAGTGCACATGGAACATTCTTAAGGACTGAACACATATTGGGCCACAAATCAAGCCTCAGTAATTTTAACAAAGTCGAAATCATATCTTTTTTGGACCAAATAAATTACAGGAAAAAAAAACTGTAGAAAACACAAACACGTGGAGACTAAAAGAATATACTATTAAACAGTCAATGAATCACTGAGGCAAAAGAAGAAATCAAAAAATACCTAGAGACATAACAATTAAAACATAGTGATCTAAAACCTATGGGACGTAGCAACAGCAATTCTCAGAGGGAAGTTTACAGCAATACAATCATACCTCAGGAAACAAAAATCTTCAAATGAACAACTGAACCTTATACCTATAGCAACTAGAGAAAGAACAACACAAAAAGCCCAAATTAAGTAGAAGGAAAGATCAGAGCAGAAAAAAAGTGAAATAGAGATGAAGAAAACAATAGAAAGGATTGAAGAAACTAAATCTGGTTCTTTGGAAAGATAAACAAAATTGATAAACCTTTATCCAGGCTTATCAAGACAGAAAGGCAGAGGGCCCAAATTAATAAAGTCAGAAATGAAAAGGACAAGTTATAGCTAACACCACAGAAATACAAAGGCTCGTAAGAGAATACTATTAATATAGGCAACTATATCTTAATAAAATGGAAAACCTGGATGAAATGGATGTATTATTAGAAAAGTACAGCCTTCCAAGACTGAACCAGGAAGAAGCAGACGATAGGAACAGACTAATTGCAAGTACTGAAACTGAAACAGTATCTTAAAAACCTCCAACAAACAAAAGTCCAAGGTCAAACGACTTCACAGGTGAATTCTGTCAAACACTTAGAAAAGAGTTAACACTATCCTTCTGAAACTCTCCCAAAAAATGGCAAAGGAACACTCCCAAACTCATTCTATGAGGCCACCGTCACCCTGACACCAAAAGCAGACAAAGATACCACACACACACACGAAAAGACAGAGTGATGTCACTGATGAACATAGACACAAACGTCCTCAACAAAATACTAGCAAACCAATTCCAATAACACATTAAAGGGATCATACACCATGATCAAGTGGGACTCATCCCAGGGATGCAAGGATTTTTCAGGATCTGTAAATCAATCAACATGATTCACCACATTAGCAACTGAAGAATAAAACCATGATCATCTCAGTAGATGCTGAAAGATTCAGCTTCTGACAAAATTCAACACCCATTTATGATTAAAAACCTACCAGAAAGTGGGCATAGAAGGAACACATGAAAGTGAAAGTGGAAGTTGCTCACTCGTGTCCGACTCTTTGTGACCCAATGGACTATACAGCCTATGGAATTCTCTAGGCCAGAATACTGGAGTGGGTAGCTGTTCCCTTCTCTAGGGGATCTTCCCAACCCAGTCACCCACATTGCAGGCAGATTTTTTACCAACTGAGCCACAAGGGAAGCCCACTTGTTGAAGGATCAAACTTCAACATAATTAAAGGCCATATATGACAAACCCACAATAAACATCATTCTCTTAACAGAGAAAAGCTGGAAACATTTCCTCTAAAGATCAAGAAAAGGATGTCTATACTCACCACTTTTGTTCAACGTATTTTGGAAGTCCTAGCCTTGGCAATCAAAGAAGAAAAAGAAATAAAAGGAATCCAAATTGGAAAAAAGGAGTAAAATTGTCACTGCTTGCAGATGACATGATACTATACATACTAAATCTTCAAGATGCCACAAGAAAACTACTGGAGCTCATCAATGACTTCAGTAAAGTTGCATGATACAAAATTAATGTGTAAAAAACCACTTGCATTCCTATATACAAATGATGAAAGATCAGAAAGAGAAATTTAGGAACAATCTCACTTATTGCAACAAAAAGAATAAGATACCTAGGAATAAACTGACCTAAGTTTTCTGAGTCCAGAAAACTGTAAGATGCTGATGAAAGAAATCAAACACATCAAAAACAGATGGAAAGATATTCTTTGCTTGATTCTTGGATTCGAGAATTAACAGCATATAAATTATATAGTACCCAAAGTAATATACATATTCAATGCAATCCCTATCAAATTACCAATGGCATTTTTCACAAGAATAAAATAAACATTTTTATAATTTATATGGAAACATAAAATACCCTGAATAGCCAAGCAATCTTGAGAAAGAAAAATGTAGCTGAAGGAAATCAGGCTCCCTGACTTCACACTATATTGCAAAGCTACAGTAATGCTAAAACAATATAGTACTGACTCAAAAACAGAAATACAGATCAATGGAACAGGATAGGAAGCCCAAAGATAAACCCATGCACCTATGATCAACTAATCTCTGACAAAGGAGGCAAGAATATACAATGGGGAAAAGCTCTTCAATAAGTGGTCCTGGGAAAACTGGACAGCTATTTGTAAACAATGAAATTAGAATATTCTCTAACACCATATGGGTGATCCACAAACTGGAGAAAAATTATACCAAAGAAGTTCTGTGAAAGTTCTAGGCCCACAACCGACTTTCCAACCTGGGGATCCAGCAAAGAGACTGGGAATCCCCAGGGAATCTGACTTTGAAGGTGAATGTGATTTGATTACAGAACTTCCATAGGACTGGGGAAACAGAGATTCTTGGAGGACACAAGACCTTGTGCACCCCAGGACCCAGAAGAAAGGAGCAGTGACCCCACAAGAAAATGAGCCAGAATTGCCTGTGAGTGTTTAGGAGTCTCTGGCAGCAGCATGGATTAACAGTAGCCTGCCGTGGGGTCAGCAGCACTAACAGCAACAGTTCTGGGAGGTGTGGCATGCTGGAATAAGTCGTTTTGGAGGCGGACATTATCCCTATATAGTTTGGCTTCAGGCCGAACTACCTGGAGGAAGAACAGCCCCACCTATCAGGAGAAGATTGGATTAAAAACTTATAGAGCATGGCCCTGCTCACCAGAGCAAAACCCAGTTTTCCCCACAGCCAGTCCAACCCATCAGGAAGCTTGCACAAGCCTCTTATCCTCATCTATCAGAGGGCAGACAGAATGAAAACCACAATACAAAAAACTAACCAAAATGATCACATGGATCACAGCTTTGTGTAACTCAATGAAACTAAGAGCCATGCCGTGTAGGGCCACCCAAGATGGATGGGTCATGGGGGAAAGTTCTGACAAAACGTGGTCCACTGGAGAAGGGAATGTCAAACCACTTTGAGAACCCCATGAACAGTATGAAAAGGCAAAAAGATATGACACAGAAAGATGACACCCCCCCCCCAGTTCAGTAGGTGCCCAATATGCAACAGGAGAAGAGCAGAGAAACAGCTCCAGAAGGAATGAAGAGGCTAAATCAAAGTGGAAATGACCCCCAGTTGTGGATGTGTCTGGTGGTGAAAGTGAAGTTCAATGCTGTAAAGAATAATATTTCATAGGAAACTGGAATGTTAGGTCCATGAATCAAGGTAAATTCAGTTCAGTTGCTCAGTCGTGTCCGACTCTTTGTGACCCCATGAATCACAGCACGCCAGGCCTCCCTGGCCATCACCAACTCCCAGAGTTCACTCAAACTCACGTCCATTGAGTCGGTGATGCCATCCAGCCGTCTCATTCTCTGTCGTTCCCTTCTCCTCCTGCCCCCAATCCCTCCCAGCATCAGACTCTTTTCCAGTGAGTCAACCCGTCACATGAGGTGGCCAAAGTATTGGAGTTTCAGCTTTAGCATCAGTCCTTCCAATGAACACCCAGGATCAATCTCCTTTAGAATGGACTGGTTGGATCTCCTTGCAGTCCAAGGGACTCTCAAGAGTCTTCTCCAGCACCACAGTTCAAAAGCATCCATTCTTTGGCACTCAGCTTTCTTCACAGTCCAACTCTCACATCCATACGTGTCCACTGGAAAAACCATAGCCTTGACTAGACGGACCTTTGTCGGCACAGTAATGTCTCTGTTTTTTAATATACTATCTAGGTTGGTCATAACTTTCCTTCCAAGGAGTAAGCGTCTTTTAATTTCATGGCTGCAATCAGCATCTGCAGTGATTTTGGAGCCCCCAAAAATAAAGTCTGACACTGTTTCCACTGTTTCTCCATCTATTTCCCATGAAGTGATGGGACCAGATGCCATGATCTTTGTTTTCTGAATGTTGAGCTTTATGCCAACTTTTTCACTCTCCTCTTTCACTTTCATCAAGAGGCTTTTTAGTTCCTCTTCACTTTCTGCCATAAGGGTGGTGTCATCTGCATGCTGCTGCTACTGCTGCTGCTAAGTCACTTCAGTTGTGTCCAACTCTGTGTGACCCCATAGACGGAAGCCCACCAGGCTCCCCCGTCCCTGGGATTCTCCAGGCAAGAACACTGGAGTGGGTTGCCATTTCCTTATCCAATGTGTGAAAGTGAAAAGTGAAAGTGAAGTCGCTCAACCCTTAACGACCCCACGGACTGCAGCCTACAAGGCTCCTCCATCCATGGGATTTTCTAGGCAAGAGTACTGGAGTGGCTTGCCATTGCCTTCTCCTCTGAGGTTATTGATATTTCTCCCAGCAGTCTTGATTCCAGCTTGTGCTTCTTCCAGCCCAGTGTTCCTCATGATGTACCCTGCGTATAAGTTAAATAAGCACGGTGACAATATACAGCCTTGACGTACTCCTTTTCCTATTTGGAACCAGTCTGTTGTTCCATGTCCAGTTCTAACTGTTGCTTCCTAACCTGCATATAGGTTTCTCAAGAGGCACGTCAGGTGGTCTAGTATTCCCATCTCTTTCAGAATTTTCCACAGTTTATTGTGATCCACACAGTCAAAGGTTTTGGCATGGTCAATAAAGCAGAAATAGATATTTTTCTGGAACTCTCTTGCTTTTTCCATGATCCAGCGGATGTTGGCAATTTGATCTCTGGTTCTTCTGCCTTTTCGAAAACCAGCTTGAACCTGGAAGTTCACAGTTCACGTACTGCTGAAGGCTGGCTGAGAGAATTTTGAGCATGACTTTACTAGAGTGGGAGATGAGTGCAATTGTGCAGTAGTTTGAGCATTCTTTGACATTGCCTTTCTTTGGGATTGCAATGAAAACTGACCTTTTCCAATCCTGTGGCCACTGCTGGGTTTTCCAAATTTGCTGGCATATTGAGTGCAGCACTTTCACAGCATCATCTTTCAGGATTTGAAATAGCTCAACTGGAATTCCATCACCTTCACTAGCTTTGTTCGTAGTAATGCTTTCTAAGGCCCACTTGACTTCACATTCCAAGATGTCTGGCTCTAGGTGAGTGATCACGCCATCATGATTATCTGGGTCGTGAAGATCTTTTTTGTACAGTTCTGTGTATTCTCGCCACCTCTTCTTAATATCTTCTGCTTCTGTTAGGTCCATACCATTTCTGTCCTTTATCAAGCCCATCTTTGCATGAAATGTTCCCTTGGTATCTCTAATTTTCTTGAAGAGATCTCTAGTCTTTCCTATTCTGTTGTTTTCCTCTATTTCTTTGCATTGATCGCTTAGGAAGGCTTTCTTATCTCTCCTTGCTATTCTTTGGAACTCTGCATTCAGATGCTTATATCTTTCCTTTTCTCCTTTGCTTTTTGCTTCTCTTCTTTTCACAGATATTTGTGAGGCCTCCCCAGACAGCCATTTTGCTTTTTTGCATTTCTTTTCTACAGGGATGATCTTGGTCCCTGTCTCCTGTACAATGTCACGAACCTCCACCCATAGTTCATCAGGCACTCTGTCTATCAGATCTAGTGGTCAAACAGGAGATGGCAAGAGTAAACATCAACATTTTAGGAATCAGTGAACTAAAATGGACAGGAATGGGTGATTTAATTCAGATGACCATTGTATCTACTACTGTGGGCAAGAATCCCTTAGAAGAAATAAAGTAGCCCTCATAGTCAAGAAGAGTTTGAAATGCAGTACATGGGTGCAGTCTCAAAAACAAAAGGATGATCTCAGTTCCTTTTCAAGGCAAACCATTCAATCTCACAGTAATCCAAGTCTATGCCCTAACCACTAATGCTGAAGAAGATGAAGTTGAATGGTTCTATGATGACCTACAACCTGCTACAACTAACACCAAAATAAGATGTCCTTTTCATCATAGGGGACTGGAATGCAAAAGTAGGAAGTCAAGAGATACCTGGAGCAACAGGCAAGTTTGGCCTTGGAGTACACAATGAAGCAGGGCAAAGGCTAATAGAGTTTTGCCAAGAGAACACACTGGTCATAGCAAAAAACCTCTTCAAACAACACAAGAGAAGACTCTACATATGGACATCACCACATGGTCAATACTGAAATCAGACTGATTATATTCTTTGCAGCCAAAGATTCTCTAAGTCATTCTCCATCTATAAGTCTTCTGATGGAGAAGTCAGCAAAAACAAGACTGGGAGTGACTGTGGCTCTGATCATGAACTGCTGCTGCTGCTGCTGCTGCTAAGTCACTTCAGTCGTGTCTGACTCTGTGTGACCCCATAGACGGAAGCCCACCAGGCTCCCCCATCCCTGGGATTCTCCAGGCAAGAACACTGGAGTGGGTTGCCATTTCCTTCTCCAATGTGTGAAAGTGAAAAGTGAAAGTGAAGTTGCTCAGTCGTGTCTGACTCTTAGCGACCCCACGGACTGCAGCCTACCAGGCTCAACCATCCATGGGATTTTCTAGGCAAGAGTACTGGAGTGGCTTGCCATTGCCTTCTCCGGATCATGAACTACTTATTGCCAAATTCAGACTTAAACTGAAGAAAATAGGGAAAATGACTAGACCATTCAGGTATGACCTAAATCAAATCCCTTACGATTATACAGTGAAAGTGACAAATAGATTCAAGGGATTAGATCTGATAGACAGTGCCTGAAGAACTATGGATGTAGGTTCATGACATTGTACAAGAGGCAGTGATAAAGACCATCCCCAAGAAAAAGATATGCAAAAAGGCAAATGGTTATCTGAGAAAGTCTTACAAATAGCTGAGAAAAGAAGCTAAAGGCAAAGGAGAAAAGGAAAGATATACCCATCTGAATGCAGAGTTCCAAAGAATAGCAGGGAGAGATAAGAAAGCTTTCCTCAGTGATTGGTGCAAAGAAATAGAGGAAAACAATAGAATGGGAAAGACTAGAAATTTCTTCAAGAAAATTAGAGAGAGCAAGGGAAAATTTCATGCAAAGATGGGCACAATAAAGGACAGAAACAGTATGGACCTAATAGAAGCAGAGGATATTAAGAAGAGGTGACAAGAATACACAGAAGAACTACACAAAAATGATCTTCATAACCCAGATAACCACGGTGGTGTGATCACCACCTAGAGCCAGACATCCTGGTATGTAAAGTCAAGTGGGCCTTAAGAAGCCTACTATGAACAAAGCTAGTGGAGGTGATGGAATTCCAGTTGAGCTATTGCAAATCCTAATGGCATAAACGAAAGAGGAACTAAAGAGCCTCTTGATGAAAGTGAAAGAGGAGAGTGAAAAAGCTGGCTTAAAACCCAACATTCAAAAAACTAAGATCATGTCATCTGATCCCATCACTTCATGGCAAATAGATGGGTTAACAATGGGAACAGTAACAAACTTTATTTTCTTGGGCTCCAAAATCACTGTGAATGGTGACTGCAGCCATTAAATTAAAATACGCTTACTCATTGTAAGAAAAGCTATGACTAACCTAGACAGCATATTAAGAAGCAGAGACATCACTTGCTGACTAAGGTTTGTATAGTCAATGCTATAGTTTTCCAGTAGTGATGTATGGATGTGAGTGTTGGACCATAAGGAAGGCTGAGCACCGAAGAATTGATGCTTTTGAACTATGGTGCTGGAGAAGACTCTTGAAAGTCCCTTCAAAAGCAGGAAGATCAAATCAGTGAATCTTAAAGGAAATCAACCCTGAAGTCATTGGAAGGACTGATGCTGAAGTTGAAACTCCAATACTTTGGCCTCCTGATGCAGAAAGCCAACTCACTAGAAAAAGATCTGATTCTGGGAAAGATTGAGGGCAGGAGGAGAAGTCCGTGACAGAGGATGAGATGGTTGGATGGCATCATCAACTCAATGGACATGAGTCTGCACAAACTCTGGGAGATAGTGAAGGACAGGGAAGCCTGGTGTGCTGCAGTCCAAGGGGTCGCAAACAGTTGGACATGGCTGAACAACAACTAACACTACATCCATAAATAAACTCAAAATGGATTAAAGACCTACGTATAAGACTTGGTACTGTGAAATACTTAGAGGAAAACAGGAAAAACACTCTTTCATAAATCACAAGATCTTTTTCAACCCACCTCCTAATGAAAACAAAAATAAAAATAAAAAAAGGGACCTGATTAAACTTAAAAGCTTTTGCCCAACAAAGGAAACCATAAACAAAATGGAAACAAAACTAGGAATAAGTTTAACCAAGTGGTAAAAGACTGTAAACTGGAAACTGTAAGACATTGATGAAAGAAATTGAAGATAACACAAAAAATGGGAAAATATTCTGTTCTGATTAGAAGAATGTTTTTAAAATATCAATACTGTCCAAAGAACCCAATACCCCAAAATTCATTGCAATTCCTCTCAAAATTCAAATGCCATTTTCATAGAAAATAATCCATCATAAAATGTGTATATAACCACAACAGACCCTGAATAGCTAAAGTAATATTGGTAAAGAACAAAAAAGCTGGAGGCATCATGTTCCCTGATTTCAAACAATATTAAAGAGCTATAACAGCCAAAACAGTATAGTATTGGCAAAAAAATTACCCATAGTATTAGTCATGAGAAGTGAAAGTGAAGTCGCTCAGTCGTGTCTGACTCCTTGCGACCCCATGGACTGTAGCCCACCAGGTTCCTCTGTCCATGGGATTTTCCAGGCAAGAATACTGGAGTGGGTTGCATTTCCTTCTCCATGGGATTTTTCCCGACCCAGAGATCGAACCCGGGTCTCTGGCATTGTGGGCAGACGCTTTACCATCTGAGCCACCAGGGAATCCCTAGTATAAGCCATAGTATTGGCAAAAAAAAAAACAAAAAAACAGATACATACATCAACAGAACAAAATAGAAATCCCAAAATAAACTCACACCTATATTAAGTTACAATAAAGGAGACTGAATAAATAATGGAGAATGTGCAATCTCTTCAATAAATAGTGTTGGGAAAATTGGACAGTCACATGGAAAAGAATAAAGAATGAAACTGTACCCAAAAATTAACTCAAAATGTACTGAAACCTGGACACACAACCTGGAAGCATTAAAC
The DNA here is from genome assembly GCF_049115385.1 of Moschus berezovskii. Lineage (NCBI taxonomy): Eukaryota > Metazoa > Chordata > Mammalia > Artiodactyla > Moschidae > Moschus > Moschus berezovskii. The sequence continues at coordinate 50,403,846 of NC_142469.1, forward strand.
TTCTAGAAGAAAACAGAGGTGTAAGCTTCTTGATATCAGTGTTGGGAATTTTTTGGTTTTGATGCTAAAAGCAAAGGCAACAAAAACAAACAATCAAGTAGAACTATATCAAACTAAAAAGCTTCCACACAGCAAAGGAAACCATCAACAAAACAAAAGTGAAACCTACCAAATAGGAGAAAATACTGATAACCATTAATATCCAAAATACGGGGCTTCCCTAGTGGCTCAGTGGTAAAGAATCCACCTGCCAATGTAAGAGATACAGGTTCAATCCCTGGGTCAGAAAGATCCCCTGGAGAAGGGAAAGGCAACCCACTCCAGTATTCTTGCCTGGGAAATCCCATGCACAGAGGAACCTAGGAGGCTACAGTCCACGGGGTCACAAAAGAGTCAGACATGATTTAGCAGCTAAACGACAACAACAATCCAAAATATATAAAAAACTCATACAATTGAAAAGCAAAATAAGAAATAATCCAATTTATGATCCAACCAAAAGACACAGACTGGCTGGATACAAAAACAAGACCCACATATATATGCTATCTACAGGAGACTCAGTTCAGACCTAGGGACACATACAGACTGAAAGTTGAGGGGATGGAAAAAGATATTCCACATAAATGGAAATCAAAAGAAAGCTGGAGTAGTAATACTCATATCAGATAAAATAGACTTCAAAATAAAGACTGTTACCAGAGATAAGGAAGGTCACTACATAATGATCAAGGGATCAATTCTAGATTAACAATATTACATATAAATATTTATGCACCCAACATAGGAACACCTCAATCCATAAGGTAAATGCTAATATCCATAAAAGGTAAAATTGACAAGCGCTCAATAACAGTGGAGGATTTTAGCACCACACATACACCAAGGAATAGGTCATCCAAACAGAAAATCAATAAGGAAACACAGGCCTTAAATATTAGACAAGATGGACTTAATTGATATTTATAGACCATTTCATTCAAAAGCAGCAGAATACACATTCTTTTCAAGTGCACATGGAATTTTTTCCAGAATAGATCACATGCTGGGCCACAAGCAAGCCTTGATAAATTCAAGAAAGTTAAAATTATATCAAGTACCTTTTCCAACCAAAATGCTATTAGAAATAAATTACAGGAAAAAACTGTAAAAAACACAAACACATGGAGACTAAAACAGTAAGTTACCAAACCACCAATGAATCACCAAAGAAATCAAAGAGGAAATAAAAAAAAAATACCAAGAGACAAATGACAATGAAAATATGATGATCCAAAACATACGGTATGCAACAAAAGCAGTTCTTAGAAGGAAGTTTATAGCAAAACAATGTTACCTCAGGAAACAAGAAAAAAATCTCAAATAAATGACTAAACTTTATACCTAAAACAATTAGAGGAATAACACAAAAAACCTATAGTAGAAGCAAAGAAATTATAAAGATCAGAGCAGAAATAAATGAGAGACAAAGAAGACAGCATAAAAGATCAATGAAACTAAAAGCAGACTCTTTGAAATGGTAATTTTAAAAAATTGATAAATCTTTAACCAAGTTTATTTTAAAAAGTGAGAGAGCTCAAATTAATAAAGTCCGAAATGAAAAAGAAGTTACAACTGACACCACAAAATGCAAAAGATCATAAAAGACTATTACAAGCAACTGTATGCTGATAAAATGGTCAACCTAGAAGAAATGGGAAAATTCTCAGAAACATACAACCTTCCAAAACTGAACAAGGAAAAAACAGAAAACATAAAGAGACCAATCACAGTATTGAAATGTCACTTTAAAAATTCCAATAAATGAAAGTCAAGGAACAGATGGCTTCACAGGGAAATTCTGTCAAACATTAAAAAAGAGTTAACACCTATCCTTCTGAAACTCTTCCCAAAAAATGGCAGAGGAAGGAACACTCACAAATTCATTCTATGAGGCCACCATCATCCTGATACAAAAATCAGACAAAAATACCACACACACAAAAAACTACAGGCCAATATCACTGATGAACATAGATGCAAAAATTCTCAACAAAATACTAGCAAGCCAAATCCAATAATACATTAAAAGGATCATCCACCATGATCAAATGGGAATCATCCCAGGGATGCAAGGATTTTTCAATATCTGTAAATCAATGTGATTTACCACATTAGCAAATTGAATACAACCATATGATAATCTCAATAGATGCAAAAAAAAAAAGTTTTGACAAATTTCAACACCCATTTATGATTAAAAGGAAAAAAAAACTCCAGAAAATGGGCACAGACGGAACATACTACAACATAATAAAGGCCATATATGACAAACCGACAAAAAATATCATTATCTATCATGAAAAGCTGAAAGCATTTCCTCTAGAGATCAGAAACAAAGTAAGGATGCCCACTCCCACCACTTTTATTCAACATAGCTTTGGAAGGGTGTCCAAAACATAGTTTTGGAAGGATGTTCACTCCCACCACTTTTATTCAACATTGTTTTAGAAGCTATGGTAATCAAAAAAGAAATAAAAAGAATCCAAATTAGAAAAAAAGAAGTAAAATTGTCACCGCTTGCAGATGACATGATACTATACACAGAAAATCTACAAGATGCTACCAGAAAACTACTCAGTTCAGCTCAGTCACTCAGTTGTGTCCGACTCTCTGGGACCCCATGGACTGCAGCACCCCAGGCTTCCCTGTCCATCACCAACTCCCAGAGCTTGCTCAAACTCATGTACATCAAGTCAGGGATGCCAGCCAACCATCTCATCCTCTGTCATCCTCTTCTCCTTCTGCCTTCAATCTTGCCCAACTTCAGGGTCTTTTTTAGTGAGTCAGTCCTTCACATCAGGTGGCCAAAGTATGGGAGTTTCAATTTCAGCATCAGTCCTTCCAGTGAATATTCAGGACTGATTTCCTTTAGGATAGACTGGTTGGATCTCCTTGCTGTCCAATGGACTCTCAAGAAAGAGTCTACTCGAAAACCACAGTTCAGAAGCGTCAGTTCTTCAGTGCTCAGTTTTCTTTATGGTCCACCTCTCATATTCATACATGACTACTAGAAAAACCACACCTTTGACTATACAGAACTTTGTTGGCAGAGTAATGTCTCTGTTCTTTAATACACTGTCTAGGTTGGTCATAGCTTTCCTTTTAAGGAGCAAGCATCTTTTAATTTCATGGCTGCAGTCACCATCTGCAGTGATTTTGGAGCCCCCCAAAATAAAGTCTCTCACCATTTCCATTGTTTCCCCATCTATTTGCAATGAAGTGATGGGACCGGATGCCATGATCTTTGTTTTCTGAATGTTGAATTTTAAGCCAACTTTTTCACTATCCTCTTTCACTTTCATCAAGAAGCTCTTTAGTTCTTCTTTGCTTTCTTCTGTAAGGGTGGTGCTATCTGCATATCTGAGGTTATTGATATTTCTCCCAGAAATCTTGATTCCAGCTTGTGCTTCATCCAGCCAGGCATTTTGTATGATGCACTCTGCATATAAGTTAAATAAGCAGGGTGACAATAAACAGCCTTGATGTACTCCTTTCCCGATTTGGAACCAGTCTGTTGTTCCATGTTTAGTTCTAAATGTTGCTTCTTGACCTACATACAGATTTCTCAAGAGGCAGGTCAGGTGGTCTGGTATTCCAATCTCTTGAAGAATCGTCCACAGTTTGTTGTGATCCACACAGGCAAAGGCTTTGGCATAGTCAATAAAGCAGAAGTAGATGTTTTTCTGGAACTCTCTTGCTTTTTCAATGATCCAGTGGATGTTGGCAATTTGATCTCTGGTTCTTCTGCCTTTTCATATCCAGCTTGAACATCTGGAAGTTCACGGTTTACATATTGCTGAAGCCTTGCTTGGAGAATTTTGAGCATTACTTTGCTCGCATGTGAGATGAGTGCAATCGTTCAGTAGTTTTCAACAGTCTTTGGCATTGTCTTTCTTTGGGATTGGAATGAAAACTGACCTTTTCCAGTCCTGTGGCCACTGCTGAGTTTGCTGGCATATTGAGTGCAGCACTTTCACAGCATCATCTTGTATGATTTGAAATAGCTCAATTGGAATTCCATCACCTCCACTAGCTTTGTTCATAGTGATGTTTCCTAAGGCCCACTTGACTTTGCATTCCAGGATGTCTGGCTCTAGGTGAGTGATCACACCATCATGGTTATCTGGGTTATAAAGATCGTTTTTGTGTAGTTCTGTGTATTCTTGCCACCTCTTCTTAGGTTCATACTTTTTCTGTCCATTATTGTACCCATCTTTGCATGAAATTTTCCCTTGGTCACTCTAATTTTCTTGAAGAGATCTCTAGTCTTTCCCATTCTATTGTTTTCCTCTATTTCTTTGCATCGATCACTGAGGAAAGCTTTCTTATCTCTCCCTGCTATTCCTTGGAACTGCATTCAAATGGGTATATCTTTCCTTTTCTCCTTTGCCTTTAGATTCTCTTCTTTTCTCAGCTAATTTTAAGGTTTCTTCAGACACCATTTTGCCTTTTTGCATATCTTCTTTGGGAGATGGTCTTGATCACTGCCTCCTGTACAATGTCACAAATCTCCATCCATAGTTCTTCAGGCACTCTATAGAGGACAAGCCTCTTATCCTTACCCATTAGAGGTCAGACAGAATGAAAACCACAGTCACAGAAAACTAAGAAAACTGATCACATGGACCACAGCCTTTCCTAACTCAATGAAACTATGAGCTATGCCATGTAGGGCCACCCAAAATGGATGGGTCATGGTGGAGAGTTCTGAGAAAACTTGGTCCACTGGAGAAAGGAATGGCAAACCACTTCAGTATTCTTGCCTTGAGAACCCCATGAACAGTATGAAAAGTCAAAAAGATAGGGCACTGAAAGAAAACAACTAGAGCTCATTAATGAATTTGGTAAAGGTGCAGGATACAAAATTAATACACAGAAAATCTCTTGCATTTCTATATACTAATGACATTCGATCAGAAAGAGAAATCAGGGGAGCACAGGAAGATGGTGGAGGAATAGGACAGGGCGACCACTTTCTCCCCCACAAAATCAGCAAAAGAACATTTGAATGCTGAGTAAATCCCACAAAACAACTTCTGAATACTGGCAAAGGACATCAGGCACCCAGAAAAGCAGCCCATAGTCTTCGAAAGGTAAGGGAAATAGTATAAAAGATAAAAAGAGACACAAAAGAGGGAGGGATGGAGCTCCGTCCCGGGAAGGGAGGCTTAAAAAGAAAAAAAAGAGAAGTTTCCAAACACCTGGAAACACTGGCGAGTGGAACCTCAGAGGGCCACATAACTGGGAGACAAAAGACATAAATAATTAAAACCCACAGACTAAGTGCCCAGAGGAAACTCTCAGCAGAGAAGCGGCGCAGACGCCTGCACCCCCCACTAGCAGGCGGGGGCTGGGCAGGGAGGCGCAGGCGGCAGCGCTTAGAGGGAGAACCGGGCTTGAACGCCCCAGGGCAAACTGAGGGCGCGAACTTAAAATAGTGAAGCAGATGCTGCAGCTAAAAGGCGAAAAGGCTGTGAAAAGCCCCAACCCAAGACTCTGCCAGCCCCGCTCACAGAACAAAGCACTGAGTGGAGTGAGCCGGCAGCGGGCGGCCCATCCCCCAGCCCCCGCCGTCGCGGGCGGGAAGGGCAGCCAGTGCCGGAAGGGGCAGCCACGGCCCCAGAGAGGCTTCCCATACCAAGCTGCAGGATGGCTTCCTTGCTAACCAAGACTTCTTGGGTTCAGGCCGGTCGATATCCGCCTGAGAAACTGTGCCAGTTGTACTCCCAGAAAACTGAGCAGCAGGGACCAGGAAGGCGATAAGTCGCAGCGACCATGCTCACCAAATGCCTGGTCACCTGAGCTGCTTGGACCGGGGAAGACACAAAACGCAGGCCCAGCCAAGTCTGCGCCTTTGTAGAGTACCCGAGGACCTGAACCTGAGCCGCTCAGACCTGGGAAGTGCATGCAACCCAGCACCAGCCGCGGACACCTCCCAGCAGAGCAACCTAGAGCCTAAGCAGCAGAAACAGGGAAAGCACACACGCCTCGAGCAGGAGCATTCCCAGTGTAGCCGAGACACTGCGAGCAATCCCCACAGACGCCAGGGATATTTGTTAGCTGCATTCCTCCCTCCCCACAGCAGGACTGAACAGGTGAGCCGGGAAAAAAAAAAAAAAAGTGTCCACCACCGCATCCTGGTGTCATCAGGATGGGAATTAGACACTGAGGAGACCAGAAAACAGAAGAGCTTTTTCAACAGAAGGAACTTCCTTGGAAGTAACAGAGGGAGAAGCCTTGAGCCTACTGCAAGAATAAGACTGAAAACCAGAGGCAGAGGCTTGAGTCCAAATCCTGAGAACACCAGAGATCTCCTGTTCAGAGAACATTAATTGATAGGTACTCATCAAATGCCTCCATACATACACTGAAACCATGCACCACCCAAGGGCCAACAAGTTTCAGTGAAAGACATACTATGCAAACCATCCAGCAACACAGGAGAATAGCACTGAGCTTCAATATACAGGCTGCCCAAAACCACTCCAAACCCATTGACATCTCAAACTCATTACTGGACACTTCATTGTACTCCAGAGAGAAGAAATCTAGCTCCACCCACCAGAACATCGACACAAGCTTCCCTAACCAGGGAACCTTGACAAGTCACCCATCCAACCCCACACACAACGAGGTAACTACATAATAAAGAGAACTCCACAAACTGCCAGAAGACGGAAAGGCCACCCCAAACACAGCACTATAAGCAAGATGAAGAGGCAGAGAAATACCCAGCAAGTAAAAGAACAGGATAAATGCCCACCAACACAAACAAAAGAGGAAGATATAGGGAACCTACCCGATAAAGAATTTCGAATTTTAATTGTGAAAATGATTCAAAATATGGAAAGCAAAATGGAGTTACAGATAAATAAACTGGAGAAAAGGATTGAGAAGATGCAAGAAATGTTTAATAAGGAATTAGAGGAAATAAAAGAGTCAATATATAACGAATAATGCAATAGATGAGATCAGAAACACTCTAGAGGGAACGAACAGTACAATAACGGAGGCAGAAGACAGGATAAGCCAGATAGAAGATAGAATTGTAGAAATAAATGAAACAGTGATGGAAAAAGAAAAAAGAATTAAAAGAAATGAGGACAATATTGGAGACATATGGGACAATATTAAACGCCCCAACATTAGAATCATAGGAGTCCCAGAAGAAGAAGACAGAAAGAAAAACCATGAGAGAATACTTGAGATAATAGTTGAAAATTTCCCTAAAATGGGGAAGGAAATAATCACCCAAGTCCAAGAAACACAGAGAGTCCCTAACAGGATAAACCCAAGCCAAAATACTCCAAGGCACATATTAATCAAATTAACAAAGATCAAACACGAAGAACAAATATTAAAAGCAGCAAGGGAAAAACAGCAAGTAACACACTAGGGGATCCCCATAAGGATAACAGCTGATCTTTCAGCAGAAACTCTTCAGGCCAGGAGGGAATGGCAAGACATACTTAAAGTGATGAAAGTAACCTACAGCCCAGATTACTATACCCAGCAAGGATCTCATTCAAATATGAAGGAGAAATCAAAAGCTTTACAGACAAGCAAAAGCTGAGAGAATTCAGCATCACCAAACCAGCTCTCCAACAAATACTAAAGGATCTTCTCTAGACAGGAAACACAGAAAGGGTATATAAACTTGAACCCAAAACAATAAAGAAAATGGCAACAGGATCATACTTATCAGTAATCACCTTAAACGTAAATGGGTTGAATGCCCCAACCAAAAGACAGAAGCTGGCTGAATGGATACAAAAACAAGACCCCCACATATGTTGTCTACAAGAGACCCACCTCAAAACGAGGGACACATACAGACTGAAAGTGAAGGGCTGGAAAAAGATATTCCATGCAAACAGAGACCAAAAGAAAGCAGGAGTAGCAATACTCATATCAGATAAAATAGATTTGAAAACAAAGCCTGTGAAAAGGGACAAAGAAGAAAACTACATAATGATCAAAGGATCAATCCAAGAAGAAGATATAACAATTATAAAATTTTATGCACCCAACATAGGAGCACCACAATATGTAAGACAATTACTAACAAGTATGAAAGGGAAATTAACAATAACACAATAATAGTGGGAGACTTTAATACCCCACTCACACCTATGGATAGATCAACTAAACAGAAAATTAACAAGGAAACACAAACTTTAAATGATACAATAGACCAGTTAGACCTAATAGATCTCTATAGGACATTTTACCCCAAAACAATGAATTTCACCTTTTTCTCAAGTGCACATGGAACCTTTTCCAGGATAGATCACATCCTGGGCCATAAATCTAGCCTTGGTAAATTCAAAAAAATTGAAATCATTCCAACCATCATTTCTGACCACAATGCAGTAAGATTAGATCTCAATTACAGGAGAAAAACTATTAAAAATGCAACATATGGAGGCTGAACAACACGCTGCTGAATAATGAACAAATCATAGAAGAAATCAAGAGAGAAATCAAAATATGCATAGAAATGAATGAAAATGAAAACACAACAACCCAAAACCTCTGGTACACTGTAAAAGCAGTGCAAAGGGAAAGGTTCATAGCAATACAGGCACACATCAAGAAACAAGAAAAAAGTCAACTAAATAACCTAACACTACATCTAAAGAAACTAGAAAAGGAAGAAATTAAGAACCCCAGGGTTAGTAGAAGGAAAGAAATTGTAAAAATTAGGGCAGAGATAAATGCAAAAGAAACAAAAGAGATCATAGCAAAAATCAACAAAGCCAAAAGCTGGTTCTTCGAGAAGGTAAATTGACAAACCACTAGCCAGACTCATCAAGAAACAAAGGGAAAAGAACCAAATCAATAAAATTAGAAATGAAAATGGAGAGATCACAACCGACAACACAGAAATACAAAGGATTATTAGAGAATACTATCAGCAATTATATGGCAAGAAAATGAATAACTTGGAAGAAATGGACAAATTCCTAGAAAAGTACACCTTGCCAAAACTGAACGAGGAAGAAATAGAAAATCTGAACAGACCCATCACAAGCACGGAACTAGAGAATGTAATCAGAAATCTTCTAGCAAACAAAAGCCCAGGTCCAGACAGCTTCACAGCTGAATTCTACCAAAAATTTAGAGAAGAGCTAACACCTATTCTACTCAAACTCTTCCAGAAAATTGCTGAGGAAGGGAAACTTCCAAACTCATTCTATGAGGCCACCATCACCCTAATCCCAAAACCTGGTAAAGATCCCACAAAAAAAGAAAACTATAGGCCAATATCACTGATGAACATAGATGCAAAAATCCTTAACAAAATTCTAGCAATCAGAATCCAACAACACATTAAGAAGATCATACATCATGACCAAGTGGGCTTTATCCCAGGAATGCAAGGATTCTTCAATATCTGCAAATCAATCAACGTAATACACCACATTAACAAACTGAAAAATAAAAATCATATGATTATCTCAATAGATGCAGAGAAAGCCTCTGACAAAATACAATATCCATTTATGATAAAAACCCTCCAGAAATTGGGAATAGAAGGGACATATCTCAACATAATAAAAGCTATATATGACAAGCCCACAGCAAACATTATCCTCAATGGTGAAAAACTTTAGGGGAAAGCATTTCCCCTAAAGTCAGGAACCAGACAAGGGTGCCCACTCTCACCACTACTATTCAACATAGTTCTGGAAGTTTTGGCTACACGATCAGAGCAGAAAAAGACATAAAAGGAATCCAAATTGGAAAAGAAGAAGTAAAACTTTCACTGTTCGCTGATGACATGATCAGCGAACACAGAAAACCCTAAAGACTCTACCAGAAAACTACTAGAGCTAATCAATGAATACAGTAAAGTTGCAGGATATAAAATCAACACATAGAAATCCCTTGCATTCCTATACACTAATAATGAGAAAATAGAAAGAGAAATTAAGGAAACTATTCCATTCACTGTTGCAACGAAAAGAATTAAATACTTAGGAATATATCTACCTAAGGAAACAAAAGACTTGTACATAGAAAACTATAAAACACTAGTGAAAGCAATCAAAGAGGACACTAATAGATGGAGAAATATACCGTGTTCATGGATTGGAAGAATAAATATTGTAAAAATGAGTATACTACCCAAAGTAATTTATACATTCAATGCAATCCCTATCAAGCTACCAACGATATTTTTCACAGAACTAGAACAAATAATCTCACAATTTGTATGGAAATACAAAAAACCTCGAATAGCCAAAGCAATCTTGAGGAAGAAGAATGGAACTGGGGGAATTAACCTGCCGGACTTCAGGCTCTACTACAAAGCCACAGTCATCAAGACAGTATGGTACTGGCATAAAGACAGAAATATAGATCAATGGTACAAAATAGAAAGCCCAGAGATAAATCCACGCACCTATGGACACCTTATCTTTGACAAAGGAGTCAAGAATATAAAATGGAGAAAAGACAGACTCTTTAACAAGTGGTGCTGGGAAAACTGGTCAGCCACTTGTAAAAGAATGAAACTAGAACACTTCTAACACCATACACCAAAATAAACTCAAAATGGATTAGAGAGCTAAATGTAAGACCAGATTCTATAAAACTCCTAGAGGAGAACGTAGGCAAAACACTCTCCGACATAAATCACAGCAGGATCCTCCAAGACCCACCTCCCAGAATATTGGAAATAAAAGCAAAAATAAACAAATGGGACCTAATTAAAATCAAAAGCTTCTGCACAGCAAAGGAAACTATAAGCAGGGTGAAAAGTCAGCCTTCAGAATGGGAGAAAATAATAGCAAATGAAGCAACTGATAAAGGATTAATCTCCAAAATATACAAGCAGCTCCTGCAGCTCAATTCCAGAAAAATAAATGACCCAATCAAAAAATGGGCCAAAGAACTAAACAGACATTTCTCCAAAGAAGACATAAAGATGGCTAACAAACACATGAAAAAATGCTCAACATCCCTCATAATCAGAGAAATGCAAATCAAAACCACAGTGAGATACCATTTCACACCAGTGAGAATGGCTGCTATCCAAAAGTCTACATGCAATAAATGCTGGAGAGGGTGTGGAGAAAAGGGAACCCTCTTACACTGTTGGTGGGAATGCAAACTAGTACAGCCATTATGGAGAACAGTGTGGAGATTCCTCAAAAAACTGGAAATAGAACTGCCATATGATCCAGCAATCACACTCTTGGGCATACACACCAAGGAAACCAGAATTGAAAGAGACACGTGTACTCCAATATTCATTGCAGCACTGTTTATAATAGCCAGGACATGGAAGCAACCTAGATGTCCACCTGCAGATGAATGGATAAGAAAGCTTTGGTACATATACACAATGGAGTATTTTTCAGCCATCAAAAAGAATACATTTGAATCAGTTCTAATAAGGTGGATGAAACTGGAGCCTATTATTCAGAGGGAAGTAAGCCAGAAAGAAAAACATCAATACAGTATACTAACGCATATATATGGCATTTAGAAAGATGGTAACCTTAACCCTGTATATGAGACTGCAAAAGAGACACAGGTATATAGAACAGTCTTTGGGACTCTGTGGGAGAGGGTGAAGGTGGGATGATTTGGGAGAATGGCATTGTAGCATGTATATTATCATATGTGAAATGAATCACCAGTCCAGGTTCGACACATGATACAGGATGCTTGGGGCTGGTGCATGGGGATGACCTGGAGGGAGGATATGGGGAAGAGAGAAGTGGAAGGGGGGTTCAAGAAAGGGAACACATGTACACCTGGGGCGGATTCATGTCAATGTATGGCAAAACCAACTAATATATTAATGTAAGGTAATTTGTCTCCAATAAAATAAAAAAATTTAAAAAAAGAAAGAGAAATAAAGGAAACAATCTCATATCACTGCAACAAAAATAATAAAATACCTAGGAATAAACCTACCTAAAGAAGCAAAAGAGCTGGACTCAGAAAACTATAAGATGCTGATGAAAGAAATCAAAGTCAACACAAAAAAATGGAGAGATACACCATGTTCTTGGGTTGGAAGAATCAATACTGTTAAAGTGACTATACTATGCAAAGTAATATACAGATTCAATGCAATCCCTGTCAAATTACAATGGCATTGTTTACTGAAATAGAACAAAAATTTTACACTGTATATGGAAACACAAAACACCCTGAAGAGCTAAGCAATCTTGAGGGGAAAAACAAATGAAGCTGAAGGAAGCTGACTTCTCACTATTACAAACCTACAGTAATCAAAACAGTATGGTACTATCTCAAAAACAAAAATAAAAATCAATGGAACAGAACAGAAAGTCCAGAGATAAACCCATGCACCTATGATCAACTAATCTATGACACAGGAGACAGGAATATACAATGGAAAAGAGACAGTCTCTTCAATAAGTGGTGCTGGGAAAATTGGACAGCTACATGTAAAAGAATGAAATTAGAACATTCTCCAACACCAAACACTGAAATTAAAATGGGTTAAAGACTTAAATGTAATATTGAATATTATAAAATTATTAGAGGAAAATAGAGGCGGAACACTCTCTGACATAAATAGCAGTAATATATCTTTGGAGCCACCTCCTACAGTAATGAAAATAAAAATAAACAAATGGACCTAATTAAACTTAAAAGTTTTTGCACAACAAAGATACCATAAATAAAACAAAAAGGTAAACCTACAGAATGGGAGACAATATTTTGAAATAATGCGACCGAGGAATTAATCTCCAAAATACACAGACAGCTCATAAAACTCAATATCAAAAGCCCAAATAACCCAATCAAAAATTGAGTGAAAGATCTAAATAGACATTCCTCCAAAGAAGACTTAGCTGCTGCTAAGTCACTTCAGTCGTGTCCGACTCTGTGCGACCCCATAGACGGCAGCCCACCAGGCTCCCCCGTCCCTGGGATTCTCCAGGCAAGAACACTGGAGTGGGTTGCCATTTCCTTCTCCAATGTGTGAAAGTGAAAAGTGAAAGTGAAGTCGCTCAGTCGTGTCCGACTCTTCGTGACCCCATGGACTGCAGCCCACCAGGCTCCTCCGTCCCTGGGATTTTCCAGGCAAGAGTACTGGAGTAGGGTGCCATCGCCTTCTCCGAAGAAGACATAGATGGCCAAAAAGCAGGTGAAAAGATGCTGAACACCACTAATTCTTAGAGAAATGAAAATCAAAATTACAATGAGATATCATCTCACACTGGTCAGAATGGCCATCATCAAAATGTCTACAGACAATAAATACTAGAGAGAGTGTGGAGAAATGGAACCCTCCTGCACTGTTGGTGAGAATGTAGACTGGTACAACCATTATGGAGAACGATATGGAGGCTCCTTAAAAACTAAAAATAGAACTACTTTATGATCCAGCAATCGCACTCCTGGGCATATACCCAGAGAAAATAATAATTCAGAAAGTTAGTGGGGCTTCCCTGGTGGCTTAGTGGTAAGAAATCCACCTGCCAATTTTAGGAGACACAGTTTCAATCCCTGATCCGGGAAGATTCCACATGCTGTCTAACAACTAAGCCTGTGTGCCACAACTGTTGCGCCTGTGCTCTAGAGCCTGGGATCTGCAGCTATTGAGCCCACGTGCCCGAGAGCCTGTGCTCTGCAACAAGAAAAGCCACCGCAATGAGAAGCCTGTTCACTGCAATGAAGAGCTGCCCCCTGCTCCCAGCAACTAAAGAAAAGCCCACACAGCAATGAAGACCCAGCACAACCAAAAATAAATAAATAATTTTTTTTAAGTTACATGCACACCAATGTTCATTGCAGCACTATTTACAATAGCCAAGACATGGAAACAACCTAAATATTCACTGACAGATGAATGGCTAAGAAAGATGTGGTGCATATATACAATGAAATATTAGTCATAAAAACGAATGAAATAATGCCATTTGCAGCAACATGGAGATTTTCATACTAAGTGAAGTCAAACAGGGAAAGACAAACATCATATGATATCACTTGTCTATGGAATCTTAAAAAAATGAAATAAATAAATTTATTTACAAAACAGTAATTCACAGACCTGGAAAACAAACTTATGGTTACCAAAATAGGAAGGTGCTGAGTGGATAAATTAGGAGTTGGGGTTTATATACACTGCTATATATTAAATTGATAATCAATAAGGACCTACTGTATCACACAAGGAACTCAGTACTCTATAATAACCTATATTGTAAAAGAATCTGAAAAAGAATAGATTGTATATGTATAACTGAATCACTATGCTGTACACCTGAAATTAACACAATATTGTAAATCAACTATTTTCCTATATCATTTTTTAAATTAAAATAAAGATACTAAGCAGAAAATTTATTTCAGGAATTAATAAACTGAAGAAATAGAGCAGGGCAAGTGAAAAGGCCATGACAAAGGATGCCATTTTAGTCAGGAAGTTCGGCAAGGACTCCTTTAAGGGAAGTATCATTTGAACAAAGATCTGAACCTGGCAGGACAGACTGAAGTGGACCAGATCGTTCAGCCCAGGTGATGCCATATGAAGTGCTGAGCAAGAAAAGAACAGGGTCAGACCCAGTAACCATGTGGGACACTGACTGAAGGGGACATGAAGAGAAGCAGGAGAACCATATGGATAGCAGGTGGTCTTAGCATCTTTAAGGCATTTTGGGGTTGGGGCAATTGGAACCTGCCATCAGAAAAATAATCCTGACCTGCTACCTCATAGATGTACCTCAAAAGCATCATGCTAAGTGAAAGAAGCCAGACATAAATGACCAATCATGTCCTGCATGATTGCATTTACATGAAGTGTCCAGACTACACAAAACTATAAAGACAGAAGAACATAGATGAGAGGTTGCCTAGAGTCTGGGGTGGATATGGGGCTTATGTATAATAATTGGGGATGCATATGACCCAGCAATCCCACTGCTGGGCATACACACCAAGGAAACCAGAATTGAAAGAGACATATGTACCCCAATGTTCATTGCAGCACTGTTTGCAATAGCTAGGACATGGAATAAACCTAGATGTCCATCAGCAGACAAATGGATAAGAAAGTTGTGGTACATACACACAATGGAGTATTACTCAGCTATTTAAAAGTATGCATTTGAATCACTTCCATCACTTCATGGGAAATAGATGGGGAAACAGTGGAAACAGTGTCAGACTTTATTTTGGGGGGCTCCAAAATCACTGCGGATGCTGATTGCAGCCATGAAATTAAAAGACGTTTACTCCTTGGAGGGAAAGTTATGACCAGCCTAGATAGCATATTAAAAAGCAGAGACATTACTTTGCCAACCAAGGTCCGTCTAGTCAAGGCTATAGTTTTTCCCGTGGTCACGTATGGATGTGAGAGGTGGACTGTGAAGAAGCTGAGCGCTGAAGAATTGATGCTTTTGAACTGTGGTGTTGGAGAAGACTCTTGAGAGTCCCTTGGACTGCAAGGAAATCCAACCAGTCCATTCTAAAGAGATCAATCCTGGGTGTTCATTGGAAGGACTGATGCTAAAGCTGAAACTCCAATACTTTGGCCACCTCATGCAACGAGTTGACTCACTGGAAAAGAGTCTGATGCTAGGAGGGATTGGGGGTAGGAGGAGACGGGGACGACAGAGAATGAGATGGCTGGATGGCATCACCGACTCTGTGGACATGAGTTTGAGTGAACTCCAGGAGTTGGTGATGGACAGGGAGGCCTGGCGTGCTGTGGTTCATGGGGTCGCAAAGAGTCGGACATGACTGAGTGACTGAACTGAACTGAACTGAATGAGGTGGATGAAACTGGAGCCTGTTATACAGAGTGAAGTAAGTCAGAAAGAAAAACACCAATACAGCATATTAACGCATATATACAGAATTCAAAAAGATGGTAATGATGACCTTATATGTGAGACAGCAAAAGAGACACAGATATAAAAAATAGACTTTAGGACTACATGGGAGAAGGCGAGGGTGGGATGATTTGAGAGAACAGCATTGAAACATGTACATTGCCATATATGAAACAGATCACCAGTCCAAGTTCAATGTGTGAAACAGAGCACTCAAAGTCGGTGCACTGAGACAACCCAGAGGGATGGGATGGGGAGGGAGGTGGGATGGGGTTCGGGATGGGGGACACATGTGCACCCGTGGCTGATTCATGTCAATATATGGCAAAAACCACCACAATACTGTAAAGTAATTAGCCTCCAATTAAAATAAATAAGTTAATTTTTAAAATAATTGGGCATGAAGGATCTTACTGGGGTGATGAAAATCTTGTAAAGCTGAGTTTTAGTAATGGTTGCACACCCTAGTAAATTTACAAAAAAGTCATTGTGTTGCACATTTGAATGGATGGATTTCACGGTATGTACATTATACTTGAATAAGGTTGTCAAAATAAATACTGGTAGAGAAATCGAAAGCAGCAAATGAACCTCTGAATGAGCACCATCAGGAACGGCCACCCGCAAGGGTCATGTAGGAGAGGCAGGTGATGGGGAGTAATTGAGAGTAAAGTTTGTTCATCAGGTCTGGGCAAGGGGGATGAGGACTATTTTGAGCAGGGTCCTGATGTCAGAGTTCACCTCCCAAGGTACCGCTTGTCCTTCTCCTCTCTACTGAGTCTAGTCTTGTAGATCAGATTGCTGATACCATGTCTTGAAAATCATGCCTTGAATCTCTCTCTGCTCAAGGCTCAGGGCCTCCTGCAGACAAGTTTCTACAGCAGCTGAATGCAATCAGGAGGCACAAGACAAGCAGACTCCGTTAACACTGGGTGAACATCTAAGAAATCTATCATTTCCTCTACTGTCCAAGAGAAACTGGCTTGGTGGCCATTTATGGGAATTACAAATGCCAACAAACCCTAGGAGTTGTAAACAAACCACCTTCATGGTTATATGTGATTTAGAAAGTGATTTACATTCAGTTGGCAATGAAAATATATTACTGTTCTCTGACTCCAAAGTATTATAGGCTTTGATAAGTATCAAAGGCAAGAGCTTACAGTCACTTTGAAGAGGGAATCAAACTGAAGTTAACCTGAACACAAGGTCAGCATGAAAACAGAACCCAAAATTCCAGGGAAAATGATGGAAGTTTACACAAGTAACACCACGGACGTGCTCGCTCCATGAATGGCCTTTTCTAGAATGCCGGGTTTACCCTCCACCTCAGTCCCCAGGAGCTGCACATACCTGGTGTCTCTAGGCACACCAGCAACGCCCCAGCTATGCCACTGCTCTGGTCTCAGCTCAGGGTACAATTAATTCCCTCTAACTCCTTGGAGAGCTGGTCAGTGGGAAAGTCTTTGGGAGGGAAGGTAAATGGGAGGGGCTCCATCAGTTGTTAACACCTGAACTTCTGTGCTGACTGCACTATTTCCTAGCAAAGTTCTTGCCTGGAGAATCCCAGGGACGGGGGAGCCTGGTGGGCTTCCGTCTATGGGGTCACACAGAGTCGGACACGACTGAAGTGACTTAGCAGCAGCAGCAAGGCTGTGCCTGCGTGTGAGTGGAAGTGAGTTTTCACTTAGCAAAGGACAGAATGGTCAGAATACAGTGGTAGGTTCTGAAAAAGGTGATTCCAGGAGGGCAATTAGTGAAGAGAGATTGCAGATTTTGCTGACCTCTTACTCTTGATCTCCGGTCCCAGCCTGGGAATGCCGTTAGCTGACCTCACCTGTCATGGCGGAGTTTACCCCCACCCCAATCCCACAATGCCTGGAGGGCCATCTGAGAGCAATGATTAAGGTGGTAAAAACACAACTGATTCCTGAGCAAAACAGGTGTGAAGTTCATGGGTCCACTTATACTCCGATTTTTTCCCCCGTAAATACTACAGTACTACACCACCTGTGGCTAGTTGAATACATGGACATGGAACCTTGGAAACCATGGAACTATGTATCTGGCAGGAAAACTGTAAGTTATAGGTTTTCAACTGGACAGATTGTTGATGCCCTTGACCCTCATGTCATTCAAGTGTTAGCTGTACAGAGGTTTTATAGCCGGAACCAGTCCAAACTGGTAAAGGAAAATTATTAGACACATAGGAAGCAGAATTAATGCACACAGATATTAGCCACCTCTATACAGTCTTAGGCATCAGTGCTTTTTATCCCGGAAGTGGCACAACTTTGAGAAAAAGTATATTTTATTAATATTTTTAAATTATTGCAAAAATAAATACGGTAAATTTTTATAGTTGTAATTTAGATTTACAGAAAAGTTGCTAAAATGATACAGGGAGAACCCATATGTCCTTTATACAATTTTCCCAGTGTTAACATCTTCCATAATCAGTGGAATTATCAAAGCTTAGAAAGTGTCACTGATACAATACAATTAACCAACCTGCACAGTTTATTTAAATTTTGTCAGTTTTTCCACTACATGTCTTTTTTTCTTCTCCTGGTAGCACATTGTATTCAGTTCTCACATCCCTTGAGTCTCCTTCAGTCTGAGCACCTCAGTTTTTTCTTGCCTTTCAATGACCCTGACTCCGTGGAAGAGGACTGGCTCTGGTTATCTGTAGAATGTCCCTCATTTTTTGTTTGTCTGATGTTTTCTTATACAATGAAGTTATGCATTTTTGGCAAGAATGCTCCA
This sequence comes from Moschus berezovskii, assembly GCF_049115385.1. Taxonomy (NCBI): domain Eukaryota; kingdom Metazoa; phylum Chordata; class Mammalia; order Artiodactyla; family Moschidae; genus Moschus; species Moschus berezovskii. The sequence continues at coordinate 50,422,484 of NC_142469.1, forward strand.
GATGTGATGCTGTGACCTTTTCGGTATATCATATCAGGGGGTACACAGTGTGGATATGTCTTATCTTGGTGATATTAATTTGGGTTGCTTGGTTAAGGTGGTATCTACCTGATTTCTCCACTGTAAAGTTAACCACATTTCCCTCTTGAAATTACCTTATAATTTCATGATAGTTATGTTTTACCTAAATTAAAACATATTCAATGCCACCTTTTGGAAAGGTATTTGAGACAAATTATAATAAGATACATACAAATTAGATTCTTGTGTATCCTATCTCGACAAATAGTCCTTTTCTGTTTCCAAAATCTGGAGGAGGTCTTGATATTTCCTTCTTAAATCCAGTCATCACCAGATTCTACTAAGTCCATCTTCTGTTAATATATATGCCTCTCAGCCATGTCCACTTCTCTCCATTTTCACCATGTTTCATAATTTGTCTACCTGACTCCATGTCTTGATCCTCTCAAATCCTATCTACTCACTAACTCCAGAATGAGCTTTAAAAATCAAATAAGGGGGGCTTCCTGCATAAGCCAGTGCTGGAGACATGGGTTCGATCCCTGGTCTGGGAGGATCCCACATACCACAGAGCAACTAAGCCCGTGGACCACAACTATGGAGCCGGTGCTCGAGAGCCCAGGAACCACAACTACTGAAGCTTGTGCACCCTAGAGCCTGTGGTCTGCAACAAGAGAAGCCACTGCAATGGGAAGCCTCTGCACCACAGCTAGAGACTAGTCCCCACTCGCCACATCTAGAGAAAAGCCTGTTCAGCAACAAAGACCCAGCACAGCCATAAATAAATTAAAAAAAAAAAAAAAAGCAATGAGGAAACTCCCCTGGTGGTCCAGTGGCTAAGACTCTAAGCTCCCAGTGCAGGGGGCTTGGGTTTGATCCCTGGCCAGGGAACTAGATCCCACATGCCACAACTAAGAGTTGGCATGCTGCAACTGAAGATTTCCTGCATGCCACAACTAAGACCTGTCACAACCACATAAAATTTTAAAAAAGAAAAAGCAAATAAGGCCAGGTTACCTCCTGCTCTGGGCCTCCGGTAGCTTCCCACTGCTCTAAAGCAGAAATGATCTGGGGAGCAAACACTGGAATGGGCCCTCTTCATGAACTACAGATAAAATAACCCCTGGGTAACTGAACAAGTTAATCTCCCAGCTGCAAATCAGAATCCACCAGGGAGCCTGTTAAAAATATAAATCCACAGGCTCCTACCCACAGAGATGCCAACTCAGAGGAAGAACCTGGGATCCACCCTATAACAAGCTTCCCAGGTGATCCAGATGGAGGGTCAGCTGAAGAATCACTGTTACTCAACATGGTGTTCATTCTTAGGGGGAGCTATGAGAAAGATTTTCTCTGACTTCCAAATTTCTGTAATGTTATTTTAATTCTGCTCTAATCATTAAATGCACCTAAATTTATTTGAAATTAAATAAAAAATCTGCCAAATAAGAAGTCCTAGCATATTCTAACTTCTGTTGAAGCTGTACATATTACAGGATGTTATAATTTCTTACTTAGAAAGGTGATAATTTTATTTCATTTACTTTAACTCTAACTTAAACTTTAACTAAATTAAAATTTAACTTTAATATTCATTAAATTTAACTCCCTAGTAGTATAATCTTTCTGAGATCATGATATGAAGTCTTATTGTCCTTAATATTAAAGATCCCAATGACTGCTAGTTTCTAGCAAAGACTTTTTCAAGCTCTGGTCCCCATATTTTAAAACTCTGGCTGGGCAGTGTGCCTGGCTGTGACACCTTAGGTGCCAACTATGTGTTATGTAGGCACCTGAGGTTTGAATCACAAATATAGTCAGTTCCAGTAGTAAATACTGCCTTTTTAGTCATTCCAAATATTTTCAAATTTAAATGAAAATTAAGCAACTTCAAAAACTCAAGAAAGTGATTATTTATGTCATTTATTATGTTTTTATAGGGATTAAGACATTCCAAAACCCTGTCAGACTTACATAAGCCTCAGCACCATTCCCAACAGTAATCCTTTGCCTTATTTTTAAGCAAAATACACATTATCAATGAGACTTAAAGTCAAGTTAAATATGTAATATTTGGAAGGAAAGATGTAACAAACCTAGATAGCATATTAAAAAGCAGAGACATCGCTTTGGTGACAAAGGTCCGTACAGTCAAAGCTATGGTTTTCCCAGTAGTCAGGTATGGATGTGAGAGCTGGACCATAAAGAAGGCTGAACACCAAAGGATCGATGCTTTTCAACTGTGGTGTTGGAGAATACTCTTGAGAGTCTCTTGGACTACAAGGAGATCAAGGCAGTCAGTTCGAAAGGAAATCAACCCTAAATATTCATTGGAAGGACTGATACTGCAGCTCCAATACTTTGGCCACCTGATGCAAAGAGTTGACTCATTGGGAAAGACCCTGATGCTGGGAAAGACTGAGGGCAGGAGAAGAAGGGGGTGCCAGAGGAAGAAATTTTTGGATGGCATCACCAACTCAATGGACATGAGTTTCAGAAACTCCAGGAAATAGTGAAGGACAAGGAAGCTTGGCATGCTGCAGACCATGGGGTTGCAAATAGTTGGACACGACGTAGCAACTGAACAACAACAAAATATTTAATATGAACACATATTTTATCTCCCAACAAAGTAAGAGAAGTGGCACTTAAATTCAGTTAGACTCTCTTTACAGTTAACATGCACCTCCCTCTGCTTCTGGAAGGGTTTTGTAGTTCAACTTAAATGGGAAAATGCTGGCAGAGAGAGACAAGACAGGGAGCCAGGAGGAAGTCTATATTGGCCTGTGATGGGGCTGTAACTACCTGGTTCCCTAAGTTCTTCTTCTCTAAGTCAGAATCTCATAGAATGTGCCTCCTTCCCCACCTCTTCCTTTGTTAGTTGTGTGTATATGACAAAAGTATACCTTTTTTTGGATCATGTTGCATGGCATGCAGGATCTTAGTTCCCTGACTAGGGATTGAACCTGGGCCCCAAGCAGTGGAAGCATGGAGTCCTAACCACTGGACCTCCAGGGAACATGCAAAAGTATATATATTTTTAACTTCCAAGAAAAACTTGATGTAAACTATAAAAAAATCTTGATTAAGGAATGCAGTTTCTTTGGGTAATATTTTCTCTTTTGGTTTATTGATGAGGAAAATATAAGTATCGAGATAAAGTTTTGTCACTTTTGCTTGTAAATGAAGCAACTGACAAAGGATTTATCTCCAAAATATACAAGCAGCTCATGAAGCTCAGTATCAGGAAAACAAACAACCAAATAAAAAAATGGGCAGAAGACATAAACAGACATTTCTCAAAGGAGACATACAGATGGCCAACAAACATATGAAAAGATGCTCAAATTGCTCATTAATATACAAATTCAAATAAAAACTACAATGAGGTATCACCTCACCTGGATCAGAATGGCCATCATCAAAAGGTCTACAAGCAATAAATGCTGGAGAGGGTGTGGAGAAAAGTGAACCGTCTTGCACTGTTGCTGCTGCTGCTGATGCTAAGTCACTTCAGTTGTGTCTGACTCTGTGCGACCCCATGGACTGCAGCCTACCAGGCTCCTCCATCCATGGGATTTTCCAGGCAAGAGTACTGGAGTGGGGTGCCATTGCCTTCTCCCTTGCACTGTTGCTAGGAATGCGAATTTATACAACCACTATGGAGAACGGTACGGAGGTTCCTTAAAAAACTAAAAATAGAACTATCATATGACCTAGCAATCCCACTACAGGGCATATACCCTGGGAAAACCATAATTCAAAAAGACATATGTACCCCAGTGTTCACTGCAGCACTATTTACAAAAGCCAGGACATGGAAGCAACCTAGATGTCTATCAACAGATGAATGGATACAGAAGATATGGTACATATATACAATGGAATAGTACTTAGCCATAAAAAAGGAACAAAACTGGGTCATTTGTAGTGATGTGGACGAACCTAGAGTCTGTCATACAAAATGAAGTCAGAAAGAAAAACAAACGTTATATATTAAGGTGTATGTATATGGAATATAGGAAAATGATACTAATGAACCTATTTGCAAGGCAGGAACAGAGGTTCAGACATAGGGAAGGGATTTGTGGGGAAGGAGAGGGCAGGATAATTTGAGAGAGTGGCATTGACATATATACACTACCATGTGTAAAATAAGACAGCTAGTGGGAAGTTCCTATATAGCACAGGGAACTCAGCTCCGTGTTCTGTGGTGACCTAGAGGAGTGGAATGAGAGGGTGGGAGGGCGGCTCAAGAGATAGGGGATATACGTATACATATAGCTATATCACTTTGTTGTACAGCAGAAACTAACATAATATTGTAAGGCAATTATACTCTAATTTTAAAAAAATAAATGCCGAAAAAAGAAGGAGAAGGAAAACTTTAAAGGGGCAAAAAAGATAGAGCTTTATCAAACTCTGGCCATATGCAAAACACAGGAAAATGGAAAATGCATGAAGCCTTGAAAATTCAGTATTCTATGTTTAACTATTTCCCTTTGAGTTTGCAGTCTGAAATGCAAATCCAATAAACTCCAAATGAGTGAGTCATAAAATCGACTGGGAGAATTAATCAGGGGTTTCTCTAATAGGCACTTTTATCTTGTGTGGAATTTTTCATGTAGATTACAACAGCATTTTTACAAAAAGGTAATGGATTCAGTCATTACCACAGAGCCAAACCACTGCATTTTACTGTTGGAGTGTGGATCTTGGAAGAATTCTGAGTGTCTTTCAAAATTAAACAAGACATCTAAATGGAGAAAATAGAAGACATAATATGCTTCAAGGAGCAGAGAAAGCAATGTTGAACACCTGGATGAACTGAGGGAGCAAAAAGCTGAGTTTAGCCTGAGTCTGTGGGTCCTGGATGAAGCAGGGTAAATGACCCTAAACTCGAGAGCTGCAGCTTCTTCAGACACAAAATGAAGACACCGTTTAGCTCAATGTATTCATGGATTCAATGGGAAAATGCCTCCCCTGACTAAGGACCATATTCCTCTAGCTGGTCTCTCTTCAGCCTCTTCCTGAGGTCGAACCTCTGTGACACAGTAATGGCCTGGCTGTATCCTCCACCCAGTGACAGCTGAGGCTCAGCAGGACCATCTGTCTGCTCACCGGGACAGCATTCTGTCACCCATCCCCTGGCTCCAGCGTGCTGGCCACTTCCCCTTATTCTGCAGCTTCTGCCTCCTAACCCCAGACTCTGTCCTCACAGAATCTCTGAATTCCTTCATTTGGCCACGTAGGACCTCTGGCTCCCTCTGCACCTTCTGCAGACCGGGGAGAGCTGGGCGCTGCCTCAGGCCCCTATGTCAAGCCAACTTCTCCTTCAGGGCTGGACCATGGTGGATGTGCTGACCGGGGATAGCACCAGCCTCCTAGGGACCAAGAGGTGCACAGGGCACTAAGCCCTTAGTTTTTCCTTCACTGATTCACGGAGGCTCCTGGACATCAGTTCGAAGAGCGCTGGTCGGGACACAGATGTCTCTGCCTGTGTCCTCTCCCCTTTCTCTTCCTCCCCTTCATCTCATGCCTCCTACCCTATGTCTCGTGCTGACTTCGTTCCACCCCTGCCTTTTCTTCTGACCTAGTTCACAGGATGGCTTTTGGTAGGTGAAGAAATTTTCTCTCCACAAAGATTGCCTTTCAAAACAAAAGCTTTTCTGCAGACCCAGAAGTCCTACTCCAGATCTCAAAGGCTAGATATTGAATCTTTCTCTCTGGATCCCTGCTGTGTGCTCCTAATTCTTCCTCAAGGCAAACCAGACAGTTCTGGTCAGAAAAATGCAAATCTGCACTTTAATGTTTTGAAAGAACATACACTTTCCTCAGAAAGCCACACTTCTCCCTGTGACAGTTTTTCTCTCCACCTCCTGTTTCCTTTCTCCTGATTAAATAAGTCTGAAAAGCCTCCCTAAGAAGACAAGCTAAAACTGGGAACTTGGGGAAAACACAGTGAGAAAAGGTTGAATCGAGGGTGAAGCAAGCTGTGTGGCATTTTACCACATCAAACCCCGCTCTTTGTCATGCGTAACACCCCACGATGGCTGGATCGAGGCATGTAGACTCCTTTCCTTTCAATACTATCTCAAATGATGATGCATCCTTGTAAGAACTTCGGAACGGTTTCAAACCTCTGACAGCTGCAGAAAGGTCTTCTGTGGCCCTAACAATTCATTACTACCCCTAAAAGATTCTGCAGATTCTCAGTCACAGTTCTAGGAAATATTTTGTGAAACACCTTACACGGGCACTTTATTCAGCTCCTTCAAGGCACCAGGCTGCAGGCAATGTAGAGATGAGTAAGTCAGGAATTTACAGTTGAGTGAGAGAGCCAGGACAGGAGATGAGCAACTATATAACCAGCTGTGGAACAATGGAAAACAAAATGCCATGGAAGTGCTAAGAGTGGATCCTAAAGGACACTCCTCATATATGACCTCATCTAGGTGACACTGTGATGTGCTAGAAAATGCCCTCAGATGCCCTCAAAGTTGTTTTACAGCCAATGCAGACATGGCCTCCCTGAAACTTTCTCCTAATGACCATTAACAAAACCACCTCAAACCAAACCATCTTAGTTCCAGTCCTTCGGCTTCTGATTAAGTGGAGGAGGCTCGAGTGCTAGCAAGGCTCTTGGACTAAATGGCACTTCTCTACGCCAAGCTTTGCTAGGAGCTGGATGGTGGACAGGGGCCAGGAAGTGACAATGGTCAGCACGGGCATCTGCTGACGTTCTCTGTGGTATTCTATGTTGCTGATCGAGAGGGGACATGTGCTTTGGAAATCAGGTAAGTGGAGGGTAAGGTTGCCGTTGTGTCATGAAACTTGAGACCACACTCTTTATCCCCAGAATTCATGCAGATGGAAGGCAGAGAAGAGTCTACAGAGAGCAGTGCCTGAAAGACAAGCACATTGAAACAAGGAGAGCTGGCAAGGATTACTTGTAAAAGCAAATAGGAAGAATGTTAAGCACTGAAGACCAGTGACATTCCTAAATATTAATCCAGAAATTGTTGTATTTGATAAACGTGGCATCCTTTAATGAAGGAGATGAAGGAGTTGAGAACTAGAAAAGGAGCCTTCAGGGAAAGCTAATAAATAAAATGGGAGAAGTCAAGCAAAAGAGAAAATAAGCCACCCTATTATCACTGGGAAAATTTTTCTGGGTCCTTGAAAATTAAAATAGACCCACTTACATAAACACCTAAGGGTCTCTTATTCACATCATGTGCCGGGAGCTGGCAAAGCCCTATCACGGTGACCAGGGTACAGTTCTGGGCCTGGAATGTGGCCAGTGTACTTTATTCCCCTGAACCTTAATATGACAGCGAGGAGTACTGTGCTTAGCAAACTGTTGTTCAGCCCAAAGTCTCGAAAAGGGGAGTCAAGGAGCCAGGTGGGTGAGGCTTAGCCAGCCCTGACCAGGAAAGGGGGTGCTGATTCTGGATGTTTTATGTCTTCATGCAAATGAATACATCAGTGTTCTGGCTTGCCATTCAGATCTGACAACCCAGAAAATGTAAAGCAAGAGTCAACAAAGCAAAATGAAAAACCACACAAGAAAGCAGAAAAAAGGGACGTCATTGACAGTGTATGCATGGGAGCTGGGCCAGTGAAAATTCTAAATAGAAAGAACATGAAAATTAAAATCTGTGACATAAAAATAGAAAGGGTAAGATATAAATGGTGACTCTGGACATTAACTGAAGGGAGTAGAACAAAACAAACTAAGCAATTTCTTGGTGTCAACTTCCTGTGCGTTAGTTATATATGGCTCGTCAGAACAAGGAATGGAGATCTGATGGATAGAAAACTAGCCAGCTCAGTGAAATGAGGACAAGAACTCAGAAAATATTTCTTCACCATCAGAGGGCATGGGGCATTGTTTAAACATGATTTCTTCTCAGTTTAATAAGTTTATTTAAGGCAGATGATAAGATCTGGTTGTCAAAGGTAAAACTTCCACCCCCTCCACCTACCCTCCCCACCAGACACAAAGTAACGGAGCTGGAGAGATACCACAGAGGGGAAGAAAGATAAGTACAACTCAGAAAGGCATGCCCTTGAAAAGGTCATGGTTAAGTGGAGCAAAGTGGAGCTTCATAAAGGCCAGGAAGCTGAGGACAAATAGTACACTCTTATCCCATGGGATAGCAAACAGATTGAGAAAACTGAGAAGGACTTGAATCAATCCTCAGGCAGTACATGTTGCCTGTCTGGACCTCGGATTCACATCTATAAAATAAGGAAGTTGGATTAGAAAGAAAATCTTTGAGATCAGATTCAGCTTGAAAATGTCATTACTGAATGATACTTACGGATTAGCAGAAAGTAGAAGAATCAGGCCAAAGATGAGCTATCCCATGAAATGCAGCCTATGACAACATACATTAAACCAATAAGGAAACCCCTGTTCCAAGGCAGAGTGTGAGTAAAAAATGGAGCAGCAAGTGATCAACATACAAAGTCTTTTTGAAGTTGATTCTATGGGAACAAGAGAAGGCAGCTACAGTGTGAGACAAAGTTGATGGAAGGGAGAGACAGTGAAAAGAAAACAAAATACTTTGAGACTTTATATTTAACATGAATTCATTCATACTTATTATCTTTTAAATTTTCATTGATCTTAGGGCTAGAAGAAGAAATGCAAAGTTGTCTCGTCAATTAGAAAGAAGAATTGTGAGCACACTTTTAAAGCACTTCACAAACACACAACAGTTACTCTTTTCATTATTATTTAACTAGTGGGAATACAGGCTCTCTGAAATCTCAGTGCACTCAGCACTTACTTGGGGACCTTGAATATATGCTACAAAAGCAGCAGTTGACAACTAATCCCAAAGATGGGCTCTAAAGACAATTACATGACAAAATAATAATATTCAAGTGATGATGGTAAAATTTAGGATGGCCAAACAACTCCAAATGCAAAGCAGAAAGTTGAAGATACCTGAAGAGCTTAAATTTTCATTATCTTGTAGGTCATCATTATGAGTATTAGAGCAAGTGTATGAATAATTTTAGCAAAGCTCTTAGAAATCCCTCATGCTTTCATCAAGATTACAGAGCAAGAGAGTCTTTCAAAGGTGAAATAAATGGTATTCATGCAATTGTCAAACAACCTTTGTATTAAATAGCTCTCACACTTCTTGAGAACACGTGCCAACTTTCTGGGAATTAGAAGATTTATTTATCTTCCTGATGTTTCCATCCTCCTTCCTGTCATCTTTGCCAAAAATCACCAATAAGAATATGATGGGAGTTTTCCTGCATTAAGAGGGGAGTCTACACTGATCTGCTCTATCTGCTGTCACAATTACAGGCAGCTGTACCAAGCCAAGGAGTCACCTAAATGTTTAATGAAGCAAGAAAGTCATTCTTCAGCTGTACTGAAGACCCAGTAGATGGTTTGAAAAGATCACCTCTGTTTGTTTTAAACTGGCAATAGATTGCTGAATATTTAATGAGTGTTACGGTATTCAGCGCTGAGAGGGGCCAGGCAAGGGTCAGGCTATGGCTGCCTGCTGTTCCCTGCAATTTCAAGTTTCCCTGAGGTTTATTAAAGGTGGGAAATAGCAGGATTAAATCAAGACCTTTTTCAGAGGCACCCTTTGTAGCACTGTAGACGTGGAAAGAAAAACGGGAGGTCACAGCCTGTCCTGGTGAAACAAGGTTAAGAATTAGGAACAATCTTTCAGGAGAAATGAGGAGTAGGGCTAACGGTTCTTTCCCTTATTCACAAAGGTGAGGAAAAAGAATAGTGTTAGGGAAGAGAAGCAATCAAAAATCCTCATTGTTTAACAAAACACTGTAAGTCAACTATACTTCAATAAAAGATTTAAAAAGAAAAGAAAACTTTCCTACTGAAAAGCTTAAAAAATCCTTACTGTGATTATGCTGGGAAAGTGATCTTACATCCAGATTCCATTATTTATTTCTGGCCTTAAATACTCCTTTATTACCTGAACAATCTTAGTCCAAGAAAAGAGTACTTTGGTAAACAATTTGTTCAGAGTCAGATTCCATCATAACTGATACAGAATCTGTTGCAATAATATGAGTGCTGACAGTAAATGGAGAAAGATGGTAGCACCAGAAAGGAACTGAGCGGCATTTGCTGATTGATTGGATATATGATATTGTTGTCGTTCAGTTGCTAAATCGTGTCTGACTCTTATCATGGATATATATGTTATATACAGACACACACACACATATATATATCCTGTATATATGTATACATATATATATTTTTTTTCTTTAAAGCATCAAGGATGATTCTAAGGTTTTGGAATTTTGGCCAGACTATTTCCTAAGATGGAAAAGGAATGGCAGGGGGGTGGGGAGAGCAGTTTTAAGAGAAAAATAAAGAGTACAGTATCAAACAATGTTAAATTTGAAATGATCCTTAGGCAACCAAATGTAATATCTACTAGACAGTTGGATACACTGAGTTGTCATTCTGAGTTGAGGTATATCACTGTAGTGATGGAATATAATTAAATAAAATCATTTGGGGATGTGAAAAGAAGTAGAAGAGTTTTGAAGACTGAGTCCTAAGGGCACTCCAAAGAACCCTCAAAGAAAATTGAGCAGGAGCCCCAGGATGTAGGAAGACAAACAAAAGAGAAGGAATAGTGAAAGGCAAGTGAATAAAATGTTTCAAAAAGAGAGTGACAATTGTACCAAGTGCTCCAGATGAGTGAAAAAATGTGTGAACTGAGAACTGGCCATTGGATTTGGTAACATGGAAGCTACCAAAGTTACATGGAAGACTTCAGTAAGTGCCTCTGAAGAGTGGCAGAGGCAAAAGTCTAAATGGAGTGGGCTCGAGAGAGGATGGTAATGGAGAATATGAAGTAAAGAGAAATACATCAAAGAATGTTGGTATAATGGTAAGGAAATGGAGTAATGACTGTCCTGGGAGATGCAGTCAAGCAGATTGTTGTGTATTATTTTGTTTTTGTTCTGTTTTGAATGGGAGACATTTGTATATCAATAGGAATAACCCAGAAGAGAGGGGAAAATTGACAATAAGGAAAGAGACTGATGTCCTTAAGTAGGTAGAAGAGAGCGGGATCATGTGCAGATGAAGATGTAGTCTTTATGCAGGAGCAAGGACAGCTCATCCACTGTAACAGATGAGAAGCATTCACACAGTACTTGACTAGGGGTAATGGTGCAGTCATCATCCAGTCACAAGGGAAAGCTCATAGGCCCATGTGGACATAGGGTCTATGAGCTTGGTATCAGCTCGTGTGTTCATGCTCAGTCATACCGACTCTTTGCGACCCTATGCACTATAGCTCACCAGGCTCTTTTGTCCATGGCATTTACCAGTCAAGAATACTGGAATGGGTTGCTATTTCCTCCTCCAGGGGATCTTCCAGACCCAGGGATCAAACCTGTGTCTCTTGAATTGGCAGACGGATTGTTTACCACTGAGCTACCTCACCTGGGAAGCCCTGATATCAGCCCTGCTGCTGCTGCTGCTGCTAAGTCGCTTCAGTCATGTCCAACTCTGTGCGACCCCATAGAAGGCAGCCCACCAGGCTCCTCCATCCATGGGATTTTCCAGGCAAGAGTACCAGAGTGGGGTGCCATTGCCTTCTTTGGATATCAGCTCTCAGTTCAGTCGCTCAGTCATGTCCGACTCTTTGAGACCCCATGAATCACAGCACGCCAGGCCTCCCTGTCCATCACCAACTCCTGGAGTTCACTCAAACTCATGTCCATAGAGTCGGTGATGCCATCCAACCATCTCATTCTCTGTCGTCTCCTTCTCCTCCCGCCCCCAATCCTTCCCACCATCAGAGTCTTTTCCAGTGAGTCAACTCGTCGCACGAGGTGGCCAAAGTATTGGAGTTTCAGCTTTAGCATCAGTCCTTCCAATGAACACCCAGGATTGATCTCCTTTAGAATGGACTGGTTGAATCTCCTTGCAGTCCAAGGGACTCTCAAGAGTCTTCTCCAGCACCACAGTTCAAAAGCATCAATTCTTCGGCGATCAGCTTTCTTCACAGTCCAACTCTCACATCCTGCCAACCATCAAATTCCCATGTCTCTGAGAGTTACCACTATCCATCTTGTTCCCTGTGCTGATCATCTCAGAGTCACTCTTCAACTGCCACTCATTCAATTGTGAGTTTCTTTTCCTTTTCTGTTCTCTCTTTATTGTGGTAAAATACACATAACCTAAAATTTACCATTTTAGCCATTGTTTAGTGTACAACTCAGTGTCACTGAGTACATTTACACGGTGTGTAATCATCACCACTATCTCTCTCCAGAACTTGAAATCATCCCAAACAGAACCTCTGTTTCTATTAAAAATAACTCCGCCTTCCCTCCATCCCTCTAGCCCCATGGTAACCATTATTCTGCCTTCTCTCTCTATGGATTTGCCTATTATAGTTACCTCATGTAAGTGGGATCATATACCATTAGTCCTTTGTGTGTCTGCTTAATCTTTTTAGCATAATGTCCTCAAGGTTTATTCATATTGTAATATATATTAGAACTTCATTCCTTTTTATGGCTGAAATATCCCATTGGGCAAACTCCAGGAGATGGTAAGGGACAGGGAGGCCTGGCATGCTGCAGTCCATGGGGTCGCAGAGTTGGACATGACTTAGTGACTGAACAATAACATTCCATTGGATGTATATACCACATTTTGTTCACTCACTCATCTGTTGATGAACACTTGGGTTGTTTCCACCTTTCTGCTACCCATCCTTTACACTAACATGACTGGAAGATAAGTTCCTTTTCTTTATTCCAACATCCAGCCCTTATTTGTTCCTGGCTTGTTTCCCTATAAGCCTCATTACTGACCTTCCTACCTACAAGCTACCCCTATGTTTCTTTAATGATTCTCAATACTTCACTCTCAGATTCCTCTTTCTGATATACAATTGTTAGTACTTCATTTTCTGACTCAAAAGGTAACCTCCACTTGCTTTTCAATTCACACTTTTAAGAGCAACCAAACTCCCCTCCCCATTGCCGTAACTCAACTGGATTTATCTCAGTCTATACTCTGGTTCGAAGGCAATGGCAAGCCACTCCAGTACTATTGCCTAGAAAATCCCATGGATGGAGGAGCCTGGTAGGTTGTAGCCCATGGGGTCGCTAAGGGTCAGACACGACTGAGCGACTTCACTTTCACTTTTCACTTTCACACATTGGAGAAGGAAATGGCAACCCACTCCAGTATTCTTGCCTGGAGAATCCCAGGGACAGGGGAGCCTGGTGGGCTTACGTCTATGGGGTCACACAGAGTCGGACACGACTGAAGTGACTTAGCAGTAGCAATAGCATACTCTGGTTCATGCAAATCGAATAATTAACCAGTATTCACATATGACTTTTCCAGTCTCATAAAATACATCTTTCTACCCAGTTAGAATGCCTGTTTCTCTCTTTCCAATCATCTTCTCAAGTGTTCCTAAAACATTTCATAAAATGTTTTTTCATAAAAGTTCATAAATCATTTTCCTTAGAGTCAATGACAAGTCCCAGTTGTCACTAACTGTACCAACAATGCTTTGGTCTTTGTAAGTGGATATGCCTATTTGTGGAAACTTGATCTACAGAGATAGATCGGGCTAACTGTAAGTGATCACATGGTTGTTTTACAAGTAAGAGCTTGGAATAAGGGAGTAGAGTCAGATACGATTGAGCAACTGAACTGAACTGAACTGAATCAAGTTTTTTAAATTTTAAGATGTCTTGACATCTCAGGACCCTTGCTAGCTAGGGAGACAACATCCTTCCTAGGGCTGGCTAATTCCTAGAGATAATGAATAATTCATCCACAAACATGTCTTTCATCTACAAACCAAAGAATCCTAAGTCCATGTCCTCAATTACCTCCTTTATCTAACTCATATACCAAGTCAGTATTTCTCCTTCCCTAAGTCAAGCCAGGGCCGGGTACCAGGAAACCAGAGACAATCCCAGAACCCAGAGTCCACTGACATTATCCTAACTAATCCTAAACTGTTTTGCACACTCTGCATGCCTTTCCTGTAGGAACCACAATAAAAGCTCTGGGGCAAGCTTTCTTTTCACTCTTCTTGCCTCCTTACCATGGTACCTTGCAGGGCATGCCCTACCACCCCCTTCTCTTGGGAACTATAAAACTTCTCCACTCAGTAACCTCCATAAATTTAAAATCCCATGGATACAACAGAGACAAAGGATCAGTCAAAACCACCAGTGATATTCATACATTCTGAAGGAAAACTAGTACAAAGGTTCTTTTGTGGGGAGGGGCATATCACATGGCTTGTGGGATCTTGGTTCCCCTACCAAGGACTGAACCTGGGTCCTTGACGGTGAAAGTGTGGAGTCCTAACTATTGGACTGCCAAGGAACTCCCGCAAAGTTTCTTCTATGAACTTGTCCTACCCCATCAGAATCTAAAATCATGCTATAAAGTAAAGTTCATGTAGCAGATCTAATGCTATCCTCTGCAAGACCTGCTTACAAAGCTGGCCTTTGGCTGCTGTCTTGGAAGTTAGATTTCAGAAGGGCTCCCATCATTAACTTTATCAGTTAATAAGAGTGAGTATCTCTGCTGTGTGTAACTATTTGTACAGATAATGTGGTCTATTATGAACACATACTTTCCTTCCAGGAGTCTAGATTTGGGTATCTGCCAGGCAAAGAGTGCCCCCATTAAAAACACCAGAGAGGGAGTCTTTAGTGAGCATCCCTGATTTGCAACATTTTCCTCATATTGTCTCAACTCACTATTGGGAGAATTAAGCACAAGCAACATGGATCCACTGGAGAGGACCCTTGGAAGCTTGCAGCTGGTGCATTTTTTCCCTTTGCTGATTGTGCTCGACATCCTTTTGCTGCAGTGAATCACAGTCATGAGTACAACGATGAGCTGAACCCTGTGAATCATGATAGCCATTCTTCCAGTTCAGATGCCATAATGTTTCCTTACTTTTCTTATCAAAGCAATTCTGGTCCACACCCATCATTCTCCAAGGCTGACATATGTATTTGTCATTTTTGAAGTTCCCTGCTCTCCCTAGAATTATGGAAGAGCCCTGTAAGAAGCTCTCATTCTGTGGCTGCTGCTATTTCACTACTGCTTCTTTCCCTGTGGCAGGCACTCTTTGAAGGTGTCCATCTCATCAGTACGCCCTGACGTCCACAAGCTGAGATATGGACACATCTCCCATCTCCCACTCCCTGTGCCAAAGTTCAGACAACTCAAGAATAATATTGTTTCCAGAGATTCCATCCCAATCCTTTTCTTTCTTGAGGGGAACACCCTCCCTCTCCCTTTCAGACAACTAGTGGCAGTCTTTGCTCCTCAGAGTTTGGTTCTGTCCCTAAAGACTGCTAATTCTTCCCAGGGGCTATGACTGCCAGAGCACAAGAGCAAAAATCTAATGTCTGATAAATGAGAATGGGTGTGGGTGTGGGTGTGTGTGGGGGTGTGGGGGTGTGTTAAGGAAGTAGAAAGAAAAGAAGGAGGAATAAAAGAAAAAAATTTTTACTCAAAATCAGTTGCAGCAGTGCATGATTTAATCCTTGTAGATGTAGATGGCAGGTGCCAATTTGCAGTTGACATTACATAGGCATAATGATTAAATCCTCGGCCATTGGTGATTAAGTTAACCTCCAGCTCCTCTACCCTCCAAAGAGGCCAGGGGATGGGGCTGAAAGTTCTAACTCCCCAACAGGCTGGTCAGTTCCTCTGTTGACCAGTTGTCACCTTCCAGGAGTCACCTCATTAGCATAAACCCTGGTGTGGTTGAAAGGGAACCATTACAAATAACAAGAGATGCTCTTCTCACCCCTATCACTCAGGAAATTTCAAAAGTTTTAGTAGCCAGAGACTGAGGATGAACACAAAATATATTTTTCTTATAATATCACTATATCAGGGGAGGGTAGGTGGGAATTAGACAACAACTTCTAACAACAATTTATGACTGAGAAAAGAGATCTCTAACTGAAACAACTGTTGGTAACAGAGGCATTAATATTAATTCTAGAAAACTAATGATCACAGATCACAATGACAGTGCCATGTAGATATATTTGATTTAGGCATCCCAATTCCTGTTGAGAAGCTTGAAAAAGGATTTGTACTTCTGTGCATCAAATCTGAAAGGCCAAGAACCTCACCTACAGTCACCTCACCTACAGTATCAAATCTTCTGGATCCATGCCCTGAAGTCCCTTGTAGGACCCCTTGATAGTACCATACTTTAATTGTCAGTCCAGGTCCAAGGGCAATCCACTTTGTGCCACAGTCTTCTGTACAGAGAACACTGCCAAAGCATGAAATACAAGGTATGATTCTCCAGTAAAAAGAACCAAAGCTTCTTGAATACATGGATGGCTGTAGGGCGGTGAGAACACGAAATAAACAGGGATAATCTTTCAGTTTCAGAAAAGATGGCATTGCTCAAAAAATAAATAAAAGTAACAGAGACAGGCAATGTCAAAAGGATTCAAGAGAAAACCTGAAAGAGTGCCCAATGGACAAACCTGGAACAATTTGAGCCATGAAATAACACAGCACTAGATTACAACCCAAGTTACTACATAAATATCCATGAGTCCATGCTGATAGAAATGGTTGAAGGAATAAATGTGGGAGAAAAGGCAAATCTCCCTTATAAAAAATTTCAAATAACTTATATATAGATTCCATTTTTGAGTAGATACAGCTTAATATTCTTTCCTCCTTGATTTAGCACAGGATATAGACTATGGCAAGGTAGGGAGAGTTACTTTACAGTGGAGCAACCTAACAAACACTGCTTTGGTCAGAAGATCAAAGTTAATATCACCAGTGATAAATTTATCATATACACTCCTTTACATGGAGTGAGGAAATGGCACCTTGCCTCTGTGGTATTTGACCCCCAAACCCCTTATAACAGTTTAGTTATAAAACAACATCAGACAAACCAAATAATATATGACCATTACTCTTTAAAATTATCAAGGTCATGAAAAGCAAGGAACTAAGAAACTGTCACAGACCAAGAGAGATTAAGGAGACATTACTGAGGCAGGAGGTAGATGCCCACTCACCCCTGGGGTAAAGTGATTGCAGATTCATTCCCTGTGGACTGAAAATCCAAGTCATGACAATTAAGAGAGGAAGCTGGGCCCTACCCAGACCACATTTTATTTCTTCTCAAAGTCAGGAGACGTCTCCGACCATATATGCACAGAAAAGGCTCCTTGGAGGTCAAAGGGAATGATGTTGGCTACCCACAGGCCTCTGTGGTAGAATCCATCTTGGCTAAGAGATGCATGTGCACACCTGGGAAGATCCAGAGATATACCAAATATGGACTGTGAACCAGGCAGATCAAAATGATTGGCCAAAGGAAACCCAGAAGAAATAACCCATAAAAGTAACTCAAACTGCCATGAGGGCGAGACTCAGCCGCGCTCTCTCCCTGAGTCTGCCCATGTGACTGTCTACACGTACGGCACTTTTTTCCCTTTTAAAAAATACTTCACTTGTTTCACTACTTTCTGTCTTTATGGGAATTCTTATCTGCAAAGCCAAAGGGCCAGGGTGCTTATCACTGACCACTGGTCAAATTGTGGATCTGGTGCTTTCACTGCTGTGACCCGGCCTCAACTGCTGGCTCAGAACCCAAGCCCTGCTTCAAGCGGTTGCAGGCCAGGGCCCCCCAAGATTATTACAACTACATGTAAGGTGATTTCCTGGATAGGACCCTAGACCAGAAAAAAGATAGGAGTGGGAAAGCTAGTGAAATCGGAATAAAGTCTTCAGTTAATAGTATTCCAGTGTTAGTTTCTTATTTGACAGATATATTGTGGCTATATATGATGTTAACACTAGGAGAAACTGCTATAGGGTATAAGAACTCTGTTCTACATTTGCAATTTTCCATAAATCTATAATTGTTATATATATAAATATACATATAAATATAGTGTGGATATATGTGTGTGTGTGTGTATGTATATATATAGTGAAGTCGTTCAGTCATGTCTCTTTGTGACCCCATGGACTGTAGCCCACAAGGCTCCTCCATCCATGGAATTTTCCAGGCAAGAATGCTGGAGTGGATTGCCATTTCCTTCTCCAGGGGATCTTCCTGACCCAGGGGTCGAACCTGGGTCTCCTGCATTGCAGGCAGACGCTTTACCATCTGAGCCACCAGGGATATCTATCTATCTATATATATATAGTATACATAAAGTATTGGGCACTGACTCAAGCAAATAAAAGTGCAATCTCCATCCTGGTATTTCATTTGTTCTGAATTTGCTTTGCCTGGAAGCTGAAACCTGATCCCTTGCAACTGACCAGGGTAAGTGGATCTGGAAGAGAACCTTCTCAACAACTAAACTGAATATTATAGAAATACTTTCATCCTCATGGGCAGAGCTTGTGATGCCCGGGGACAGCATCTGCCAAAGAGGAGCAAATACAAAAGAGTTATAGGTCAGCACTGAAAAGGCTACATCTCAGCATCTGTGATTAACAGTTTGCTTCAGTGCCATAATTCTGCATAAAAGAAACTGCAAAGGAACCAGCAGTCTTTGCCATTAAGAAAGCTAATGAATGTGTTATTTGCAGCTATTAACACTTCTCGATTGTGATCTTTGGTGATTACTTTCAACACTACCTTCATTTTTCAGTCCAACTCTTTCTAAAACTCTCTTACAAAACATATTTTGATTAATATGTGTATGTTGATTAACCTTACCTGCAAATTCAAATTTTAAAAACTAGAGGTGGAAATCAAGGTGGTAGAATAAGAGATCACTCTCCCCATAAACATATCAAAAACACATATACATGTGGAAGAATTCTCACTGAATACTAACTGGAGACTGGAAGAAGGACTCCTGTATAACCAAGGCTGTACACACATTATCAGTTAGGAAGCTAAGAAAAATGATCAGGTTGGGACCTGTGCCCCTGGGAGAGGACTCAGAGGAAAAGGGAGATTACACTGGCAGACACCCACCCTGGGGAGTGAGTGCATTGAGCCACACACTGAGCATCCTGGTCCTGGAGTCCTGTGCAGAGTACACAAGCCCCCTTGGCTGCTTAGAGGATCACTGTGATAGACAGAAAGGCTGGAGAAGGCTGTACTCAGCTTGTGAGGAGTGCACAGGTGCTGACTTGCCCTCAGTGCAAGACAGAGAAAGGTCTACCCTAATAGTTGCCAGGTTTCCTACAACCACCTAACTGTGGATCCCAGCCCAAGTTGAGCAAACACTCAGCCTGCCTCATTCCACATCATAGCATGGCACTGGATCTGGGGCCACATGGACTTAGGGATACAGAGACTGACGGTATCATCCTCTCAGACTTCAGACTGTACTACAAAGCTACAGTAAACAAAACAGCAAGGTACTGTCACAAAAACAGACACATACATCAATGAAAGAGAATAGAAAGTCCAGATATAAATCCATGCACTTATGATTAATTAACCAATAACAAGGGAGGTAAGAATATACAATGGAGAAAAGACAGTTTCTTCAATAAGTGGTGCTAGAGAAACTGGACAGTTATACGTAAAACAATGGGATTAGAACAGTCCCTCACACCATATACAAAAATAAATGGTTTAAATATCTAAATGTAAGTCTTGAAACTATTAAAAAGCAGAGACATTACTTTGCCAACAAAGGTCCGTCTAGTCAAGGCTATGGTTTTTCCGGTGGTCATGTATGGATGTGGGAGTTGGACTGTGAAGAAAGCTGATCACTGAATAATTGATGTTTTTGAACTGTGGAGTTGGAGAAGACTCTCGAGAGTCCCTTGGACTGCAAGGAGATCCAACCAGTCCATTCTAAAGGAGATCAGTCCTGGGTGTTCATTGGAAGGACTGATGCTAAAGCTGAAACTGCAATACTTTGGCCACCTCATGCGACGAGTTGACTCACTGGAAAAGACTCTGATGCTGGGAGGGATTGGGGGCAGGAGGAGAAGGGGATGACAGAGAATGAGATGGCTGGATGGCATCACCGACTCGATGGACATAAGTTTGAGTGAACTCCGGGAATTGGTGATGGACAGGGAGGCCTGGCGTGCTATGATTCATGGGGTCGCAAAGAGTCAGACATGACTGAGTGACTGAACTGAACTGAACTGAAACTATGAAAATCCTAGAAGAAAACATAAATTGAACACTCTTTGATATAAATTGTAGCAGTATTTTTTGAATCTGTCTCCAAAGGAAAAATAAATAAAATGAAAAATAAACAAATGGGACCTAATTAAACATAAACTCCTTTGCACAGCAAAGTAACCCATCAACAAAACGAGAATACAACCTACTGACTAGGAGAAAATATTTGCAAATGACATGACCAACAAGGGGTTAATATCCAAAATATATAACAGCTCATACTACTCAATAGAAAACAACTGACTTTTTTCAGTCAATCAAAAAAAAAAAAGGAAAAAAGAACTGAATAGACATTCTTCCAGAGAAGACACACAGATAACTAACAGGCATATGAAAAGATGTTCAACATGGTCAATTATTAGAGAAATTCAAATCAAAACTACAGTGACGTATCACCTCACACCAGCTAGAATGGCTATCATCAAAAAGTCTTCAAATAACAAATGTTGTTGAAAAAAGAGAAAGAACCCTTGAACATTGTTGGCAGGAATGTAAACTGGTGTAGCCACTCCGGAAAATAGTATGGAGGTTCCTCATAAACTAAAAATAGAACTACCATACAATCCAACAATCCCACTACTGGATATCTATTTGGGAAAAAGCAAAAACATGAATTCAAAAAGATATATGCACCCCAATGTTCACTGCAGCACTATTTACAATAGCCCAGACATGGAAGCAACCCAAATGTCCATCAACAGACAAATGGATGAAGAAAATATCATCTACATATACAATGGAATATTAATCAGTCATAAAAAGAATGAAATACTGCCATTTGAAGCAACATGGACTGACCTAGAGAATATTACAGTTAGTGAAACAAGTCAAATAAAAGCAGACACTGGGGACTTCCCTGGTGGTCCAGTGGCTAAGACTGTGCTCCCAATGAAGGCAGCCTGGGTTCGATCCCTGGTCTGCAAACTAGATCCTACTTGTAACAACTAAAGATCCTGCATGCCACAAATAAAATCCAGCACAGTCAAATAAATAAAAAAATATTTTAAAAAGCAAATATTGTATGATATTACTTATATGTGGAATCTGAAGAATAATGCAAATAAATGTATATGCAGAACAGAAATAAACTTACAGATACAGTAAACAAACCAGTGGTTACCAAAGGGGAGAGAGAAGGTATGGGAGCAAGTTAGGGGCATGAGATTAAGAGATATAAACTGCTATGTATAAAATAGAGAAGCAACAAGGGTATATTGTATATAACACAGGGAACCATAGCTTGTAATAAATTTTAATGGAGTATAATCTGTAAAAATACCGAACCACTATTCTGTATACCTGAAATCAATGTAATATTGTAAATCAACTATACCTTAATTTAAAAAATTTTAACTATTGCTTAAAAATATTTAGCCCAGTTCTTCAACTAATATCTAGTTGAATGAAGTAAACTTGCCTCTTTCAGCTGATATTTAAAAATTTAAACATGTTAATAACAATACCAAATTTTATACCAAACATGTGAAACACAATTTGATAACTTAAATTCAACCTGACAATAACCCTGCGAGGTAAGGCAGGACATATACTATCAGGGTGAAAAGTCAGGCAAGTTGGTTTGTATCATACCAGGATCCAGCAGTAGACAGGTAGGAAAGAAAACCGAGTTACAGTGAGGGGGACTGGAATTAGGAGAACAGGCACTGTTGAAAGGCAAACCCCCTAGAGGGAAGGCCATGGCACACATGACAGAGAAGCAGTGCACTGAGTCAGCCCTGGGCCAGAAGACATCTCATCTGCAGAAGGTGAACAGCAGAAAGAGCCTCATAGAGCCTATAGGTGGCAAGTTGATGACTAAGGTCTGCAGAAAAGAGTATCCCAGCTCTAGCTATGGCAAAGCTTGATCCCAGGTAGACTAAAAACCAAAACCAAGCAGAACACCTTGCCTAGGGTACTTCTGATTCTGTCCCAGATTTCCTCAGGAGCTACAGAGAATTCAGTCTTCTTCAGGAGACCTCAGGACACCAGCCTAGAAGCCTGGACAGACAGGTAATAATAATCATCCCCGTTTTTCAACTGAAGAGGTGAAGTGATTTAATCTTGGTGGCTGATGCAGCTAGATTGCCTGGATTCAAATACTGATTCCACCACTTCCTGGGTTGTTAAGCGGGGCTAGCTCTATTGTGGTAACAAGCAGACCCTCAAAGGTGTAACAGTTTAGACAGAGTTCAACTTTGTTTTCCATCGCTGTGATGCTCCAAGGATGTTCCTGATGGGTGGGAGTCATTGGTGCCCCTTTGACCTGTGGCTCTGCCATCCCCCGAGCCTCAGCATAGTCTTCATTCAGAAGGCAAATAAATGGTCAAAGAGCATGGAGGAGGCACTCCTGCTTCTGAAGAGCTTTAGTCTAGAAATGGCACACATCTCTCATGTTCCATCAGCTGGTACTTAGTCCAGTGGCCACTTTTCCTGCAAAAGAGGCTGGGAAATGTCCACTGGATATGTGCCCAGAGAGAAGAAGATGATCTAGGGTGAATGGTGTCTGTTACCATAGCGATGTGACCTCGGGAGGTTACTTAGCATTTCTGGGCCTCATTTGTTCTCAACTATAAAGTGAGGATTACAATATGACCTGCCTCAAATAATTTTCATAAGGATTAAATGAGTTAGTACATGGAAAGCATTTGAACAGTGCCATGTTAGCAGTCAGCACTACACAGATGCTGGCTATTGTCATCATCATCATCTTAGTCATCACCATCATCTTTGTCATCACTAATTTCATCATTACCATGATTATTTGAAAACTAAATGACTGGGATTTAAATCTGTATCTTTGATTCAAATCCAGAGAGAATTTTCTGTCTCTTCTAGACTGCTGCTACAATCTTGAGCATTTATATAACATGATTCAATTCTCAGCTTTCCTCCTGAAATTCAAATATTGTCGCTCTAAAATGCACAAATGAGAAAATCTGGTCACAATAATTGGAAGCAACTGTTGGGGCTAATGGAAGGACACAGTAGCCTTATTTGATTTTGAGAATAATATTTCAGGTTTTTTTTTCTCACTTTGAAATTTTTCATTTCAGTGAAAGACAACAGAGAAATGTCATGCAGAGGAGAAAATTCAACTAAAGGCTCATTGTTCCCTAGGCCTGTATTTTGAGGGGAGAGTATACATATTTAATTTTTTTTTCAGACGGCAGCTTAGTATCTCTTCCTCACATTCGCTTATTAAAGGTCACATTAAAGCAGTCATGGAGTGCTTGCTCAATCATTCTTTGCCCTTCTAGCGTTTCAACTAAAACAGATTATATCATTCCATTTTTAGTTAATTCTATTTTACTTGCTTGAATATTGAGAGGAGTATCAGGAAATGAAAATTTCTTTCAGTGAATAAGCCAGACACTTTTCAATCACATAAATAAAAACAGAAGGGCAAATATTATTGCTCACGAACAGTAAGTTTTTCATTCAATATCCTTGAGCTATTTGACCATGTAATGTTGCTGCCTGCTTGAATCTAAACTGGGGCTTTATTACAAATGTACTGTGACTATGACTCACTCTGAGGCTGCCTATGCATCTTGCCAGTAGCCTAGACTCGTTTATTATCTCATCTCACTCACTGGAGGGGAAAATCTGCAGTGCCCAGCAAGACTCTCCTCACTGGGATAATGGGAAACTGGATTTGAAGCATTAATTTACTCTCATAAAACTGGGAAATATTACACAAGCAGATCTTAAAGAAGCATAATCTGGTCATCTTGTTCACTTCCAAAATCATGAAGGCAGAAAGAGAAAGTCTACTCACGCATTCTCTCCTAAATAGGCCACCTCTGTACCCAGGAAATTGCAGGAGTAGGGTATTTCAAGAATGTGCCTGAGGAAAGAATGCTATGAAGTGCTGTCTGGAAAACTTCATGGACACTTTGCTGGGTATACCTTACATTACTGGGCAACCACCAGAAGACTCTGAGGGGCGCACGAGGGGACTCCAGGTAGAGGAATGTGGCAGGCACAGCAAGCTGTCTGGTAACATCTGCCCCCCACAACCCTGCTCTGCAAAAGTAAGGACTGTGACGGTGTACACAGCTGCCCAGCAAGGTTCCATTTCCAAGACATCTGTACCATTAGATGTGGCCATGTAAATAAGATTTCACCTAGGGAACATGAGAAGAAGTGCTGTGTGCCACTTCCAAGGCATCAGGGGAGCCTCCGCCTCCTGCCGCTCCCTGACCGAAGCAGTGACTCCGTGCTGACCATGCAGACAGTGATAATGCCCGAGGGTCTTGTTACTCCAGTTCGATTAGGGAACAGCAGTATTGTACCATCCAGGAACTGTTAGAGACACAGAATCTCAGGTCCCACCTCCGACCTACTAAAATGGAATCTGCTTTTAATAAGATTCCCAGGGAATTCATATGTACATTATTATTATTATTATTATTATTATTATTGAGTCACACTGGCCAAGAAATGGAAAAGCCATGACTTGGAAAGAACCCGGGTCCTCACTTGAGCAGAGCAATCCCACTGACATGCCACACTCACTTTGAAACTACTATGTGAGGAAGAGAAAGAGATTTTATTATTATTATGACCATTATTAAAGTCATGGTATTCTGGAGTATCTTTATTACTTAAGCTTAGATTAATACTAATATAAGTAGTGTGACACTGTCCACGGGGTCTCATTTGTCAAACACTATTTCAAATCCTGAAGGAAGTGCCTATGATCAAAATCCTGTCAGGGTTTATCAGTTTAGAGATCTACTGGGTGAGACTTCAGCACCCAAAGATAGTCCCCACTACTAACTAGAGATCAGCGTCCTAGAGGATTCAGCCTCTCGGAGATCATCTGCAAAGTTAAGAGCTGAGAAAGAGAGTTCCTAACGAAAAGTCACTCTGAGGTCAAGACTGGAAGCCAAGAGAGGGACTGCAGTCATGAAATTAGAGCTACAGTAAGAGAGTTCTGGGACTCTCCTGGCTGTGTGAGCACCTACCTCCTACATGAATTTCTCACACCCCCAATCTGAGGCCCTGTCCTCCCAACACCCACTGGCCTGCTCAGAACACTGTGGTCTTTGCGCTGTCCAGCTAAGGTTGAAAGTTGTTTTAAGGTCAACATCTTTTCTACGAAGGAAATAACAAAACTGTATTCTTAAATGATATGTCTCACACAAACTCAATCTTGTTTCAACTATTTAAACAGTTCAAGTGTTTAGCATGGTGTATAACCTCATTCTCAATTTGACTACTTACAGGTGTCTACAGACTCAATTTCCTCTATTGTCATTGCAAGACTGCTCCACGTGCTTGTCTGTTTTGAAAACACACACACAGGAAAAGCATTTTGCCATTCTATTGGGACCATTCCCTTACTCATCTCTGTGGCTTTGTCCATGCTTTTTTCCACAGTTTGAATGTTCTTTTTTCCACAACCTGAGGAAGTTATTCTTCAAGCCCAAGTTTAATGCTTCTTGTTCCTAGTAGCCTACCCCAAACTCCACCTTGGCTGTAGTCTCTCCTTCTTCTATGGAAGTTAGCAACCCAGTAACTGGTTGCTGCTAAGTCACTTCAGTCGTGTCCGACTCTGTGTGACCCCATAGACGGAAGACCACCAGGCTCCCCTGTCCCTGGGATTCTCCAGGCAAGAATACTGGAGTGGGTTGCCATTTCCTTCTCCAATGTGTGAAAGTGAAAAGTGAAAGTGAAGTCGCTCAGTCGAGTCCAACCCTAAGTGACTCCACGGACTGCAGCCTACCAGGCTCCTCCATCCATGGGATTTTCTGGGCAAGAGTACTGGAGTGGCTTGCCATTGCCTTCTCTGATCTGGTTAAGACACAGTCTTTTAATTATTTTCTTCTCTTACTTTCAAATTATCTGGAAATACCTAGAGGGATAAACTTTGTATTTAAATAAACCTTTTGCATTTGAATTCTCCATGGCAGAGCTCAGCAAGTGAAAGATAAGTAGCTGTTTGGTAAATAAATAAATTCTCTGCTCTCCCCACTCACTGCCTAGTTCTCCCTGGGTCCATTTATACTTAACCATTTAAGAGAGCTTACTTTGTAAAATGTGCATACACAGATTCCTAGCTAGTTTCAAGCTCCCATTTAGGACCATGTATACTTTTTAGAAACCTATGAGTGCTCAGTTCAGTTCAGTTCAGTTCAGTCGCTCAGTCGTGTCCGACTCTCCGCGACCCCACGAATCACAGCACGCCAGGCCTCCCTGTCCATCACCAACTCCTGGAGTTCACTCAAACTCATGTCCACAGAGTCGGTGATGCCATCCAGCCATCTCATTCTCGGTCGTCCCCTTCTCCTCCCGCCCCCAACCCTTCCCAGCATCAGAGTCTTTTCCAGTGAGTCAACTCGTCGCATGAGGTGGCCAAAGTATTGCAGTTTCAGCTTTAGCATCAGTCCCTCCAATGAACACCCAGGATCGATCTCCCTTAGAATGGACTGGTTCGATCTCCTTGCGGTACAAGGGACTCTCAAGAGTCTTCTCCAACACCACAGTTCAAAAGCATCAATTCTTCGGCGATCAGCTTTCTTCACAGTCCAACTCTCACATCCATACATGACCATGGGAAAAACCATAGCCTTGACTAGACGGACCTTTGTTGGCAAAGTAATGTCTCTGAGTGCTCAGAGGGCCTAAAAATTTGAAACACAAAGTACCCAAATAATGTTCTGTTGATCAACAGAATGAAAGTTTTCCTAAGGAGTCTTTAAATAGGACTATGCTAAAATCACTGAAGTAAAATTTTGAATTTTCCTCTGGATTTGAAATATATATACATTTCCATTACATGCATTTATTAAAAATATGGTTTACCTGTTGAGAATCTAATTTTTCTATTTTTTGAAGGTTTTTACTTAATAAAATTTTTGTAACAATTAGATTTACCTTCAATATTCTGCTACTTTACCTTAGTGTCCAGAGTGTGGCTCTGAATATTATTCCCACAAAAATGAACCAGGGCTGCCTGCAGACGTGGCTGATTCCAGGTCTGAGGCAGGAAATGTACAAGATATTTTGTCACAACAGAAAGCAAAGAAACTCTCAAAGACTTCCAGAAGCATGTCAGCAGAAGTCAGGAAGTAACTTGAGATGGCTTCCACTGGCCAAAGAAGGGACACTCTGGACATTTCTAAAATATGCATTTGTGTAAAATACAAATTTCAATGAATTGAGATAAACCAATTCAGTTTTTGTAAAAAACCCATGGGTTTGTTAGAATATGCCCACCCCTCTGAAGAAACAAACCAAAATTTAAAACCCTTATTGATCATCCTTGGAGGATCCATACAGCTAAGGCCCTGTTCTGAAAAATAATTAAAAAGAAAAAATTCAAGCATTTATCCTGTCTTTTTTTATATGAAGAAGACCTCAGACCATATAAACCTGAGTTCATGCACTTCCCTGTATTTCCACAGTCCCCTGCCCCCGAGACTTGACCACTTCTTCAGTGGACACCCCCACCACTATCACTGTCCTCTGCTCTCCTAATACTGCTGACTGTCTCAGCCTCCCCTGAGGTAAGGGCTGGGCTCTGAGCATTGTGATTGTCACAACTGCTACTCTGGGAGCAGCAGCAGTTCTGGTCCAGGTCCAACTCAAGGGGAAGGGCATAAAGATGCTGGCTCCTCCCACTACTTGTGGACCTAGATACAGTGTTAAACATTACTGCATATGATCTGGCTTCCTTGAATGCTGCCTTGGGCAGCCTGATGGGTCAACCTGGAAGGTGAGAGGAATTAACACCTCTTGAAGTGAACGCTGAACTCTGACCAATGGATATGCACAATCATTAGCAGATAGTTTTGTTTCTTTCCTTCCTTCGAGACTATTCCAAGATATAATATTTCACACTGCTTACATCCTATGTGGCAGACATCCTATGTGACCAAACAACCAGTTGTGTATTGTTGTAAGGTTATATCAGCTTTACAACATGCCACTTTGCATTTGCTTTTCCTTCTCCCCTGCCTCACTTCCCTTTCTCTTTCATCCATGATGTCCTTGAATTTTATCTCCCAGTAAAACTTCAGCATGCAGACTCTGCCTCAAGATGTGGCTTCTAGGGAACATCATTATTTCATAGGGTAATCAGATGGATGAAGAATAAAAAAAAAAAGCATTATGAAAGTTAAGAAACTATGAAGATCTCAGAATGGGAGAAAAGAATTGCACATGAAGCAACTAACAAAGGATTCATCTCCAAAATATACAAACAGCTCATGCAGCTCAACATCAGAAAAACAAACAATCCAATCAAAAAATGGGCAGAAGACCTAAACAGACATTTTTCCTAAGAAGACATACAGGTGACAAATAAGCATATGGAGAAATGCTGAACATCACTCATTATCAGAGAAATGCAAATCAAAATTGCAATGAGGTTATCACTTCACACTGGTCAGAATGGCCATCATCAAAAAAAATAATCACAAACAATAAATATTGGATAGGGTGTAGAGAAGAGGGAACCCTCTTGCACTGTTGGTGGGAGTTTAAAATGATACAGCGACTATGGAAAACAGTATGGAGATGTTTTTTAAAAAAACTAGGAATAAAACTACTATATGATCTGGCAACCCTACTATTGGGTATATGTCCTGAGATAACAATAATTCAAAAAGACCCATGTACCCCAATGTTCACTGCAGTTAGTTCAGTCGTTCAGTTGTGTCCGACACTTTGCAACCCCATGAATCACAGCACGCCAGGCCTCCCTGTCCATCACCAACTCCCGGAGTTCACTCAAACTCATGTCCATTGAGTCGGTGATGCCATCCAGCCATCTCATTCTCTGTTGTCCCCGTCTCCTCCCGCCCCCAATCCCTCCCAGCATCAGAGTCTTTTCCAGTGAGTCAACTTGTCGCATGAGGTGGCCAAAGTATTGGAGTTTCAGTTTTAGCATCAGTCCTTCCAATGAACACCCAGGATTAATCTCCTCTAGAATGGACTGGTTGGATCTCCTTGCAGTCCAAGGGACTCTCAAGAGTCTTCTCCAACACCACAGTTCAAAAGCACCAATTCTTCGGCACTCAGCTTTCTTCACAGTCCAATTCTCACATCCATACATAACCACTGGAAAAACCATAGCCTTGACTAGACGGACCTTGGTTGGCAAAGTAAAATATGCTATCTAGGTTGGTCATAACTTTCCTTCCAAGCAGTAAGCGTCTTTTAATTTCATGGCTGCAATCAGCATTCGCAGTGATTTTGGAGCCCAAAAAAATAAAGTCTGACACTGTTTCCACTGTTTCCCCATCTATTTCCCATGAAGTGATGGGACCAGATGCCATGATCTTTGTTTTCTGAATGTTGAGCTTCAAGCCAACCTTTTCACTCTCCTCTTTCACTTTCATCAAGAGGCTTTTGAGTTCCTCTTCACTTTCTGCCATAAGGGTGGTGTCATCTGCATATCTGAGGTTATTGATGTTTCTCCCGGCAATCTTGATTCCAGCTTGTGCTTCTTCCAGCCCAGCGTTCCTCATGATGTACTCTGCATATAAGTTAAATAAGCAGGGTGACAATATACAGCCTTGACGTACTCCTTTTCCTATTTGGAACCAGTCTGTTGTTCCATGTCCAGTTCTAACTGTTGCTTCCTGACCTACATACAGGTTTCTCAAGAGGCAGGTCAGGTGGTCTGGTATTCCCATCTCTTTCAGAATTTTCCACAGTTTATTGTGATCCACACAGTCAAAGGCTTTGGCATAGTCAATGAAGCAGAAATAGATGTTTTTCTGGAACTCTCTTGCTTTCTCCATGATCCAGCGGATGTTGGCAATTTGATCTCTGGTGCCTCTGCCTTTTCTAAAACCTGCTTGAACATCTGGGAGTTCACGGTTCACATATTGCTGAAGCCTGGCTTGGAGAATTTTGAGCATGACTTTACTAGCGTGTGCTGCTGCTGCTAAGTCACTTCAGTCGTGTCCGACTCTGTGCGACCCCATAGATGGCAGCCGACCAGGCTCCGCCGTCCCTGGGATTCTCCAGGCAAGAACACTGGAG
Organism: Moschus berezovskii; assembly: GCF_049115385.1. Classification (NCBI taxonomy): domain Eukaryota; kingdom Metazoa; phylum Chordata; class Mammalia; order Artiodactyla; family Moschidae; genus Moschus; species Moschus berezovskii. Next base: position 50,452,687 of record NC_142469.1, read on the forward strand.
TGGGTTGCCATTTCCTTCTCCAATGTGTGAAAGTGAAAGGTGAAAGTGAAGTCGCTCAGTCGTGTCTGACTAGTAGCGACCCCATGGACTGGCAGCCCACCAGGCTCCTCTGTCCATGGGATTTTCTAGGCAAGAGTACTGGAGTGGCTTGCCATTGCCTTCTCCGACTAGCGTGTGAGATGAGTGTGAGATGAGTGCAATTGTGTGGTAGTTTGAGCATTCTTTGGCATTGCCTTTCTTTGGGATTGGAATGAAGACTGACTTTTTCCAGTCTTCTTTCCTGAGTTTTCCAAATTTGCTGGCATATTGAGTGCAGCACTTTCACAGCATCATCTTTCAGGATTTGAAATAGCTCAATTGGAATTCCATCACCTCCACTAGCTTTGTTCGTAGTGATGCTCTCTAAGGCTCACTTGACTTCACATTCCAAGATGTCTGGCTCCTGAGTTTTCCAAATTTGCTGGCATATTGAGTGCAGCACTTTCACAGCATCATCTTTCAGGATTTGAAATAGCTCAATTGGAATTCCATCACCTTCACTAGCTTTGTTCGTAGTGATGCTCTCTAAGGCTCACTTGACTTCACATTCCAAGATGTCTGACTCCAGGTGAGTGATCACGCCATCATGATTATCTTGGTTGTGAAGATCTTTTCTGTACAGTTCTTCTGTGTATTCTTGCCACCTCTTCTTAATATCTTCTGCTTCTGTTAGGTCCATACCATTTATGTCCTTATCGAGCCTATCTTTGCATGAAATGTTCCCTTGATAGCTCTAATTTTCTTGAAAAGATCTCGTTTTTCCTATTCTGTTGTTTTCCTCTATTTCTTTGCATTGATCGCTTAGGAAGGCTTTCTTATCTCTCCTTGCTATTCTTTGGAACTCTGCATTCAGATGCTTATATCCTTCCTTTTCTCCTTTGCTTTTCGCTTCTCTTCTTTTCACAGCTATTTGTAAGGCCTCCTCAGACAGGCATTTTGCTTTTTTTGCATTTCTTTTCCATGGGGATGGTCTTGGTCCCTGTCTCCTGTACAATGTCACGAACTTCCATCTAGAGTTCATCAGGCACTCTATCAGATCTAGACCCTTAAATCTATTTCTTACTTCTACTGTATAATCATAAGGGATTTGATTTAGGTCATATCTGAATGGTCTAGTGGTTTTCCCTACTTTCTTCAATTTCAGTCTGAATTTGGCAATAAGGAGTTCATGATCTGAGCCACAGTCAGCTCCTGGTCTTGTTTTTGCTATCTGTATAGAGCTTCTCCATCTTTGGCTGCAAAGAATATAATCAATCTGATTTTGGTGTTGACCATCTGGTGATGTCCATGTGTAGAGTCTTCTCTTGTGTTGTTGGAAGAGGGTGTTTGCTATATCCAGTGTGTTCTCTAGTCAAAACTCTATTAGCCTTTGCCCTGCTTCATTTCGTGCTCCAAGGCCAAATTTGCCTGTTATTCCAGGTGTTTCTTGACTTTCTACTTTTGCATCCAGTCCCCTATAATGAAAAGGACATCTTTTTTGGGTGTTAGTTCTAAAAGGTCTTGTAGGTCTTCATAGAACCATTCAACTCGGCTTCTTCAGCATTACTGATTGGGGCATAGACTTGGATTACTGTAATATTGAATGGTTTGCCTTGGAAATGAACAGAAATCATTCTGTCGTTTTTAAGATTGCATCCAAGTACTGCATTTCGTACTCTTTTGTTGACCATGATGGCTACTCCAATTCTTCTAAGGGATTCCTGCCCACAGTAGTAGATATAATGGTCATCTGAGTTAAATTCACCCATTCCAGTTCATTTTAGTTCACTGATTCCCAGAATGTCTACGTTCATCTCCTGTTTATCCACTTCCAATTGCCTTGATTCACGGATCTAACATTCCTGGTTCCTATGCAATATTGCTCTTTATAGCACCGGACCTTGCTTCTATCACCAGTCACATCCACAACTGGGTATTTGTTTTGCTTTGGCTCCATCCCTTCATTCTTTCTGGAGTTATTTCTCCACTGATCTCCAGTAACACACTGGGCACCTACCAACTTGGGGAATTCCTCATTCAGCTAGAGACCCTGACTCCGGTGCAAACAACCACAAGCAGAAGCATGGCAGAGGGAAGCTACCCCACGTCCAAGGTAAGGTACAGCGGCCGCACTTTGCTGGAGCAGCTGTGAAGAGATATCCCATGACCAAGGTAAGAGAAACCCATATAAGACGGTAGGTATTGCGAGGGGGCATCAGAGGGCAGACACACTGAAATCATAATCACAGAAAACTAGTCGATCTAATCACATGGACCACAGCCCTGTCTAACTCAGTGAAACTAAGCCATGCTGTGTGGGGCCACCCAAGACAGACGGGTCATGGTGCAGAGGTCTGACAGCATGTGGTCCACTGGAGAAGGGAATGGCAAACCACTTCAGTATACTTGCCTTGAGAACCCCATGAACAGTATGAACAGTATGAACAGTATGAAAATGTTCACTGCAGCACTATTTAAAATAACCAGGGTATGGAAGCAACCAAGATGTCCATCCATAGATGAATAAATAAAGAAGTTGTGGTACATATACACAATAGAATATTCAGTTCAGTTCAGTTCAGTCGCTCAGTCGTGTCCGACTCTCCGCGACCCCATGAATCACAGCACGCCAGGCCTCCCTGTCCAATTACTCAGCCATAAAAAGGAATGGATTTGAGTCAGTTCTAGTGAGGTAGATGAACCTAGAGCCTGTTACACAAAGTGAAGTAAGTCAGAATGAAAAAAAAGAAATATCATATATTAATACATAAAAGAAATGCAAAAAGGCAAAATGGTTGCCTGAGGAGGCTTTACAAATAGCTATGAAAAGAAGACAAAAGGCAAAGGAGAAAAGGAAAGCTATATCCATCTGAATGCAGAGTTCCAAAGAATAGCAAGGAGAGATAAGAAAGCCTTCCTCAGTGATCAATGCAAAGAAATAGAGGAAAACAATAGAATGGAACAGACTAGAGATCTCTTCAAGAAAATTAGAATACCAAGGGAACATTTCATGCAAAGATAGACACAATAAAGGACAGAAACAATATGGACCTAACAGAAGCAGAAGATATGAAGAAGAGGTGGCAAGAATACACAGAAGAACTATACAAAAATGATCTTAATGACCCAGATAACCATGATGGTATGATCACTTACCCAGAGCCAGACATTTTGGAGTGTGAAGTCAAGTGGGCCTTAGGAAGCATCACTACGAACAAAGCTAGTGGAGGTGATAGAATTCCAGCTGAGCTATTTCAAATCCTAAAAGATGATGCTGTGAAAGTGCTGTATTCAATATGCCAGCAATTTTGGAAAAATCAGCAGTGGCCACAGGACTGGAAAAGGTCAGTTTTCATTCTAATCCCAAAGAAGGGCAATGCCAAAGAATGTTCAGACTACCACACAATTGCACTCATCTCACATGCTAGCAAAGTAACGCTCAAAATTCTCCAAGCTAGACTTCAACAGTATGTAAATCAAGAAATTCCAGATGTTCAAGCTGGATTTAGAAAAGGCAGAGGAACCAGAGACCAAATTGCCAACATCTGTTGGAACAAAGAGAAAGCAAGAGAATTCCAGAAAAGCATCTACTTCTGCTTCATTGATTAGGCTAAAGCCTTTGACTGTGTGGATCATAAAAAATTGTGGAAAATTTAAAGAGATGGGAAAACCAGACCACTTTACGTGTCTCCTGATAAATCTGTATGCAGGTCAAGAAGCAACAGTTAGAACTGGACATGGAACAACAGACTGGTTCCAGGAAAAGGAGTACGTCATGGCTGTATGTTTTCATTCTGCTTATTTAACTTACATACAGAGTACATCATGAGAAATGCTGAAATGGATGAAGCACAAGCTGGAATCAAGTGCCAGGAGAAATATCAATAACCTCAGATATGCAGATGACACCACCCTTATGGCAGAAAGCGAAGAGGAACTAGAGAACCTCTTGATGAAAGTGAAAGAGGAGAGTGAAAAAGTTGGGTTAAAACTCAACATTCAAAAAACAAAGATCATGGCATCCGGTCCCATCACTTCATGGCAAATGGATGGGGAAACAATGGGAATAGTGAGACACTTTATTTTCTTGGGCTCCAAAATTTCTGCAGATGGTGAGTGCAGCTGTGAAATTAAAAGGCCCTTGCTACTTGGAAGAAAAGCTATGACAAACCTAGACAGCATATTAAAAAGCAGAGACATTACTTTACCAACAAAGGTCTGTATAGTCAAAACTATGGTTTTTTCAGTAGTCAGGTATGGATGTGAGAGCTGGACCATAAAGAAAACTGAGCACCGAAGAATAGATGCTTTTGAACTGTGGTGTTGGAGAAGACTCTTGAGAGTCCCCTGGGCAGCATGGAGATCCAACCACCAGTCCATCCTGAAGGAAATCAGTCCTGAATATTCATTGGAAGGACTGATGCTAAAGCTGAAACTCCAGTACTTTGGCCACATGCGACGAGTTGACTCACTGGAAAAGACTCTGATGCTGGGAAGGATTGGGGGAGTTGATGATGGACAGGGAGGCCTGGCGTGCTGTGATTCATGGGGTAGCAAAGAGTCGGACACAACTGAATGACTGAACTGGACTGAACTGAACTGATGCTGAAGCTCCAATAACTGGCCACTTCATGCGAAGAACTGACTCACTGGAAAATACCCTGACGCTGGGAAAGATTGAAGGCAGAAGTAGAAGGGGACAACAGAGGATGAGATGGTTGGATGGCATCACTGACTCAATGGACATGAGTTTGAGCAAACTCTGGGAGACGGTGATGGACAGGGAGGCCTGTCGTGCTGCTGTCCATGGGGTCACAAAGAGTCGGACATGACTAAGCGACTGAACTGAACTGAACACATATATATGGAATCTAGAAAGCTGGCACTGATGAACCTATTTGCAGGGCAGGAATAGAGACACAGATATAGAGAACAGACTTGTGGACACAGCGGGGGAAGAGTGGGACAAATTAAGAGCATAGCATGGAAACATATATATACCATATGTAAAATAGATAGCTAGTGGCAAGTTGTTGCATAACATAGGAAGCTCAACCAGATGCTCTGTGATAATCTAGAGTAGTGGTATGGGGTAGGGGATGGAGGGAGGCTCAAGAGGGAGGGAACATATGCATACTTAAGGTGGATTCATGTTGTTGCAGAAAACAACACAACATTTTAATGTCATTATCTTCTATTTAAAGATTTAAAAAATAAAATAAATGATGAAATTATAGAACTCAGTTCAGTTCAGTTCAGTTCAGTCGCTCAGTCGTGTCCAACTCTCCGCGACCCCAAGAACTAGAATATCACAATTTCACAATCTCTCATAAAATAATGTGTCCATTACTTTATGACTAGCAATGGCTGAAAATATCACAAGGGAGATAAATAGATATTATTAATATATCCCCATTATGACAGAAAGTAGAGAGAAAGTCTGCATTCTGATTTGTGGGTGAGAAAAAGGGTCTTTCTTTTCACAGAAATTCACGTGACAGGGGAGTTTCTATCATCGGTGCCCCCGATATCTAAGAGTCACCTCTTTGCACTGACATCATAAACCTGACATCAGTTCAGTTCAGTTCAGTCGCTCAGTCGTGTCTGACTCTTTGCGACCCCATGAATCACAGCACGCCAGGCCCCGCTGTCCATCAACAACTCCCGGAGTTCACTCAAACTCATGTCCATCGAGTCGGTGATGCCATCCAGCCATTTCATTCTCTGTCGTCCCCGTCTCCTCCCACCCCCAATCCTTCCTAGCATCAGACTCTTTTCCAGTGAGTCAATTCGACGCATGAGGTGGCCAAAGTATTGGAGTTTCAGCTTTAGCATCAGTCCTTCCAATAAACACCCAGGATCGATCTCCCTTAGAATGGACTGGTTGGATCTCCTTGCGGTACAAGGGACTCTCAAGAGTCTTCTCCAACACCACAGTTCAAAAGCATCAATTCTTCGGCACTCAGCTTTCTTCACAGTCCAACTCTCACATCCATACATGACCACGGGAAAAACCATAACCTTGACTAGACGGACCTTTGTTGGCAAAGTAATGTCTATGCTTTTTAATATGCTATCTAGGTTGGTCATAACTTTCCTTCCAAGCAGTAAGCGTCTTTTAATTTCCTGGCTTCAATCAGCATCTGCAGTGATTTTGGAGCCCAAAAAAATAAAGTCTGACACTGTTTCCACTGTTTCCCCATCTATTTCCCATGAAGTGATGGGACCAGATGCCATGATCTTTGTTTTCTGAATGTTGAGCTTCAAGCCAACCTTTTCACTCTCCTCTTTCACTTTCATCAAGAGGCTTTTGAGTTCCTCTTCACTTTCTGCCATAAGGGTGGTGTCATCTGCATATCTGAGGTTATTGATGTTTCTCCCGGCAATCTTGATTCCAGCTTGTGCTTCTTCCAGCCCAGCGTTCCTCATGATGTACTCTGCATATAAGTTAAATAAGCAGGGTGACAATATACAACCTTGACGCACTCCTTTTCCTATTTGGAACCATTCTGTTGTTCCATGTCCAGTTCTAACTGTTGCTTCCTGACCTGCATACAGGTTTCTCAAGAGGCAGGTCAGGTAGTCTGGGATTCCCATCTCTTTCAGAATGTTCCACAGTTTATTGTGATCCACACAGTCAAAAGCTTTGGCATAGTCAATGAAGCAGAAATAGATGTTTTTCTGGAACTCTCTTGCTTTCTCCATGATCCAGCGGATGTTGGCAATTTGATCTCTGGTGCCTCTGCCTTTTCTAAAACCTGCTTGAACATCTGGGAGTTCACGGTTCACATATTGCTGAAGCCTGGCTTGGAGAATTTTGAGCATGACTTTACTAGCATGTGAGATGAGTGCAATTGTGCGGTAGTTTGAGCATTCTTTGGCATTGCCTTTCTTTGGGATTGGAATGAAGACTGACCTTTTCCAGTCCTGTGGCCACTGCTGAGTCTTCCAAATTTGCTGGCCTATTGAGTGCAGCACTTTCACAGCATCATTTTTCAGGATTTAAAATAGCTCAATTGGAATTCCATCACCTCCACTAGCTTTGTTCGTAGTGATGCTCTCTAAGGCCCACTTGACTTCATATTCCAAGATGTCTGGCTCCAGGTGAGTGATCATGCCATCGTGATTATCTTCGTCGTGAAGATCTTTTTTGTACAGTTCTTCTGTGTATTCTTGCCACCTCTTCTTAATATCTTCTGCTTCTGTTAGGTCCATACCATTTCTGTCCTTTATCGAGCCCATCTTTGCATGAAATGTTCCCTTGATATCTCTAATTTTCTTGAAAAGATCTTTTGTTTTTCCTATTCTGTTGTTTTCCTCTATTTCTTTGCATTGATCGCTGAGGAAGGCTTTCTTATCTCTCCTTGCTATTCTTTGGAACTCTGCATTCAGATGCTTATATCCTTCCTTTTCTCCTTTGCTTTTCGCTTCTCTTCTTTTCACAGCTATTTGTAAGGCCTCCTCAGACAGGCATTTTGCTTTTTTTGCATTTCTTTTCCATGGGGATGGTCTTGGTCCCTGTCTCCTGTACAATGTCACGACCCTCCGTCCAGAGTTCATCAGGCACTCTATCAGATCTAGACCCTTAAATCTATTTCTTACTTCTACTGTATAATCTTAAGGGATTTGATTTAGGTCATATCTGAGTGGTCTAGTGGTTTTCCCTACTTTCTTCAATTTCAGTCTGAATTTGGCAATAAAGAGTTCATGATCTGAGCCACAGTCAGCTCCTGGTCTTGTTTTTGCTAACTGTATAGAGCTTCTCCATCTTTGGCTGACATAATTCAGCCAAAACAGTCTCCGATTCTTCAAATACAACTTGTATCACACTCTTCATCATATCCATCCCTCGACCTTCTTTGGTAATTCAAAATGCCATCTTGTTCATATGCAGAAGGACTGGGAAGAGAGAAGCACTGCTAGTATCAAACGTTTGTGCATGTGGCTGACTCAAGTCTATGCCATTGATGCCACTTTTGAAGATAGCTCCATCAAGTTTGCCTTGAATATTCTCCAAACAGAAATGACTTTTCCCTCCCATGAGTTTCTAAAGCATGTGTTTTGTACTTCTGGAAAGTTCATAATCATTTCCATGCTTTTCAAACTTAAGTAGTTATACCCACATTGACAATGGGTGAGGATTTAGGCGAAACCACAGATTAAACAAGTATCCTTCCTAAGCAGTCAATTTTACTTACCTATTTGAGAGAATACATTTTTAAAGACCACTTTAATGTTAAATAAGAATATATATACACTTGAGTGTGTTTTAATTTTTTCAGGTAAGATACTTCGGGGGCAGCTTTAAATTCTGATCTTCAACTTCCCTATGTTATGCTCCCTGTTTGAGGGAGGTAAACGGGCTCTACATGGACAGATTTAGCATGTCTCTGGTTTGGTGAAGGTCTGGAGAGTAGGCAGGTATCTTCATGTAATATGCCTCTCCACTGCTATTATTATACGGAGCTTAAATTTTTTTTCAATTTTTTCTTAATTGAAGTGTGGCTGATTTACAATGTAGTGTTAATTTCTGTTGTACAGCAAAGTTATACAAGTATATACTCAGTTATACACATATATGTGTTCTTTTTTATATTCTATCCTATGGGCTTGAAGTTTTTAAAAATGAGGTGGTTGTTTTCATGGGGAGACAAGAAGTCTTCTAGAGAGAAAAGACTGACACCTCAGTCCTGTTTTTTCAAGGTTCAAGTTTATGGAAACATGTACAGATGGCCAAGGATGTGCCTGACGGAGGCTAGGAGGCAGAGAAAGGTTACAGCTCCTGTGAGATGGCCCTATGAAGACAGAAGGTGAGTACCAAGTGTCAGAGGCTCCTCCTTAGGATATCAGCTTGGTCCTCAGATCCTGACTGGTAAGGGACCTTGGTAAAAACAAACAAGTACACTAGAAAGATATTCTAAATCCTTCTACCGGTGGCAACTGCAGACTATGGTTCTCCCTAAAATGAAAAGGTCATGGGGAAAATACTGAAGATCAAAGGGAGTCCTTTGAGACTCACATAGAGCAAGTTCTTTCTATACTCTTCTTGCAGGAGGAGTTACCTGTGCCTAGTCAATGTGTAACAGAAGTCAAATTAAGCCCCCTATTTAAAAAGAAGCAGAGAACTGTGGCAGTACTAGCAGAGGTTTTTTAAAAGTATGTTAATTACCCTTTATAATCCACTTAATTCTCCTTTGTCCTTAGTTAATCTCTATATTTAGCTACAGTAGATAGATGATGCTGATGACAATGAACATAGACAGATAATGGAAACACATGTGTATGACATACACATTGTGTTCTTCTTTCATTCCCATTTAATAATAACTCAAATGTACATAACTTGGGGGCAAAATACCTCCTCCAGTGTTTCCTCTCCCAGTGCTCCAGCAGAGCATATAAAACAGGCTTTGTGATACCGTGGGTGGACACTCAAGGAAATTTATGAACTAATTGATGAATTTACTGCAGGGAATGTCATCATAGCTTTGCTCTTCCAGAAAATAAGGATTTGGTTTTCTGAATACCAATAAAAAGCTGTTTCTCTGGGTTTCATAACATTATTTTCTTCACAAATATATTCACATTCCTGAAACATAATTCTCTGGATTTAATGCTAAGAAATCATTGGTAAAAAGATTTAAGAGATTATATATTGCATATAATTCTTGTATGAAGGAATTCAATTTTGCTGAGAGCTGGAAAGGATCTCAATCTGTGTCAACACAGATATGTATAAGATTTAGTGCTTTTTATGTTGACTCAGGTATTATCAGAATTCAAGGCATGCCTTAATTTCCTCGGGGTACAAGGGATGCAGGGTTTGGGAGCTAGATGTGCTCTGCTGCGGGATAAACATCCACGTGCATATTTGACACTGGGATCTTCAGGGAAAATTGTTGGTTTAAATAGCATAGTTTCTCATGGCATAGCAAGCTTTTTTCAGTCTAGTATTCTCAGAATCACATGTTTGTGACACAACATTTTGTTTCATGAAGCACTTTGGACTTTTGTCATAATGAGGATCTGGGAGTCTTACAAGGTCAGTAAAGGTTATCAGTGAAGACCCAGAGTCTACAATCCATCTTGGTCAACTGAGTTACAGGATTGCAGGAACAAGAGTACCAGCATCAGCAGAATTACAACCAACAAAAGAAATAATGATTTTCTCAATCTGAGTGCAAAAGTTACTGGCTTGTTAACAGAAGCAAGAGAATCAGCTAGCATGGATCGTGGTTTTCAAGACTTCTTAGGAATGCCAAGTTTGTTTCATTCTGTATTTCTTACTGTAAGATTCATAATATAAGTACTTTCATTTGGGCTGTTTATGTTTTCCCTTGTTAGTTATTTTGTTAACATAATTCTAATTCTACCTGTAATAAGAAAAAGAACTTAAGTTCAACAAGTTATTATTTGTAATAATAACCAACCAAAGAGACTAAGATGGAAATCAGCATTCACTAATCTCCCCTACTCCTTTAATGCACATTTATATATACATTTGTATATTTCATAGTGCATTAAAATTATGAAATTTATCACATCTATTGTTTCTTAACAAATAAGAATATACCAATGATAAAATTTTGTTGGGAGGCTTTCAGGAGTATGTTTTGATGTAGATGCCCATGTCAGGCATGTCCTAAAGAAGACATTTACAAAATAACATGAATATCAATTTAATAAAATATGGTTGATAATATTATTATCATTACTGGCAGAACACACACAGTAAATGAGATCACCTTTTAAAATAAATAATACAATAATTATCATTATATTAAATGAGTCTTGGAATTGTTTGGATGAGAAAAGTATATAGAATAGAAGTTTTAGGGGAAATGGACATAATATCTTTTGCAAATGAACTTTGTTAAGGTATAATTTACAAAAAATGAAATGCATCCATTTTAAATGTAAAATTTGATGAGTCTGATGAACACAAACACTCATGTGACCACCACCATAATCAAGATATAAAATATTTCCATCACCCCAAAATATTCCTCATGCCCTTTTACATTTAATCCGCCTTTGCCCTGGCTCCAGGAAACCAGTAATCTGATGTTTGCCACTGTAGGTTATTTCTCTACTTTCTAGAATTTCGTATAAATGGCACATAGGTACAGTACCAGGCTGCCTTCTTTGGCTGAGTTAATCTTTCTGTGGGCTTCCCTTACAGCTCAGCTGGAAAAGAATCTGCCTGCAATGCAGGAGATCCGGGTTTGATTCCTGGATCAGAAAGATCCCCTGGAGAAGGAAATGGCAACCCACTCCAGTATTCTTGCCTGAAGAAGCTCATGGATAGAGGAGCCTGGTGGGCTACAGTCCATGGAGTCACAACAATTGGATATGACTCAGCAACTAAACCACTGCCAACCTTTCTGTAAGTCATCCATGTTTTTGCATGAAAAAGCAGTTCATTTTCATGGCCAAATTACTATCCATTGGACATGATGTATTTGTTGTTTTGACTTATAATACAATGTAGTAAACTAGTATTTTCTACTGTATTAACAGTTAACTGCTGGATTCTAATTAGATGCATCCTCATATCATCAGTACAAAAATTTTGAGATGGTTGGATTGACCATGATTTTGATCATTTTGTTTTTGTTTTGAAGGGCACTGTATTTTAAAAAATAGTTATAGAACTACTTGGACCTACAAAGATGTTTTTGTTCCTCTACAAAGTACTTCTTCTGCCAGACCTTGCAGGTGCTAATAGTCCCTGAACTGCCACCTGTAGCTGCACTTCCATGGTGTAGTCCTTTGAAGTCCTGGCCTGAGGCCTGGGACCTGGGGAAGGGATTAGAAGATTAAGAGTAGAAGTGGTTCCACTTTCCTCTCCAAAAATCTAGCCTAGTAAAATGGCAACCCACTCCAGTGTTCTTGCCTGGAGAATCCCAGGGACGGGGGAGCCTGGTGGGCTTCCGTCTGTGGGGTCACACAGAGTCGGACACGACTGAAGTGACTTAGCAGCAGTAAACCCTTGCAATCGTTTATCTCTATGATGCTTTAACACTTCTCAAAAATTTTGTCTAGATTTTGTAGTCATCTTCAGTGAAGAACTGTTCCAAATGACCTTATCTGCTATTTCCAGCTTGAAGTGACCCTTTATTCTTTTCAAGGTAACCCTCTGGTCCCTGGATCCACAGCAGCAAACTATACTTTACTGAAAAAAGTTTAAACTAAGCTCAGAGAAAGTTGAAAACTGATCACTATGAAAGCTACTATGAAAAACAAGAGCCAACTGAATCACTGACAGTCTGGCAGTCATCCTGAAATGTTCACTTTTCATTTTTACCTGGACGCCCACATGACTATCCCCCTTCATGGATCATAGCCTTGTTGTGACGAAGGGGCTTGCGTAACTCAATGAAGCTATGAGCCAAGTGTGCAGGGCCACCTGAGACAGCTGGGTCACAGTGAAGAGTTCCAGCTGGAGAGGAAATGGCAACTCATTCCAGTATTCTTTTCCTTTTCATCATAGGGATTGGAATTCAAAAGCAGGAAGTCAAGAGATGCCCAGAATAACAGGCAAGTTTGGCTTCAGAGTACAAAATGATGCAAGACAAAGGCTAACAGAGTTTTATCAAAAGAACATGCTGGTCAAAGCAAACACGCTTTTCCAACAACACTAGAGATGACTCTACACATGGACATCACCAGATGGTCAATACTGAAATCAGACTGATTATATTCTTTGAAGCCAAAGATGGAGAAACTCTATACTGTCAGTAAAAACAAGAACTGGAGCTGACTGTGACTCAGATCATGAGCTCCTTATTGCAAAATTAGGCTTAAATTTAAGCAAGTAGGGAAAACTACTAGGCCATTCAGGTAGGACCTAAATCAAATCCTTTATGATTATACAGTGCAGAGGACAAATAGATTGAAGGGATTAGATCTGGCAGTCAGAGTGCCTGAAGAACTGTGGGCAGAAGTTCATAACATTGTACAAGAGGCAATGACCAGAACCATCTCAAAGAAAAAGAAATGCAAGAAGGCAAAGTGGTTGTCTGAGGAGGCTTTACAAATAACTGAGGAAAGAAGAAAAACAAAGGCAAGGGAGAAAGTGACTGATATACCTAACTGAATGCAGAGTTCCAGGAGAGAGATGAGAAGACCTTCTCAAATGAATAATGCAAAGAAATAGAAGAAAACAACAGAATGGGAAAGACTAGAAGTCTCTTCATGAAAACTGAACATATCAAGGGAACATTTCATGCAAGGATGGGCACGATAAAGGACAGGAACGGTAAGGACCTAATAGAAGCAGAAGAGATTAAGAAGAGGTGGCAAGAAGACACAGAAGAACTATATAAAAAAGGTCTTAATGACCCGGATAACCACGATGGCATGGGCACTCATTTAAAGCCAAACATCCTAGAGTGTGAAGTCAAGTGGGCCTTAGGAAGCATTACTATGAACAAACCTGGTAGAGGTGATGGAGTTGCAGCTGAGCTATTTAAAATCCTAAAAATGCTGCTGTTAAAGTGTTGTACTCAGTGTGTCAGTAAATTTGGAAAACTCAGCAGTGGCCACAGGACTGGAAAAGGTCAGTTCTCATTCCAATCCCCAAAATTGTTCAATGCCAAAAATGTTCAAACTACTGTACAATTGCACTCATCTCAAATACAAGCAAGGTTATATTAAAAATCCTCCAAGCTAGGCTTCAGCAATATGTGAATCTAGAACTTCCAGATGTACAAGCTGGGTTTCAACAAGGCAGCAGAACCATACATCAAATTGCTAACATTTGTTGGATCATGAGAAAGCAAGGGAGTTCCAGAAAAACATCTATTTCTGCTTCATTGACTATACTGAAGCCTTTGACTGTGTGGATCACAACAAACTTTGGAAAATTCTTAATGAAATGAAAATACCAGACCACCTTATCTGTCTCCTGAGAAACCTGTATATGGGACAAGAAGCAATAGTTAGAACCAGACATGAAATTACTGACTGGTTCAAAATCAGGGAAGGCTGTATATTGTCACCCTGCTTATTTAACTTATATGCAGAGTATATCACACAAATGCCAGGTTGGATGAATCATAAGCTGGAATCAAGACTTCCAGGAGAAATATCAATAACATCAAATATGCAGATGATACCACTTTAATGGTAGAACTAAAGAGCCTCTTGATGAGAGTGAAAGAGGAGAGTGAAAAAGCTGGCTTGAAACTCAGCTTTCAAAAAACTAAGATCATGGCATCCAGTTCGATCACTTCATGTCAAATAGAAGGGGAAAAGTGGAGGCAGTGACAGATTTTATTTTCTTGAGTTCCAAAATCTTTGCAGATGGTGACTGCAGCCATGAAATGAAAAGACACTTTCTACTTGGAAAGATAGTTATGACAAACCTAGACAGCATATTAGAAAGCAGAGACATCACTTTGCCAACAAAGTTCCATATAGTCAAAGCTATGGTTCTTCCAGTAGTCATGTTCGGATCTGAGAGTTTGACCATAAAGAAGGCTGAGAGGCGAAGAATTGATGCTTTTGAATTGTGGTGCTGGAGAAGACTCGAGAGTCCCTTGGATTTCAAGGAAATCAAACTAGTCAATTCTCAAGGAAATCAACCTGAATATTCATTGGAAGGACAGATGCTGAAGCTGAAGTTCCAATACTTTGGCCACCTGATGCTAACAGCCGATTTATTGGAAAAGACATGCTGCTGGGGAAGATTGTAAGCAAAAGGAGAAAAGAGTGGCAGAGGATGTGATGGTTAGATAGCATCATCGATTCAATGGACATGAATCTGAGCAAACAACAGGAGATAGTGGAGGACAGAGGAGACTGGCGTGCTGCAGTCCATAGGGTTGCAAAGAGTTAGACACAACTTAGTGACTGAATAGCAACAATAGGTGACTCTCACATATATGAGTTTGAGAACCACTTAGCTAATTTATGTAACTGGTTGGCTTCTTGAGAGAAGAATATGCCTGCCTGCATGTGCATATCTGTGTGTGCGCAGCTATAGTCTGATTATAAGTTAGGTTCAATTATCTGGAGAAGCCATCATCTACCATACTGGACCACAGTTGCTAAGAGTCATACGCTACTTTCACAAATAAACTTCTACTGTCCTGCTCTTTTCTCTGTCTGGTATTTTCTCTCCCAGATCTTCACAGAGTCTCGCCTCACTTCCTCAGAGAGCCCTTTCCTGAGCACTCTATCTAGAATGGCCTGTCACTGTATCCCTGACACTGCATTACTTTTCTTCATAGGAGACAATCTGCATGAATTCAGAGTATGCTGATTTGTTTCATGTATAACACAAAAAGCATAATTGGAAGCATTAAGTTGTTTAAATGGCCATACAACCCAAAGCAATCTACAGATTCAATGCAATTGCTATCAAAATTTAAATGGTGTTTTCCACAGAAATATAATAATCCTAAACAATCCTAAAATTTGTATGGAACTGCAAAAGGCACTGAATAGTCAAAGCAATCTTGAGGAAGAAGAACAAAACTGGAGGCATCATACTCCCTGATTTGAAACTACATTACAATGCTGTAGTAATAGAAACATTACAGTACTGGCATAAAAAAACAGATACATAGACAGGCAGAATGAATAAAAATCCAAGAAATAAACTCACATGTACATGGCCAATTAATTTATGTCAAAGGAGATAAGAATACACAGTGGTGTATTCAGTGGCATACACAGTGGAAAACCGGACAGGCATGTGCAAAAGAATGAAACTGGACCACTATCTTACACCCTATACAAAAATTAAGACCTGAACTAGAAAACATAGACAGTAAGCTACCTGACATCAGTCTTGGCAATGATTTTTTTGGATTTAAAACCAAAAGCAAAGATAACAAAAAGCAAAAATAAGCCAGCAGGACTAAATCAAGCTAAAAATTTCAAAACAGAACTACTATATGATCCAGAAATTCCACTTCTGCATATTTTTTGACAAAAATTAAAATACTAATTGGAAAAGATATATGTGCCCCCATATTCACCGCAGTGGTGTTTACAATAGCCAAGCAGTATTTACAACAGCCTAAGAGTCCACTGATGGATGAATAGATAAAGAAAATATAACACGCACACACACCAAAACATGCATCCTACCATTTGTGATAATATGGATGGACCTTGAGGGCATTATGCTAAGTGAAATAGCCAGAGAAAGATAAATACCAAATGATCTCCCTTAGATGTGGAATCTGGAAAAAAAAACTCCTCGATACTGAGAGCAGATTGGTGGTTGCAAGAGGCAGGAAGTGGGGAGTGGGTGAAATGGGTGGAGGTGGTCAAAAGGTACCGATATCTGGTTGTGAAATAATAAGTCATGGGGATGCAATGTACAGTATGGTGACAATAGTTAATAATACTGTATTATATATTTAAGAGTTCCAAAGAAGTAGATCTTAAATGTTCTCGCCACAAGAAAAAAAGCGTGTACCCATGTGTGGTGATGGATGTTAACTAAACCTATTGTGGTGATTGTTTTGCAATATATCAAGTATCTAACCACTATGCTGTACACCTGAAACTAATATCATTTATATGTCAATGATATTTTTTTAAAAACTGAGGGAATCTGAATAAACTATATAGACTTTAGTTAAAACAATCTAACAGTTTTGGTTCATTAACTGTGACAAATGGACCATATTAATATGCAACCCCACGGACTCTACAGTTCATGGAATTCTCTAGGCCAGAATACTGGAGTGGGTAGCCTTTCCCTTCTCCAGGGGATCTTCCCAACCCAGCAATCGAACCGGGGTCTTCTGCACTGCAGGCAGATTCTTTACCAACTGAGCTATCAGGGAAGCCCCAATATAAGATAACAAAAGGGGAAACTAGGTATGGGGTGAAGGAAAGTTGCATGGCTCAAAACAGCCTGGACTTAAAACTCCCCTTCAGATCCTCCCCACCATTCTATGCAAAACAAACAACTCTCTCACCCAAAGAAAAAATGGACATTAAGGTTAATTAAGACCAGCTCCCAGCCGGTCCCAGCCTCTGGCCGATCTCCAGGATTCCTTGCCCCAGACGTTTAAGAGATAACTAATCCAAACAACCTTGGAGAAGACCAGGCCCCCTTAAGACAGTAGATTTCCACATATGTGCCTATATATACTTACTCTTTTCTTGGGTTGGTGTGGCAGCTCATTAATCTGACTACTGCCCCTTCTTACCTCATTTGAGGTGATCTGTTCCTGTGAAGTGCCAGTCTCATTCTTTTTCCAAACCTCGCCTCTCTAACTTACATTTTTTGGTGCCGAAACCTGGGAGGTTGAGGTTCCTTCTCGTTCTCCACGGCCAGCTCTTCGGAGAGTGGAAGCCTGCTGAGCTCACTTTCCCGCCTGGGCTTTCAAGACCTCCTGTGCCTTCGTGAGCAGTATTAAGTCCTGTGTAAAGGCTTTATTGGTTTTCCACGTACCCTGAGGAATATTGGTCTCTCTCTCTCTCTCATTCTCTCTCTCCCTCTTTTCTCTACACTTTCTTTTCCATGAGACTGACCAACTCTAGGACAGAGGGCTTTTGTCATTCGACCTCCCTCCATCCACCATGAATTCTCGCCTGACCCAGTAGCCCAGGTAAGCTCGGATGGTACTCTAGGGTGCCATAGACTATCGTCTTTTTCAGGTTTCCAGGGAACCCTCCGGCCAAAAGGCCCTCTGGGGAGGTACTTGGGGGATGCCCCTCCCTTCTTCAGAGTCTCCCTCTTTCTTTGCTCGGTCAAAAGATTAGGTGATGATCTTTTCTCTTGACTGGACAGTCGCTAGCCATTTGCTATGGGGCCAAGCCAATCTGTCCCGTGGGACTCTCCCTTGGCCTGCGTAAAATGAAACCTCAAACCTATACTCTTGACCGATCTCAAGGTTCATGAACTCGAGTCACTTTACACTCAAATTTGGCATCAATACAAACTGGATAACCAAAACATCTGGCCTGAGTTTAGGACTTTCGATTTCAATATTTTATCAGATCTCACTTCCTCAAATGGAATGGCAAATGGTTGGAGGTCCCCTATATTCAAGCCTTCTGGGATCTTAGAAGCCATCCTTCTCTCTGCAAGGACTGTTCTACCTACCAAATCCTTCTCTGCTCTCTCTCCCCCTCCATTACAAAAGAATCCAAAACTAAAGCCCCTAAAAGGCCCCCTAAACCCTCAGCCCCCGATTTTGACCCGGCAGATGAGCTTCCTCCCTACCACCCCAGAGAAGAAACTTCCAGAGATAAGACCCCACCCTCTAGCCCTTCCTCCTCTAAAACAGGAAGCGATGACTCCGAAACCCCAAAAGAGATTTCCAACCCCCTCCATCAGCCAAGACCCAAAGCAAACACATGTTTCCTCTCAGAGAGGTAGTGGGACCAGAAGACCCTACACGGGTTCATCTGCCTTTCTAAATTTCTGATATGAGCCAAATTGAAAAAAAATTGGGATCCTTTTCAGAAAATCCTACTAGATACAGAAATGAATTCCTCCGCCTTACACAAGCATATCATTTAACCTGGAATGATCTTTATTACATCCTAAATGTGGGAGTTGGTGATGGACAGGGAGGCCTGGTGTGCTGCGGTTCATGGGGTTGCAAAGAGTAGGACATGACTGAGCGACTGTACTGAACTGAACTGAAATGCCACTTTAACCCCTGATGAAAAGGAATGGATATGGAAGGCAGCCCGGACTCACGCTCATCAGCTCCACAACCAAGATAGGACTAATCCTGTGGCTGATGATGCAGTCCTGTTAACTGAGCCACGGTGGACATATCAAGCAGGAGATGCTGGCATCTGGTACCTGCATCATATAATCACCTGCTTATTAGAAGGAATGCTAAAAAGCTCTCATTCATGTTAACTATGACAAGATTAGGTAAGTGACTCAAGAAAAAGATGAAAATCCTGCCCTTTTTCTTTCACGGCTTACCGAGGCACTCTCCAAATACACTAATCTAGTTATTTCCACCCCCCTTGGACTTCTGTACCTACACGTCCAGTTCATAAGCCAGTCAGCCCCTGATATTCACGTAAAACTACGCCAGTTGGAGAAGGGCCCCGAAACCCCTCAGCTATATCTCCTAGCTGCTGCTGCTGCTAAGTCGCTTCAGTCAACTCCTAGAAGTAGCCTTTAAAGTTTTCAACATTAGGGAGGAAGAAGTGAAAAAATTAAAAGAAAGAAAGGCCAAATATGCTCTATTTGTTGAAGAAAATTCAACCCCTCTGACCCATCAACCTTGGCCCACCCATATAGGACCTAACCCTCCAGGCCCCTGCTTCAGATGTGACCAAACAGGACACTGGGCTAAGTCCTGCCCAGACCTCCGGCCACCCACCAAACCCTGCCCCACCTGCAAACAGTGGGGCCACTGGAAAATGGATTGTCCTCAGACACCACCCACCAAATCTCGGGGTCCACCCCAGGCCCAACAACAATGGGCTGGGAACCAGACTCAGGGGGGCCCTGGCACCCCAGACTATGGTTCCTCAGATGAGGTGAGGGATAATCCAGTTGTGCCTGAATTATTCCAGTGATGAAGCCCAAGCTCCAGACCCCAAGTCTGCCCCATACAGATGGACTCAGAGCATCGGGTAATTGTCACGGTGGCTGGACACAAAGTCTCGTTCCTAACAGACACTGGAGTGGCCTTTTCACTTTTAACCTCTTTTAAGGGCCCTCTCCAACCTTCAGAAGTGGCCATCGAAGGGGTCTCAGGCATCCCTTTTTATCCCCAAAGTGTTCTTGCCTGGAGAATCCCAGGGACGGGGGAGCCTGGTGGGCTGCCGTCTATGGGGTCGCACAGAGTCGGACACGACTGAAGCGACTTAGCAGCAGCAGCAGCAGCAACCCCTCCTCTCTTTGTTTCTTTGGCAAGGCAACACTAACACATTCTTTTCTAGCAGTTCCTCAATGACCAATGGCATTGATGGGACGTGATCTTCTAGCTAAGCCACAAACTTCTAAAATCCTCCCATTCTTAGATCCCACATCAATTCTTTGTACCCAAATGGCACCCGAACCCTTGGCCAGCCCTCACTCCCAAAACCTGCCCCCTGACCTTCCCCTGATAGATCCTCAGGTCTGGGACACCGAAACCCCATTGGTAGCCTGACACCATTCCCCCGTACATGTTTTTCTTAAAAATCCCTCTCAGGTAATAACCCAAACTCAATATACCCTGACCACAGAATCCTAACAAGGACATAAACCAATGATCTCCCGACTGCTCAAAGCCAGCCTTTTGCAGCCTATCTGTTCTCCTCATGATACTCCTATACTGGCAGTCAAAAAGGGACCCCACTCCTGGTGTCTAGTTCAGGATCTTAACAAGGTCAATGAGACCATAATACCCATACACCCCATGGTCACTAATCCCTATACCCTTTCTCACCTATTCCTCCTGACACACTCAACTTCACAGTATTAGACCTCAAAGATGCTTTACTATACCTCTGCACCACTCTTCACAGCCCCTATTTGCCTTCACCTGGATGGACCCAGACACGTGTCAATCTCAACAATTAACTTGGACCGTTTTACCACCAGGGTTTAGAGACAGCCCTCATTTTTTCGGTCACGTCCTTCAAAGGGACCTACAAACTTTAGACCTAGGCTTTACTACCTGACTCCAATATGTAGACGATTTATTGTTATGCAGTTCCTCTTGCCATAACTACCTAGTCCACACTGTGACAGTATTAAATGCCCTGGGCAACTGGGGCTACAGAGTTTCGCTCTCCAAAGCACCAATTGCTTCCACCACTGTCAATTACACAGGATTGTTTCTCACTCCCACATCCAAAAGAATTCCAGCTCAGCAACTTCGAGCCTTGACACAGACCCCCAAGCCCGAAAGCAAGAGGGAACTTCTTTCTCTATTAGGCCTATTAAACTTCTTCTGAATATGGGCCCCAAATTTTGCCCTCCACACAAAATCTCTCTACCAAGCTACTCGAGGAAACTTAGATGAACCCTTATTGGCCCCCACCTCTCTCCACACCCCAATACAAACTCTTACCAAACATTTACTACAGGCCCCTTCTCTTTACTTACCTGATTACGCCAAGCCTTTTGTCCTTTTTGTACATTTTAGACAAGGACATGCCTTAGGCATTCTGTGCCAAAAAGGGGGAACATATGGGGCCCTCTAGCTTACTTATCCAAACAACTCAATCTCATCATGCTCGGATGGCCACCTTGTCAACAGGCCTTAGCTGCAACTACCCTCTTAATACTTGAAGCCCAAAAACTAACCCAAAATGCTCCTTTAAATGTATGCTCACCTCATTCCTTCAAAGGTTTACTCTCTCATCGGGCTTTCCTTTCTCTACCCCCTGCTCAACTTCAGATCCTCCACACACACCTCCTCCATCCATCCCTTTCTTTTATGCCTTGTAAACCTCTTAATCCTGCTAGCTTACTCCCTACACCAGATCCAGAAGCAGAACACCTATCTCATGACTGTGTTCAGACCTTATATATGACACTTAATCCCTTTGAACATATAACTGATCAGTCCTTACTGACCCCAAAGTCCCATCCTGGTTCAAGGATGGCAGTGCCCAGAAACAAGCCCCATTTGGGGCTGGATATGCAATAGTCCAGGGACAGTCCGACAAAGTTATCCCCCACTGCCTTATCAAGTCAGCCATACTCCCAGCTCACACATCCTCACAACAGGCTGAACTGCCAGCTCTTACACAAGCTTTGACCCTAGCCAAAGACCAAAAGGTAAACATTTACACTGACTCCAAGTATGTCTATACCATATTACATTCTAACATTATAATCTGGAGGGAGAGGGGATTCCTGATTCAGAAGGGTACACCTATTCTCAATGCTTCTTTTATTTCTGAACTCTTTCACGTGGCTCAGCTCCCAAAACAAGCTGCTGGAATACATTGCCAGGGACATCAGTGACATGGCCCTATCTCCTTTTATAACAATATAGCAGATCATAAAGCAAAGTGGCAGACCATCTCTGTTAGTCCTGTCTTTACTCTGGCCCAAATTGACGAACCTAACATCTGCACATTACTTTCATATTTACATTCCCCTTTCCACCCCTCTACAAAATTACTTAAGGCTTTCCTTCAGAACTTTATTGAACTGACTAAGGACGATGTGACTTATTGAAATAGTCTGACAAAACTTGCACGATTTGTCAGTGGACAAATCCTTATACTAACATTTGTCCCCCTCCTTTCCCTACCCACCAAATTTGCGGACATCTTCCTGGCACAAGACTGGCAGGTAGATTTCACCCACATGCCACCCAGAAAAAGGGTTAAATTTCTCCTCGTCTTCGTAGATACATTTTCTGGGTGGATCAAAACTTTCCTGACTACTAACAAACGAGCCCCTACTGTGGCTCAGCTTATTCTTACTGAAATCCTCCCCAGGTTTGGAATGCCTTCCTCCCTCCAGTCTGACAACAGGCCCGAGTTCACATCCCAAATCACCCAAAATACTGCACGAGCGCTTTAAGTTCCTTGGAGGTTTCACATTCCTTATCATCCCCAGTCTTCTGGTAAGGTTGAGAGAGCCAACCAAGTCCTAAAAGAAACTGACCAAATTAACAATCAAACTTCATCAAGACTGGACTAAACTCCTCCCTTTAGCCCTCTTAAAGGTCCAGGCCTTACCAAAGAAATCCTTAAATATCAGTCCATTCGAGGCCATGTATGGGAGGCCCATAATACCTTTGGGTCATCCCCCCTCCCAGGATGGTCCCAAACTGCCATCCCACCTTCCTTTTCCTTTACTTGCCCAGATACAAGATGCCCTTTGGCAACATATGGATGACCTACTCCCTTGACCACATCCCAATCTTCCATACCCATCCCTTCAAATAGGAGACAAAGTTTGTATGACAACTCAGTCCCACTCAGATCTAACTCCAAAGTGCAAAGTCCCTACACCGTAATTCTGCTGACCCCTACTGCTGCGAAATTAAAAGAAATCACCCCTTTGGTATACATCACTCAGCTAAAAAAGATTTTGCAGCCCAATGATGAAAATGCTTGTCAGACTAATACTTACCAAGTGTCTCACACAGGCCCCACAACTCTAAAGTTCTCATAGCTTCCACCAGCCCCAACTGGTGATGGATGAGCCTGTCGGTTACACAGCTGCAATTATTCCTGGAACAACTTCTGGCAGATATCTGGGTCTTGAGTCCTCAAGCATCCATGTTCGAACATGTTGAAGATTACATCTCTACCCTGTGGCTACAGGGAACCGTTTATAACTTTTACCCCTTCAAAATCCAATTCTTTTTCATAGTAGTCTATCTTATACTCACGTCCCCAAATGTTATTTAACACCTTTTTCTTATCTTCCCTTCTTCCTCTGACCCATGAACTCCTTCAAAATCCTAACCTCACCTATCTATTCCAGACCCTTATTTTAACCCATATGCTTCTCAATGCTTCCAACCCTCACTTGGCCAAAGACTGCTGGATATGTCTATCCATAACTCCCCTGGGAGATTCCCTCCCCACATCCATCCTCGACTGGACCACAGGTAACATGTTCCTACAGCACTCATACCATGGGGAGCCTTTATTTGTCTCATATCTTAAATATCTTCACACTAGTGACCAAATCCAAAATTCGAACATACCGTTAGAATCTTTACACACCGAACTTCCCTCCTTCAACAAAAAACCTCCAATAGGAAGCCCTATCGCCCAGAGAGTAACACTGTTACAACCAGCTCCTTTTTGCATGTCCAGAAATTCCCGAAACAGTTCATATGACCAACCCGTGGGCACAATCCCTAACCACATGTGTAACCATACCTCCACTTTCCTCTTTGCCACTGGAAAGGCTATATATAATGCTTCTAGTCCTACAGGACACTCTTTAAACTTTACAGGACAGTTTCCCTCAGCATATTCCTCTACTTCTCCCTTCGTTGGGGCCACCTTAGTGGGGTCTCTGAGTTTTCTTGAACGAACAATCAAAACCCCCCCTCGACTCCTCTTTGCCATCAACTCCAGTTGTTCTACATACCTGTCTACCTACTAATTAGACCAGAACCTGCACCCTGGTATACTCCAGTCCAAACATTTTAATAGCCCACAATGATCAACCCTTGCCTATTCCTCTCATCCACAAGCGAATAAAACGAGCCATTCATTTCATTCCCCTCTTAGTAGGACTAGGAATAGCGGCTGGAATTGGAACAGGAACCGCTGGCTTAACCACCTCCATCCAAAACATCCAGACACTATCTAAAGACCTATCACACAGTGTCCAGGAAATAGCTCAAGGCCTAATAACTATCCAAAATCAACTTGATTCCTTGGTGGCCATAGTATTACAAAATAGAAGGGGATTAGACCTACTCACTGCAGAGAAGGGAGGTTTGTGCCTTTTTCTCGATGAATCCTGCTGTTTCTATGCCAACCAGCTGGGTATTGTCCAAGGAGCTGCAAAAAAACCTTACAGAGTAAGCCTCATGAATCCACCAGAGATTAAGCAATTCATGGCAGTCATGGTTGACAGATTAAAACTGGATGCCTTGAGTTTTACCCCTTCTCAGACCATTCATTTTTATCATCCTCCTACTCACCTTTGGGCCTTGTTTGTTTAATTTTTTCCAGGGATTCCTCCATGACCGGATCTGAGCCATTTCCCAAGACCAAGTCAAGACTGTTCTTTTGCTTGAGACCCTGATGGCTACAATAGAAAATCAACACTACGGGCCTTAGACTTCCTTCCTCCCAGACCACAAACCTCTGACCCTCATTTATCAGCATGAAGAAGCCCTGAACATTAACAATGCCCACCTCTCTTTCTCTTTTTATATATATTTCCTTAGGGTCTGGAATGAACGAAAGTTACACGGCTCAAAACAGCGTGGAGTTAAAACTCCCCTCCTGGTCCTCCCACTATTCTATGCAAAATAAACAACTCTCTTACCCAGAGAAAAAAATGGACATTAAGGTTGATTACGACCAGCTCCCAGCTGGTCCCAGCCTCTGGCCAATCTC
Organism: Moschus berezovskii; assembly: GCF_049115385.1. NCBI lineage: Eukaryota > Metazoa > Chordata > Mammalia > Artiodactyla > Moschidae > Moschus > Moschus berezovskii. Next base: position 50,477,692 of record NC_142469.1, read on the forward strand.
CAGAACTCCTTGCCCCAGCTATTCAAGAGAAAACTAATCAGAACAACCTTGGAGAAGAACAGGCCCCTTAAGACAGTAGATTTCCACATATATGCCTATATATACTTACTCTTTTCTTGGGTTAGTGCAGGAGCTCACTAATCTGACTGCTGCCCCTTCTCATCTCATTTCAGTTCAGTTCAGTCGCTTAGTCGTGTCTGACTCTCCGCGACCCCATGAATCACAGCACGCCAGACCTCCCTGTCCATCACCGACTCCCGGAGTACACTCAAACTCATGTCCACAGAGTCGGTGATGCCATCCAGCCATCTCATTCTCCGTCGTCCCCTTCTCCTCCCGTCCCCAACCTTTCCCAGCATTAGAGTCTTTTCCAGTGAGTCAACTCATCACATGAGGTGGCCAAAGTATTGCAGTTTCAGCTTTAGCATCAGTCCTTCCAATCAACACCCAGGATTGATCTCCTTTAGAATGGACTGGTTGGATCTCCTTGCAGTCCAAGGGACTCTCAAGAGTCTTCTCCAGCACTACAGTTCAAAAGCATCAATTCTTCGGCGATCAGCTTTCTTCACAGTCCAACTCTCACATCCATACATGACCATGGGAAAAACCATAGCCTTGACTAGACAGACCTTTGTTGGCAAAGTAATGTCTCTGCTTTTTAATATACTATCAAGGTTGGTCATAACTTTCCTTCCAAGGAGTAAGCGTCTTTTAATTTCATGGCTGCAATCAGCATCTGCAGTGATTTTGGAGCCAAAAAAAAATAAAGTCTGACACTGTTTCCACTGTTTTTCCATCTATTTCCCATGAAGTGATGAGACCAGATGCCATGATCTTTGTTTTCTGAATGTTGAGCTTCAAGCCAACCTTTTCACTCTCCTCTTTCACTTTCATCAAGAGGCTTTTGAGTTCCTCTTCACTTTCTGCCATAAGGGTGGTGTCATCTGCATATCTGAGGTTATTGATGCTTCTCCCGGCAATCTTGATTCAGGCTTGTGCTTCTTCCAGCCCAGCGTTCCTCATGATGTACTCTGCATATAAGTTAAATAAGCAAGGTGACAATATACAACCTTGACATACTCCTTTTCCTATTTGGAACCAGTCTGTTGTTCCATGTATAGTTCTGACTATTGCTTCCTGACCTGCATACAAGTTTCTCAAGAGGCAGGTCAGGTGGTCTGGCATTCCCATCTCTTTCAGAATGTTCCACAGTTTATTGTGATCCACACAGTCAAAGGCTTTGGCATAGTCAATGAAGCAGAAATAGATGGTTTTCTGGAACTCTCTTGCTTTCTCCATGATCCAGCGGATGTTGGCAATTTGATCTCTGGTGCCTCTGCCTTTTCTAAAACCTGCTTGAACATCTGGGAGTTCACAGTTCACATATTGCTGAAGCCTGGCTTGGAGAATTTTGAGCATGACTTTACTAGCGTGGGAGATGAGTGCAATTGTGCGGTAGTTTGAGCATTCTTTGGCATTCCCTTTCTTTGGGATTGGAATGAAGACTGACCTTTTCCAGTCCGTGGCCACTGCTGAGTTTTCCAAATTTGCTGGCATATTGAGTGAAGCACTTTCACAGCATCATCTTTCAGGATTTGAAATAGCTCAACTGGAATTCCATCACCTCCACTAGCTTTGTTCGTAGTGATGCTTTCTAAGACCCACTTGACTTCACATTCCAAGATGTCTGGCTCTAGGTCAGTGATCACGTTATCGTGACTATCTTGGTCGTGAAGATCTTTTTTGTACAGTTCTTCTGTGTATTCCTGCCACCTCTTCTTAATATCTTCTGCTTCTGTTAGGTCCATACCATTTCTGTCCTTTATCGAGCCCATCTTTGCATGAAATGTTCCCTTGGAATCTCTAATTTTCTTGAAGAGGTCTCTTGTTTTTCCTATTCTGTTGTTTTCCTCTCTTTCTTTGCATTGATCACTGAGGAAGGCTTTCTTATCTCTCCTTGCTATTCTTTGGAACTCTGCATTCAGATGCTTATATCTTTCCTCTTCTCCTTTGCTTTTCGCCTCTCTTCTTTTCACAGCTATTTGTAAGGCCTCCTCAGACAGCCATTTTGCTTTTTTGCATTTCTTTTCCATGGGGATGATCTTGGTCCCCGTCTCCTGTACAATGTCACGAACCTCCGTCCAGAGTTCATCAGGCACTCTAGCTATCAGATCTAGTCCCTTAAATCTATTTCTCACTTCCACTGTATAATCATAAGGGATTTGATTTAGGTCATATCTGAAAGGTCTAGTGGTTTTCCCTACTTTCTTCAATTTCAGTCTGAATTTGGCAATAAGGAGTTCATGATCTGAGCTACAGTCAGCTCCTGGTCTTGTTTTTGCTATCTGTATAGAGCTTCTCCATCTTTGGCTGCAAAGAATATAATCAATCTGATTTCGGTGTTGACCATCTGGTGATGTCCATGTGTAGAGTCTTCTCTTGTGTTGTTGGAAGAGGGTGTTTGCTATGACCAGTGCGTTCTCTTGACAAAACTCTATTAGCCTTTGCCCTGCTTCATTCCGTGCTCCAAGGCCAAATTTGCCTGTTACTCCAGGTGTTTCTTGACTTCCTACTTTTGCATTCCAGTCCCCTATAATGAAAAGGACATCTTTTTTGGGTTTAGTTCTAAAAGGTCTTGTAGGTCTTCATAGAACCGTTCAACTTCGGCTTCTTCAGCGTTACTGGTTGGGGCATAGGCCTGGATTACTGTAATATTGAATGGTTTGCCTTGGAAACGAACAGAAATCATTCTGTCATTTTTAAGATTGCATCCAAGTACTGCATTTTGAACTCTTTTGTTGACCATGATGGCTACTCCATTTCTTCTAAGGGATTCCTGCCCACAGTAGTAGATATAATGGTCATCTGAGTTAAATTCACCCTTCCAGTCCATTTTAATTCACTGATTCCTAGAATGTCTATGTTCACTCTTGCCATCTCCTGTTTGACCACTTCCAATTTGTCTTGATTCATGGACCTAACATTCCAGGTCCCTATGCAATATTGCTCTTTACAGCACCGGACCTTGCTTCTATCACCAGTCACATCCACAACTGGGTTTTGGTTTTGCTTTTGCTCCATCCCTTCATTCTTTCTAGAGTTATTTCTCCACTGATCTCCAGTAGCACACTGGGTACCTACCGACCTGGGGAATTCCTCATTCAGTATTCTATCATTTTGCCCTTTGATACTGTTCATGGGGTTCTCAAGGCAAGTATACTGAAGTGGTTTGCCATTCCCTTCTCCAGTGGACCACATTCGGCTGTGGTCCATGTGATCAGATTGACTAGTTTCCTTTGATTATGATTTCAGTGTGTCTGCCCTCTGATGCCCCCTCACAATACCTACCGTCTTATTTGGGTTTCACCTACCTCAGGCGTGGGATATCTCTTCACAGCTGCTCCAAGAAAGCGCAGCCGCTGCACCTTACCTTGGACGAGGGGTATCTCCTCAAGGCCGCCCCTCCTGACCTTCAACGTGGAGTAGCTCCTCTTGGCCCTCCTGCGCCTGCGCAGCCACCACCTGTTGGACGTGGGGTAGCTCCTCTCATCTCATTAAAGGTGATCTATTCCTTTCCCGTGGTCATGTATGGATGTGAGAGTTGGACTGTGAAGAAAGCTGATCACCGAAGAATTGATGCTTTTGAACTGTGGTGCTGGAGAAGACTCGAGAGTCCCTTGGACTGCGAGGAGATCCAACCAGTCCATTCTAAAGGAGATCAGTCCTGGGTGTTCATTGGAAGGACTGATGCTAAAGCTGAAACTGCAATACTTTGGCCACCTCATGCAAAGAGTTGACTCACTGGAAAAGAGTCTGATGCTGGGAGGGATTGGGGGCAGGAGGAGACGGGGACGACAGAGAATGAGATGGCTGGATGGCATCACCGACTCGATGGACATGAATTTGAGTGAACTCTGGGAGTTGGTGATGGACAGGGAGGTCTGGCGTGCTGTGATTCATGGGGTCGCAGAGAGTCGGACACGACTGAGCGACTGAACTGATACTGATGGTGATACTGATTCCTGTAAAGTGCCAGTCTCATTCTTTTTCCAAACCTCGCCTTCTCTAACTGTAAGTCTCTGTACTATGTTTACAACTTTTCTATAAATCTAAAACTATTCTAAAATTAAAAATTTTTTTAAAACAAAGTCCACTGGGTTGTGATGACCCACCTCTGATTGGGAAGGATTCCCCTCCTGCACTAGAAAAGCACTGGGTTTTTATCTGATTATTTGTTTTCAATTTGACTTCTAATTCTGAGTCTGTGGTCTGATTTTCCTACATTTCAGTTTCTCCATCTATAAATCTGGAATTATGATGGATGACAGTATGGACAGACACTTTGGGCAGTGATGAAGAAGCAACCCTGTGTTTGGGTATGTTAACTTGTAAAAAGGTTTCTTACCAACATCCCCAAACATCTCCAACAGTGACAGGCAAATTGTCCACCCCTAGTCATTATGTGAAAGTCAAAATGGACCTGCCTCAAGATTTCTCCTTCAGGGTGTCTCATTAAATTCACTTTAAAAAATTGCCCTAGTCTAGTGGCAATTTCTGAGTCGTCCAGACAGTATTGGTATTTTACGACCAGAAACTTCTGTAGAGCCCTGTCAGGGGATCACTAGCTCATCTATGAAGCACAGAATTTTTCATTTTGGATGTTGTCAGAAAAGGTAAATGAAAAGATCCATCAAGTAACAATAAGAGAGAAAAAAAAAAAGTTACACTGGAACTAAGAACTCTTAAAAACAGTCTTTGCTTTTCTAACTTGATGCAGCTTTACATGCGGATTTATCTTTCATAAAAGAGGAAATGAGCACACAATTAATCAAAGACAGAAATGAAAAGTCACGCTGTCTAGCTTTACTTCATTAGGAAATTGTTGCCAGCATTGTTTACTTTGGCAGTGCTAACACATGTTGAAATGAATTTGAATAATAAAGGTAAGATCTTCAGGGGACATACACCTATTTTTATACTGAGGAAGTAAGTATAGTAACCAGGCTATTACTCAAGGTATGACAGTGTGTGTGTAATCAATTAAAGAGCAGGTATGACAGGGTCAGAAACCTATACATTAACCTGAGATAATGCACTGGAAAAGTACAGAGAGCTATACATATCCAAGCATTTGCTATTGGGTGTTTACAATAAAGTTGCCTGAAATACATGCAAATGTCAGGAGGAACCAACATCTGTTTTCACCCAAAAGTCCAGCTCCCTCACCTCAAGTTTAAGACAACCCGTAAAAGCCATTCCAGCCTAAGACTGCACTGCAAGCAGAGGTGAACCGATAAGCAGGCTCTCCAGGCAGGAGGGAAAGCCCTGATTAACAGTTATCTGCCAATTTTCACGCAGGCTGACTCTTGTCACAGCCCGACTTCTCTCTTAGCCCCTTTCTGCTTTTTTCCCTTCTTGACTTGGTAATCCCAAGACCCTCCCCAGATCAAACTCCTGCACTCCCAATCTGTCTCAGGGTTTGCTTCTAAAGGAATCCAATGGTTACTCAGGCAGTGGGGGACCCACAGAAGGGAGAATAAGATCCCAATACGGAAAGGAAAGAGTTCACTGTTCAAATCATGAACAGCCCTGTTTGGAATTTATTTTGTGGGCCATGGGAAGACAGTGAAGGGTTTCAAAATAGGCCACTAATCTGATATATATTTTAGGAAGGTTGTTCTGGACGCAGAACATAGAACAAACTGAAGCAGCAGGAAGCTGTTGCAATAGTCCAGTTTGACAGTGACAGTGGGAATGAAGAGGAAGTCTCATGATACACTGGGAGAATTTGGTGACTAATTGGATATGATGTGGGAAAGAGAGAAAGAAGAGTTGAAGATTAAGTTAGGATTACTAGTGGTCTGGGAGACTAGTTGGATTAGTTTGTGGCAGAGAATATTAGGAGGAGGATATATTTCTAACATATTGACATTAAGTTATTTGCACATGGACCATCAAGGTGGAGCTATTCAGAAGGGATATATATATAATCATATCGTGTTACTTATAGGCATACCTTAACTATTCCAAACCAAGTCTAAATAAATACATGCATTATAGCAAGATAAAAACAAATAGATGAAAAACTGAAGTGAAGAGAATTACGAGAGAGGTTAATACACAAAAAACAGACCCTAAACAGCAACCACAGATAGGCCACCAAATCTGCCCTGAGCTTCCTAGTGGCAAAACAGAAAAACACAATCAAGTACATCTTTCATTGAGACCCTAAGTCAAAAGAAGGTCAGTAGTTTCAGAGAACCACCCATTCTCGGATACTGAGATTCAAGGAAAACACCTTCCAGGGCTGGCCAGTAGCTGGAGTTAAAGAAAGGAAAGCTGAAAAGTGAGATGGGGATGGAATGTGGGAATTGAGGAGTGTGGGTGGTGACAATGTTTGTAGACACAAGGAAAGTGTGTAATATGAGAAGAAAAAGGACCAAATATGGAACCCTGGGAACACTGACACTTAAGAGGAAAGTTGGAGAACCAGGGAAAGAAAAAAAGCAGAGAAAATTATGATCCCCAGCCACGTGAAATGCAGATATACTTAGCACTTGAAAGTTTGGTTTCTAGTTTCAACTAATATATGTTGAAACATACCAATAATAGCCTACAAATGCTTCCTTGGGGTGGGGGAGACACAGCAATTTCTTATCTTTTCAAAAACACAGATGAAGGTCACTGTCAAAACATAAACCCAAACTCAAATGAATATTAGGTTATACCAGTGATGTCATGGTTACTATCTTATGACTAAAGTAATGTAATTGGCAGCAGCAGAATGTCTATACAAGATTTTAGTAACAGTTTCTATCTTAACTCTAATTTTAAAAGAAAAAAAACATAATTTATGCTCACTTCAGGAATAACTGAGTCTTCAGAAAAGATGCACATTTTTGAAGAAAAAGTTTCTCCCAACATCCTGTCTTAAGAGTATAAAAGTTCAGTTTTTTAAAATTTCCCTTGCAAATTAGTTCCTCTCTATACCCTACTGTAGCAAAAGAATCACTAGGTTTACCTATGGATTAAGATGATAAATGAAACAGGTAATCTCTGCCCTCAAGAAATGTGAGACCTGCCTAAGCTCTAAGAAGGAAGACTTAAGGAAATCAGTTGGAGAAGTTGTTGCTGATGCTGCTTTCCTTTAGGGATTTGGGAGGTGAAATACCATGAAATACAAAGAAATAATGTAAATAAAAATGATGGAGTCCCCCTAAGTCAAATAATTTTTGATAAATATTCAACCAGTGAAAATGACATGGGAAAAATACACTGTTCTATATCAGATTTTTTTTAAAGAAATAGGAATAGGCTGTGCATCTTGTGCAAGAAAGGAATAACAGATGTAAACCAAGCAACCATATGAAAAGCCCATTGAGGAGAACTGGATGATTAATACACTACAAACAGGTTGAGACAGCATGATTTATCTCCATCTCAGAATGGAAACCTATGATGCAGAAAATGAGGTTAAAATGAAAAATGCAGGAATCCTGGCAAACAACAGAATAAGTGATAATCTATGTTTAAAGTTGAGGCATAAATTAAAATAAGGAGCCAAAATTCTTCTCGTAAAGAATCCATGAATCTATTGACAAGTCTTGGCAAGTAAGCTGGACTTGGAATTCTTCCTTAGAGAACTTGGGATTTTTCTCTAGCCCAAGACAAACCATAGATCTAGAATGAAACCACCCACTGCATTTCTTAGTGAGATGATGATGCTTTACTGGTGACAAAATTTTAGAGAGGGCAAGGGCAGGGAATGGAAGCCCACTGAAGATTTTTCTTTGTGGTAGATGCAGAGGAATAATTTAGTGTTCCCACAGAAATAATTGCACTTGGACGATAAGTCACTGCAGAAATTAAGGCAAATAGAACCCAACTTGCTATGTGACAATATTCTAATAATATTATTAATAATCAGAAGATTACTTACCAGGTACCAGACAGAGTGGTAGGCAGGTATTCTCTTTGTACAGCTGAAGTAACAGGCTTAGAGTGGAATGAGGACAACTATCAAAGAAGAAGATTAACACGAGGCTTAGACCTCTGATGTCCTAAGAAGATCCCAAACCATCCAGCCATCTAAGAGAGCTAACCATCTGTGAGGCATGGTTGCAAATGTTTTACCCTTTCAGTAACCTAATATTGTATTGGTATGTTTCAGATGACAAAACTAAAGCTCCGTAAGTGGTATCTCGAAGGTCACACAAAGCTGGAAAAGGGATTTCTGTGCTGGAGGCTTTTTGTACTAGCTCAAAAGGACAGATCTTTAACTTTCCAGGAATTCTGCAGGTGATCAGTAAACATAACCACTATAAAACTGTATAGCATAGGGAACTATATTCAATATTTTGTAATAACTGATAATGGAAAAGTATTTGAAAAAGAACATATATATGTGTGTGTGTATATATATATATATAAATGAATATATATAAACATATATGTGTATATACATATATATGTAAAACTGAATAATTTTGCTGTATATTTGAAACTAACACAACACTGAAGATTAATTACACTTCAATAAAAAAAATTTTACTGGGAAAAAAAGGAAAAGCCCTTTACAATTCTACAGTATAGCTCAATCTGGGGAAAGCAGTGTTTTCCTAAACTTAGAAGAAAAATATCTCCATATTCTTATTACCACTTCTCAAGCTCAAGGTCCCAAGCTTTCCTGAATAAGTCATTAAACAGCTACAATGTCATTATGTTAACACTTCATTAGCACAATCTTACTTTTTAAAATCAAGAGCAGCATCAGGCAAATATTTTATTTCTTAAATAAATTCATGGCTTTTAATCTTTCATTTTGGATTTTTTTGTAACATAAAATTTTACTGAAGTATATATACCAAAAATGCACACATTAAAAGTGGACAGTTCAACTAACTTTCATAAAATGAGCATACTGATATAACAATCTTTCAGATAAGAAACTGGACATGATCAGATCCTTATAAGTCCTCGTGTGTCTTGTCATCAGCTTTCTTTCAAGGGTTAACAATCATTTTGAATTATAACTCAAAAAATTCATTGTCTGTGTTTGAACTTCATATAAACAGAATCATACAAATTTATATATTATTTTACTGAGCTTCTCTCATTCAACACTGTATTTATGAAATTCATGTAACCAGCCACATAGAGTGGTAGTCTGTTCATTCTTATTGCTTTGAAGCATTCCACAACTTGTTTATCTATCCTACCATTGATAGGTATTTGCTGGTTCTGTTTCTTTCTTCAATTTTTGATGGGTGAGATAGTGCTATGAACAGCCCTGTGTATCTTTTTAGTGAACATATGGGAGTCATTTCAAAATTATTCAGACTTATTGGCTGTATTTTTGAGGACTTTGAATGATACTTAAAAACATCATTTTTCTCTTTTTAGGGTGTATTTCTCTATTTGAAGTTTGGTTAATAATTGTGATCATTCACTCTATATATTCTGTTAAATTTTTCCCTAACAGTATTTCTAGTGATTACATCAAGAAATGATCAGGTTTTAAATCTCCTTGAACATGTTACTAACTATGTGTTATGGGAATTCAACAATAATCAAATAATGCCAATATGGGCCTCTGCGGATTGATGTATGCAGACTAGGTTCACAACCAATGAAAAGTGATGGATAATATTTATTTTAAAAAATCTTCTTAAATCCAATGACAAACTGGCTAGAAAAGACTGTAAGGAATACTCTGGTCAAAAACTAACAGGGAATAGAAAGGATGAACAATAAAGTCCTACTGTGTAGCACAGGGCACTATATTAAAAGTCCTGGGATATAGCATAATGGAAAAGAATAAAAAAGACTGGATATTAAAAAAATAATATATATAAATGTATGTATGTATAACTAAGTCACTTTGCTGTACAGCAGAAATTAACACAACATTGTAAATCAATTACAATTCAATTAAAAAAAAAAACTAAAAGGTAACAGGCAGGGAAGAGAGAATACGGATTCTGCTTCCATTTTGAGGGCATGCACTGAACTGGGTGAACAGGATCTTTGATATACATGCCTTCTGGGACTAGGGTTCAGTTCAGTTCAGTCGCTCAGTCGTGTCCGACTCTTTGTGACCCCATGAACCACAGCACGCCAGGCCTCCCTGTCCATCACCAACTCCCGGAGTTCACTCAGACTCACGTCCATTGAGTCGGTGATGCCATCCAGCCATCTCATCCTCTGTCGTCCCCTTCTCCTCCCACCCCCAATCCCTCCCAGCATCAGAGTCTTTTCCAGTGAGTCAACTCGTCGCATGAGGTGGCCAAAGTATTGCAGTTTCAGCTTTAGCATCAGTCCTTCCAATGAACACCCAGGATTGATCTCCTTTAGAATGGGCTGGTTGGATTTCCTTGCAGTCCAAGGGACTCTCAAGAGTCTTCTCCAGCACCACAGTTCAAAAGCATCAATTCTTTGGCAATCAGCCTTCTTTACAGTCCAACTCTCACATCCATACATGACCACGGGAAAAACCATAGCCTTGACTAGACGGACCTTGGTTGGCAAAGTAATGTCTCTGCTCTTTAATATGCAATCTAGGCTGGTCATAACTTTCCTTCCAAGGAGTAAGCGTCTTCTAATTTCATGGCTGCAATCAGCATCCAAAGTGATTCTGGAGCCCCAAAAAATAAAGTCTGACACTGTTTCTACTGTTTCCCCATCTATTTCCCATGAAGTGATGGGACCAGATGCCATGATCTTTGTTTTCTGAATGTTGAGCTTCAAGCCAAGCTTTTCACTCTCCTCTTTCACTTTCATCAAGAGGCCTTTGAGTTCCTCTTCACTTTCTGCCATAAGGGTGGTGTCATCTGCATATCTGAGGTTATTGATATTTCTCCCAGCTATCTTGATTCCACCTTGTGCTTCTTCCAGCCCAGCGTTCCTCATGATGTACTCTGCATAGAAGTTAAATAAGCAGGGTGACAATATACAACCTGACGTAATCCTTTTCCTATTTGGAACCAGTCTGTTGTTCCATGTCCAGTTCTAACTGTTGCTTCCTGACCTGCATACAGGTTTCTCAAGAGGCAGGTCAGGTGGTCTGGGATTCCCATCTCTTTCAGAATGTTCCACAGTTTATTGTGATCCACACAGTCAAAGGCCTTGGCATAGTCAATAGATGTTTTTCTGGAACTCCCTTGCTTTCTCCATGATCCAGCGGATGTTGGCAATTTGATCTCTGGTGCCTCTGCCTTTTCTAAAACCTGCTTGAACATCTGGGAGTTCACGATTCACATATTGCTGAAGCCTAGCTTGGAGAATTTTGAGCATGACTTTACTAGCGTGTGAGATGAGTGCAATTGTGTGGTAGTTTGAGCATTCTTTGGTATTCCCTTCCTTTGGGATTGGAATGAAAACTGACTTTTTTCCAGTCCTGTGGCCACTGCTGAGTTTTCCAAATCTGCTGGCATATTGAGTGCAGCACTTTCACAGCATCATCTTTCAGGATTTGAAATAGCTCAATTGGAATTCCATCACCTTCACTAGCTTTGTTCGTAGTGATGCTCTCTAAGGCTCACTTGACTTCACATTCCAAGATGTCTGGTTCCAGGTGAGTGATCACGCCATCATGATTGTCTTCGTCGTGAAGATCTTTTTTGTACAGTTCTTCTGTGTATTCTTGCCACCTCTTCTTAATATCTTCTGCTTCTGTTAGGTCCATACCATTTCTGTCCTTTATCGAGCCCATCTTTGCATGAAATGTTCCCTTGATATCTTTAATTTTCTTGAAAAGATCTTTTGTTTTTCCTATTCTGTTGTTTTCCTCTATTTCTTTGCACTGATCGCTGAGGAAGGCTTTCTTATCTCTCCTTGCTATTCTTTGGAACTCTGCATTCAGATGCTTATATCTTTCCTTTCCTCCTTTGCTTTTCACTTCTCTTCTTTTCACAGCTATTTGTAAGGCCTCCTCAGACAGCCATTTTGCTTTTTTGCATTTCTTTTCCATGGGGATGGTCTTGGTCCCTCTCTCCTATACAATGTCATGAACCCCCGTCCATAGTTCATCAGGCACTCTATCAGATCTAGTCCCTTAAATCTATTTCTCACTTCCACTGTATAATCATAAGGGATTTGATTTAGGTCATATCTGAAAGGTCTAGTGGTTTTCCCTACTTTCTTCAATTTCAGTCTGAATTTGGCAATAAGGAGTTCATGATCTGAGCCACAGTCAGCTCCTGGTCTTGTTTTTGCTAACTGTATACAGCTTCTCCATCTTTGGCTGCAAAGAATATAATCAACCTGATTTCGGTGTTGACCATCTGGTGATGTCCACGTGTAGAGTCTTCTCTTGTGTTGTTGGAAGAGGGTGTTTGCTATGATCAGTGTATTCTCTTGGCAAAACTCTATTAGCCTTTACCCTGCTTCATTCCGTGCTACAAGGCCAAATTTGCCTGTTATTCCAGGTGTTTCTTGACTTCCTACTTTTGCATTTCAGTCCCCTATGATGAAAAGGATATCTTTTTTGGGTGTTAGTTCTAAAACGTCTTGTAGGTCTTCATAGAACTGTTCAACTTCGGCTTCTTCAGCATTACTGGTTGGGGCATAGACTTGGATTACTGTAATCCAGGGTGTGAACATACTGCAGAGCTAGGACCCAAGGCATGCAACCTCAATGGAGAAATGAACTAGAATAAACTCTATCTCCCGAGGGATGGCAAAGATAATTGTCAATGTGTGAAAGAAGAAAAAAAAAATGTTGTAACAAAAAACAATCCCATACTAGTCAATAAAACAAGTCTCAACAAGTTTCAAAGGAATGGTATCAGACAGTTCACATGGCTTGGAAACCAATTAACAAAATAATAGCTAGAAATATACCATAGTTGAAAATAAAGAACTACACTTTTAAATAAGCAATTATTAAAAAAATTATAACAGTAATTAAGAAATTAGGCAATATTTAGAACTAAATAATGAAAATTATACATATCAAAGTTTTTGGTATGCAGGTAAAACAATAAGTAGAGAGATATATAATTCCTGTTGTACCAATTAGGAGTAAAAAAGAGCTACACATTATTGAACAAAGAATTCCAATTTAAGAAATTAGGAAAAGAAGAGCAAAATAAATCCAAAGAAAGATGGAGATAAGAAGTAACAAAGATAAAAACAGAAATTAAAAATAAGAAAACTAACTCACAATAGTGAAAATTAACAAAATTTGTTTCTTTGAGATGATTAGTAAAATTGACAGATCTCTAATGACACTGATAAAGAAAAAAAGAGAAGAGGTACAAACGATCAATATTGGGCTTCCCAGGTGGTACTAGAGGTACAGAACCTGCCTGCCAATGCAGGAGATGTAAGAGGCATGGGTTCAATCCCAGAGTTGGGAAGATCCCCTAAAGGAGGGCATGGCAACCCATTTCAGTATTCCTGCCTGGAGAATCCCATGGATAGAGGAAGCTGGTGGGCTACAGTCCATTGGGTGGTAAAAGTCAGACACAACTGAAGCAAATTATCATGCATGTACAAACAAACAATATTAGAAATGAAAAAGGAAGTATATCAATAGAAACTACAGACATTATAAAAAGATATTATGAATAATTTTATGCTAATAACTTTTAAAACTTAGATGAAAAAGACAAATTCCTAGAAAATTAAAACTTAACCAAAACTAACTCAAGAAGAAATGAAATATCTAAACCCTCCCAAAGAAATTAATTTAATGACTAAAAACACTCCTATGTAAGAGAGAATAATGAATTCATCTTTAAAGCCTCTAGGTTTTGGGGTAGATTGTTGCATAGCAATAGATAACCACTCATTATCTATATTTGTTTTAAAGGGCTCTAGGTAAATACTTAATGATACTAGAGAATTGTTGTTTTAATTGTCATTTGTTTCTAGAAATTCTTTTATTTCCCTTTTGATTTCTTCCATAACCTGTTGGTTATTTAGGAATGTATTCCTTACTCTCCGTGTGTTTGTGTTTCTTACAGTTTTTTTCTTGTAATTTATATCTAGTCTCATAGCATTGTGGTCAGAGAAGATGCTTAATATGATTTCAATTTTCTTAAATTTACTGAGGTTTTATTTGTGACCCAAGATGTGGTCTATCCTGGAGAATGTTCAATGTGCACTTGAGAAGAAGGTATATTTTTCTGCATTTGGATGGAATGTCATGAAGATATCAATGAGATCCATCCCATCTAATGTATCATTTAAAACTTGTGTTTCCTTATTAATTTTCTGTTTTGATGATCTGTCCATTGGTGTGAGTGGGGTGTTAAAGTCCACCACTATTACTGTGTTACTGTCAATTTCTTCTTTTATGTCTCTTAGTGTTTGTCTTACGTATTGAGGTGCTCCTATGTTGGGTGCATAGACATTTACAAGTCTTCCTGTTGGACTGATTCCTTGATCATTATGTAGTGTCCTCCCTCTTATAATCTTCTTTATTTTAAGGTCTATTTTGTCTGATATGAGGATTGCTACTCCATCTTTCTTTTGCTTCCCATTTGCATGGAATATATTTTTCCATCCTCTCACTTTCAGTCTATGTGTCTTTAGGTCTGAAGTGAATTTCTTGTAGACCGCATATATATGGGTCTTGTTTTTGTATTCTCTCAGCCAGTCTGTATCTTTTGGTTGGAACATTCAGTCCATTTGCATTTAAAGTAATTATTGATATATATGTTCCTATTGCCATGATCTAATTGTTCGGGGTTGATTTTGTAGATCTTTTTCTTCTTTTGTATTTCTTGACTATATAAGTCCCTTTAACATTTATTGAAAAGATGGTTTGTGGTACTGAATTCTCTTAACTTTTGCTTGTCTGAAAAGTTTCCTATTTCTCCATCAATTTTGAATGAGATCCTTGCTGGGTACAGTAATCTTGGTTGCAGATTTTTCCCTTCCAGTACTTTAAATATATCCTGCCATTCCCTTCTGGCCTGCAGAGTTTCTGCTGAAAGATCAGCTGTTAAATGTATGGGGTTTCCCTTGTGTGTTACCTGTTGCTTTTCCCTTGCTGCTTTTAATATTCTTTCAAAGTGTTTAGTCTTTGTTAGTTTGATTAAGTATGTGTCTTGGCAAGTTTCTCCTTGGGTTTATCCTGTATGGGACTGTTTGTGCCTCTTGGACTTGTTTGACTATTTCCTTTTCCATGTTGGGGAAATTTTCTACTATAATCTCTTCAAAAATTTTCTCATACCCTTTCTTTTTCTATTCTTCTGGAACCCCTATAATTCAAATGTTGGTATGTTTGATATTGTCCCAGAGGTCTCTGAGACTACCCTCAGTTCTTTTCATTCTTCTTACTTTATTCTGCTCTTCAGAAGTTATTTCTACCATTTTATCTTCCAGCTCACCGATTCATTCTTCTGCTTCAGATATTCTGCTATTGCTTCCTTCCAGATATTTTTAATTTCAGTAATTGTGTTGTTCATCTCTTTGTTTATTCTTTAATTCTTCTAGGTCTTTGTTAATTGATTCTTGCATTTTCTCCATTTTGTTTTCAAGGTTTTTGATCATCTTTACTATCATTATTCTGAATTCTTTTTCAGGAAGTTTGCCTATTTCCTTTTCATTTATTTGGACTTCTGTATTTCTAGTTTGTTCCTTCATTTGTGTAGTATTCTCTGCCTTTTCATTATTTTTTTTTTCACTTATTGTGTTTGAGGTTTCCTTTTCTCAGGCTTTAAGGTTGAATTCTTTCTTTCTTTTGGTTTCTGCCCTCCTAAGGTTGGTCCAGTGGTTTGTGTAAGCTTCATATAGGGTGAGATTTGTGTGTCAAGACCGGCTCAACAAGCAGAGTTTCCAAAAGTGCAATACGGGGAGAATAAGAAACAAGACACAAAAATTCAGTGAAAAGCGAGAATCTCAGGACCAACACCGCTCCAAGGTGAAGGTGTTGAAACTGAATCCAAGCCAGCTTGATTATACTCTCAGCCTTGAAGGAAAGAATGTGCAGGGAGTTAAGCTATAACTCATGTGGCCTTCAGGGCCAAAGAACAAAGTGATCATTAATCATTGAGTAACTAAGAAACAGTAATCAATAACAAATCAGCAACTAAGACCAATATTCTTATCTATAGATTTTCCACCAGATATGTAAAACATGTGACTCTGAGACACCAGTTGGGAAACAGTCTGGGGTCAGTTTTCTGATCCCAGGATCATATCTTGTTTTCAAGATTATGAACTGTTCCCTCTGGACTTGTTCCAAGAGTCTCATGCTTTATAGCATCCAGTTTATCAATAATTATCAAAAATTTCTTTCACTGCCCTTGATGAGGCCTGCTTTTGTTTTATTCTTCCTGTCTCCTACATCTCCCCCTTTTTGATTTTACACATGATGAGAAATGGTGAGAAACGCTAGTTGCTGTTGTTGGCTTTCTTGTCTCTTGATCATTCTTCTCCAAACTATACAGAAACACAAACACATAATTAATAGCATTCCCATAACCAGAGCAATTCCATATCCAAATGTTTTGATCTGTAAGAAAGATTATCAGCAATGGTATCAAGAAAATCTGATCCAGAAATTACATCAAGAAGTTTATTAAAAGCTTTTAATATATCTTGTTGTAAGTCTTGAATATCTGCAGAAATATTACCTTGGTTCAATAGGTATTTAACTTTATCCCATTTGAATTGTGTCTTATTATATTTGAAAGCCGTTATCCAAAAGGAAGTATAATTCCAATCACATCTTAGTCTCACCTGTTTTTGTAAACTGACCAGTTGATCTAATAAAATAACAGATTGTTGAAGGTCGGCCACTTGGGAGGCCAACTTCCCAATTTTTTGTTGAGTGGGCCAAAGGATGTTGGCATCTTTATGCCATTCTTGTACAAAATGAACTGTTTGTATACATTTATGAAGAGCCATTCCGGTTACAGCTGCCATAGTGGTAATAGCCATAATGCCTAAGATGGCAGCAATTAGCAATCCCAGAAAATGTTTTAACACATTTGAGATTTTTCAATATTTCCTCAATAACATATAATGTAGGGCTTTCTTACCAAGGTCATTGTAAATCAACTGGAACCCACATGCCAATTCTGGTTTTAAGAATGTAAATACTCTACCAACTTTCATTAAAGGGAATGACATTATTTATACATGTATAAAATGAACAATTAAGACATGTTACTAATCCCAAATAGGGATCATATTTTGCTGGTCCGATCATAAAAACAAAAGGAATTCTTACACAAGTATGAATAGTGTGGGTAGAGTTTTCTGTAAAATTAAAGGTAGCTTTTGGGTCATTTAAAATATATTCAGTATATCATCCCTTCCAAGCAATTAGTTCTTTTAATGCCATGGTTATTTTCGGTATTTCATCACGAATACGGTAATGATCTAAACGAGGCCCAGGGGGAGCTAATCCTGCTCCATGCCATATGAGGGGTTGACTACCATAAGCACTAAATTGCCTTATAATTATATACCCATGGGGAAGACACTTTAGATTCTATAAGTTTAGGGGTTCCTTGGGGTCCCCAATTGATAATGGAGCCTTCTGTAACATTTAATAATAAGTGACCTTCTGATCCCTTACAATTTCCATTGTAACCAATTTTCAATACCATGGTTAATTTCAGCAACACAATCAGGAAGGTCAGGTGTATTCATCATGCTAGAAGTTTCCTCTTTTTCTAAAAAAGTGAGAGCAGTTAACAGAAAGAGGGAGGTCTTATCATCATTTGATTCTTTGACAACTGACAGCCATTTTTGATATCCTGTTTTAAGACAGACACTTCCAAAACCAATACAAATAGGAGTGGCATCTCATATCTGTCTTTTTATTAGCCTTAGACAATGCTTGAGCCAGGAGTTGCATTTTATGTGGTTCTGACCCAATATCCTGGTAAACTTTAAGATATTCTTCTAGAGAGGCACCCTGTGCTTTGAGAGGCTGAATCGTCTTTTTACATTTCGAGTTAGCATTGTCATAAGCAAGAACTTGCTTCAGCAAATCTCTCAAACCAGGTTGTGAGACTGTTTTATTTAAATTTTGATGTAACCTGGCAATAAAATCTACATAAGGGTCCCCATTTGATTGTTTAATTTGGGTAAATGAAACCAAGGCTTGTCTGGGTGGATTTATTCTCTCCCAGGCTTTTAAACATATCATTCTCACTTGAGTAAGTAATTGATCATCAAATTGTAACTGAGCTTGAAAGCCAAACTGTGCCCCACTACCCATTAATTGATCAAGTGTTATATCAACTGGCGGGTTGACTGTCGCATTTCTGGGAGCTTGTTGATTTGCCTCATCTTGCCACCAGGTCCTAAATTGTAAACATTCTGAGGTGGATAGGCAAGTTCTGGCTAGCATTTCCCAATCATAAGGAATTAACCATTCAGCTTGTGAAAGTCCCTGAATTAGTCCCATGGTATAAGAAGAATTAGTTCCTTATATTGGGTACATGCCTGTTTTATTTCCTTTATAGTTTTAAATGGTATGGCGTCATAATCATAATGCATTCCTCCTTGTGGGACTTGAGGATCTGGTGGGATCTGAGTTACAGCCACAGGAGAACTAAAGCATTTTCATTCCCCCTGCCATAGGAACTCCCTTTTGTAAAGGTGTCATTTTATTAGACACAGTTATCTGTGGTTTAAGAGTAAATCCATCATCCCAAGGGGTATTAGGATTGAAAGAAGGTGGCTCAACCAGAGGTGCAGTTGGTCGAGAGAGAAAGATCTGTTCTTGACTTCTATCATTCTTTTGGCTCTTATTTTTTATTTTTATTGTTTTTCTTCCTCATCACCTATGCTATCATATAAATCCATTTCCTCCATTTGTTCTTGTATTTGTTCTACAGAATCCCCTGAATCTGAGGTTTCTGATTGCAGCGGTCCTAAAGCAGTGCTAGTAAGATTCCCTACTGACCATACAGACAAAGGAATCTTTTTGCCGCGTTGCTAGGCACGGCACAGGCAACGCATAACTTCTTGCCATTCCTTGTGCCTCAAAGTCCCTTTATCTGGATCTAGCCAGTAGCAATATTTTTCGATGGCAGAAAACAATTATTTAAAAGGGCATTGAGATATCTCAACCCAAGAACTTGCTAACAAAGTTTTTAACACTTGCATATAGTCACTATGCTTAGAAGGCTTTTGCCCCATTGTTACCCCGATGGACAAATCCGCAGGGGTGTACTTACCAAGAACTTTTCTCGTCTGACGAGCTGGCCAGATTTCCCTGCATTCTCCGCGGCTAGGAGGGTAGCTTCACAGGCTGGATTCACTTTCTGGTCCCTGTTCGGGAGCCATTTGTGGAGACCGGCTCGGCAAGCAGGGTTTCCGAAAGCGCGATACCAGAGAGAATGAGAAACAAGACAAAAGAATTCAGTGAAAAGCGAGGATCCGGGGCCAACACCACTCCAAGGTGAAGGTGCTGAAACTGAATCCAAGCCAGCTTTATTATACTCTCAGCCTTGAAGGAAAAAATGTGCAGGAAGTTAAGCTATAACTCATGTGGCCTTCAGGGCCAAAGAACAAAGTGATCATTAATCACTGAGTAACTAAGAAACAGTAATCAATAACAAATCAGCAACTAAGACCAATATTCTTATCTATTGATTTTCCACCAGATATATAAAATGTGTGACTCTGAGACGCCATACTTAAGGCAATGGTTTTTCCAGTGGTCATGCATGGATGTGAGAGTTGGACTGTGAAGAAAGCTGATCGCCGAAGAATTGATGCTTTTGAACTGTGGTGTTGGAGAAGACTCTTGAGAGTCCCTTGGACTGCAAGGAGATCCAACCAGTCCATTATAAAAGAGATCAGTCCCGGGTGTTCATTGGAAGGACTGATGCTAAAGCTGAAGCTCCAATACTTTGGCCACCTCATGCGACGAGTTGACTCACT
Source organism: Moschus berezovskii (assembly GCF_049115385.1). Classification (NCBI taxonomy): domain Eukaryota; kingdom Metazoa; phylum Chordata; class Mammalia; order Artiodactyla; family Moschidae; genus Moschus; species Moschus berezovskii. The sequence goes on from NC_142469.1 coordinate 50,497,549, forward strand.
GGAAAAGACTCTGATGCTGGGAGGGATTGAGGGCAGAAGGAGAAGGGGACAACAGAGAATGAGATGGCTGGATGGCATCACAGACTCGATGGAGGTGAGTTTGAGTGAACTCCGGGAGTTGGTGATGGACAGGGAGGCCTGGCATGCTGTGATTCATAGGGTCGCAAAGAGTTGGACACGACTGAGTGACTGAACTGAACTGAACTGAGGGTTAGTTCTCTGGTGGCCTAGGGTCTTGGAGTCAGTGCTCCCACTCCAAAGGCTCAAGGATTGGTCTCTGCTCAAGAACAAAGATTCCACAAGTGCTTTGTTATGGCATTAAGTGAGATTAAAACAATAACCAAAACAAGAAACCAAAGATGAACCCCAGACAAATGGTAGTTACAAAATCAGGCAAATAATTAAAATAATGGAGCATACACATATACACCCATAAACAAAGTCAAAACAGTCCAACAAAAATAAAGTAGAGTAGACTGACCTGGTGAACAAAGGAAACCAAGAGTCATATCGACCAGTTAAGAATGAAACTAACTAAAGCACAAACTGGAAAACAAAAACTAAAGCAAGGTACCAACTGGGGAATAAAGCAATGAAAATAAAACTAACAAATATGTTGAGAAGAAAGGACAGAAAGAAAAGAAAGAAAGAATAGCTATGCAAAGTTAAATAGAGGTTCATGAAGAAGATTTATATACATTAAAGATTAACTGCATGGGGAAAAGAACAGTAGGAAAAGCAAACAAAGGAATGAATGTAGAAAAAATAATAATAGGTTTAAAAAAATTAAAAAATAAAATCAAAAAAAGAGAAGAAAAAAAAAGAAAGAAAATTCCACAGAACTGCAAAAGCCCAACGTAGAGGTAGAGGGTTATACCAACAATAAAAAATGTGACTGAAGAAAAAAAATTCAAAAGCTTAATTAGATTTCATAGTGACAATAGAATCAACAACTACAACAGAGGGGGTACTTCCCTGAGTTCAAATGATAAAGAATCTGTCTGTGATGCAGGAGACCAGGGTTCGATCCCTGGGTTGGGAAGACCTGATGGAGAAAGGAATGGCAATCCACTCCAGTATCCTTCCCTGGAGAATTCCATGGACAGAGAAGACTGGCAGGCTACAGTTTGTGGGGTCACAAAGAGTCGGACACGACTGAGTGACTAATGTTGCATAGGAACCATGAATCAAGGCAAATTGGAAGTGGTCAAACAAGAGATGACAAGAGTGAACATCGACATTTTAGGAATCAGTGAACTAAAATGGACTGGAATGGGTGAATTTAACTCAGATGACCATTATATCTACTACTGCGGGCAAGAACCCCTTAGAAGAAATGGAGTAGTCATCGTACTGTACAAAAAAGATCTTCATGACCCAGATAATCACGATGGTATGATTACTTACTGAGAGCCAGACATTCTGGAATGCGAAGTCAAGTGGGCCTTAAGAAGCATCACTATGAACAAAGCTAGTGGAGGTGATGGAATTCCAGGTGAGTTATTTCAAATCCTAAAAGATGATGCTGTGAAAGTGCTGAACTCAATATGCAAGGATATCTGGAAAACTCAGCAGTGGCTACAGGGACTGGGAAATGTTAGTTTTCATTCCAATCCCAAAGAAAGGCAATGCCAAAGAATGCTCAAACTACCGCACAATCGCAGTCATCTTACACGCTACTAAAGTAATGCTCAAAATTCTCCAAACCAGGCTTCAACAGTACGTGAACTGTAAACTTAAATCAGGAAAGGAGTACATCATGACTGTATATTGTCACCCTGCTTATTTAACTTATATGCAGAGTACATCATGAGAAATGCTAGACTGGATGAAGCACAAGCTTTATCAAGATTGATGGGAGAAATATCAATAACTTCATATACGCAGATGACACCACCCTTATGGAAGAAAGTGAAGAAGAACTAAAGAGCCTCTTGATGAAAGTGAAAGAGGAGAGTGAAAAAGCTGGCTTAAAGCTCAACATTCAGAAAACTAAGATCATGGCATCCGGTCCCATCCCTTCATGGCAAATGGACGGGGAAATAGTGGAAACAGTGACAGACTATTTCGGGGGACTTCAAAATCACTGCAGATGGTGACTGCGGCCATGAAATTAAAAGATGCTTGCTCCTTGGAAGAAAAGTTATGACCAACCTAGACAGCATATTAAAAAGAAGATACATTACTTTGCCAGCAAAGGTCCATCTAGTCAAGGCTATGGTTTTTCCAGTAGTCATGTATGGAAGTGAGAGTTGGACTGTAAAGAAAGCTGAGCACCGAAGAAGTGATGCTTTTGAACTGTGGTGTTGGAGAAGACTCTTGAGAGTCCCTTGGACTACAAGGAGATCCAACCAGCCTATCCTAAAGAAAATCAGTCCTGAATATTCATTGGAAGGACTGATGTTGACGCTGAAACTCCCATGCTTTGGCCACCTGATGCAGGGAACTGACTCATTGCAAAAGACCCTGATGCTGGGAAAGATTGAAGTCAGAAGTAGAAGGGGACGACACAGAATGAGGTGGTTGAATGGCATCACTGACTCAATGGACATGAGTTTGAGTAAACTCTGGGAGTTGCTGATGGACAGGGAGGCCTGGCGTGCTGCAGTCCATGGGGTCTCAAAGAGTCAGACAAGACTGAGTGACTGAACTGAACTGACAACAGATGGGGGAGAAAAGGGAAAAAATCTTCAAAAGAATCTACAGAACAAGTCAAAACATAAGAATAATAAACGTTTTTCTTGAGTCACTGCTGTTGAGTCCTTTCCCTCACTGGGAGTCATAGTCCACCTCACCTCCCTGGGATACCCTCCGACACTGTGCTGATCTCTGCACCTGCTGTGGGGGCAGCTCAGATTCTAATCTGGTCCTGCTCTGTGTTCTTGCCTCCAATGTCCACAGCTATCAAGCTAGTGCGTTTTCTTTTGTGGGAGCTCTCAATGACCTTTTACATTTACATAGACAAAGAGTCTGCCTAGTTGATGGTGTTGATTTAATCTGCAGCTTGTACAGCTGGTGGGAATGTTTTGGGTCTTATTCCTTAGCCGCACTGCCCCTGGATTTCAACTGTGGTTCTATTTCCACCTCTGCATGTGGGTCATCTATTGGGGTTTGCTATTGAGGCTGCCCTGGAGGACTTGGGTTTCCTGTGAGGGCCAGGTGTGGAGGTGGTGCAGCTGCTTGGGTTGCAAGCGTTCTGCAAGCACCAGGTACTCACGGGAGTTGGTGGCTAGGGCAGCAGGAAACACAGTGCTCTAGAAGAATATGGTAACCAGTACTGGCCAATATACTCCAGTATTCTTGCCTGGAGAAACCTCCAACAGAGAAGCCTGGCAGGCCACAGTCTACAGGGTCACAAAGAGTGGGACATGACTGAAACGACCCTATGTGCCTAGACACGACTTTTTTTTTTGCTTGTGGCAGCTCTGCCCCAGTGAGAGCTGAGTGTGAAAGTGGCACAGCTGCTTGGCTTGTGGGGATCCTGGTGGTGCCAAGTGTGGAGGGACACGGACTGCCTCTGCTGTAGGAGTTATGGCTCTATCAGAGTCTTTTTTTGAGCCTTTTGTAGCTGGCGATCGGAAGGCCTCTTTGGCCAGTCTTTCTACATAGCTCTGCCCATTCAGGCACTTAGAGGGCTCCCTTGCCTGGGGTCCTTCTCTGTTGTTCGGAGCATCAGGCACATGGAGAGGCCCCCCCTGGCTGAGGTCCTACTCTGTAGATCGGCATGCCAGGCACTTAAAGGGGCACCTTCGGTGGGGTCCTACTCTGTAGATCAGTCCATCAGGCCTTTGATGGCCCAGACTCTCTATTGTTCAGCTGCCAATGCTGGCATATGGGGAGGGAGACTACGGTGATGGCTCCACCCTCTACGCGTGACTCAGTAATATCACCTTGCTTCCATGGTTGTCAAGTTTTCCTCCACAGGCATTTCCCACCACAGTCTCCTCCCTCACATCCCCTCAATCCATCTCTCCACAGTCAACAGCAGCCCTCACCTTGGGATTGCTCCACAATCCCTGAACTTCAGCTCCCAGCCTCTGCACCTTCCAGGGGACCTACGTCCCTGTCTGCGGTATATATGGCTGTGAAAAGGACTGTCTGATTCTCATTCCATTTAGGCTGCCACAGATCAGCTGTTTCACTCTTAGCCTTAAATGTTTCTCCTCTGACTCAGACAATTGCCCTGATGTGGGGATCAGACCCCTGCTTCAGTTCCCCCACCTGCCAAGGGCAGGTCCAACGCTACTAACACTCATGCTTTTTCCCCTAGTTCCTTCATCCTACCAAGTTTTTCGTGGTTCTATATGTTTCTGTCCGCTGGTCAGGTACTCCTGTCCCTCAACTGGTGTTCTGCATGCACTTCTGTGTCTGAAGGTGTAGTCCTGATGTATCCATGGAGAGAGATGTACTCCATGTCCACCTTCTCCTCCGTCATCTTGTTTTCTCAAGGGTCTGATTTTTTAAAGGGAAAGAATTATTATTAATTCTAAATATGACCTTGGTATTAAATTTAAAACAAGTCCTTATCTCTTAGAGGTACATTTTTAACTGTTTATGGATAAAATGATATGAAATCTATAACTTTCTTTGAAATAATGGTGTATATAAAGGTTACATGAACCAAGACTGACCATGCGTTGATAATTGATGGAGTTCGGGGGTAGGTATATAGAGGTTCATCATATCATTCTCTTCATTTTTGTATATGTTTGAAATGTTTCATAACAGAGTTTTGTTAAATTCCCAGGGATGAGAAAAACTAAGATCATGGCATCTGGTCCCATCACTTCATGGCAAATAGATGGGGAAACAATGGAAACAGTGACAGACTTTATTTTCTTGGGCTCCAAAATCACTGCAGATAGTGACTGCAACCATGAAATTAAAAGATGCTTGCTCCTTGGAAGAAAAGCTATGACAAACCTAGCAGCATATTAAAAAGCAGAGACCTTACCAACTTGACTATATCAGTTTATCATTACCAACTTTGACTATACCAGTATAGTCAAAGCTATGACTTTTCCAGTAGTCATATATGGATGTGAGAGTTGGACCATAAAGAAAGCTGAGTGCCGAAGAATTGATGCCTTTGAACTGTAACTGTGGTGTTGGAGAAGACTCTTGAGAGTCCCTTGTACTGCAAGGAGATCCAACCAGTCCATTCTAAAGGAAATCAGTCCTGAATATTCATTGGAAGGACGGATGCTGAAGCCGAAACTCCAATACTTTGGCCACCTGACGTGAAGAACTGACTCACTGGCAAAGACTCTGATGCTGCGAAATATTGAAGGCAGGAGGAGAAGGGGACGACAGAGGATGAGATGGATGGATGGCATCACTGACTGGATGGACATGAGTTTGAGCACGCTCCAGGAGTTGGTGATGGACAGGGAAGCCTGGTGTGCTGTAGTCTGTGGGGTCGCAAAGAGTCAGACATGACTGAACAACTGAACTGAACTGAGGGATAAGAAACATGACAAATATTTTATAAATATTCTTTTGATGTATTCTATAGTTAATTAAAAAATTGAAAAGTGAATTCAGCATTGCCAACATAAATTCAATACAACTTCTTAAATAATTTGGATACTTCTTATATCGATCTTTTAGGGAAACATGGTAGTTTTATCTTTGAAGACACTTCAAATACATTAAAAAATTTTTTTAATTGAAGTATAAATGACTTAAAATAGTCTGTTAGTTTCAAGTGAATTTCAGTATAGTATAGTGATTTGATATTTTTATACATTACAAAATGGTCACCATGATAAATCCAGTTACCATCTGTCACCATGCAAAGTTATTATAGTATTACTGATTGTATTCCCTATACTGTATATCCCCAGGTCTTACTTCTTTTGAGCTGGAAGCTTGTTCCTCTTAATCCTCTTCATCTCTTTTGCCCCTCTTCATCTCTACCTGCTTCCATCCAGAGACCCCTGGTTTGTTATCTCTCTCCATGAGTCTATTTATGTTTTCTGTTTGTTTGCCAGATACTTGCCACAGGTAGAAAGCATGTAGTTCTCATCTTCTCAGAGTGGCTTCTTTGAGTGGAGGAGGAGGTTCTTTCCCTGGCTTACTCCACCCCGCTCAAGCACATGGAGTGTTACTTTGTTTCTTCACTCACTAGTCCCGGCTCCCCAACCTGGGATGGAGCCGCTAGAGCCAAAGGAGGACAAAACTCTGGCTTGCTGCCAATCACAGCATGACTCTCTTTGTGAGGACGTTACTCAGAGCATATCTTGGCATAAACTGCACACTTCAGTTATTACAGAGGGGCACGGTGTGAGCTCCTGGGAGGGAGCCACATGCATGTCTAAAGGGCAGAAAATAATGGTGAGATTTTCCTGTGTGGCCTCACACAATTTATCTTCTCAAGTAGCTCAAACACTAAATGGAAATACTCAACCTCCCTCCTCCCTATGCTATAGACAAGGCAAAAGGAGTTTAAAAGCTTTTTTTTTTTTTCAACAAAAAATATTTCTGCTTCTTTCGCCATTATGTAGTCAAGGCAAAACAAAATAATGGATTACTATGCTTCACAGGGGCATGAAATAATTTCAGTTAAATTTGAGATTGGTGTTTAACATGTCAGTTTGTCATTGCAAATTGATTTCTCTGTGCAGATCAAGAAACAAAAGAGGTTTTAGGAATGAATGCCAAACCAGCCATCATAGGTGAATTTTTTAAAAGCTGCAGTTGAGAGTTAGTCTACACATACTATTTTCTAGCTGTTTAGATGAATTTTCATGACTTTTCCTTTGTCTGGTATGTTTGTTTTTCTCCATGGTTTAACCAGGATTAACTCAAGCATTTCACACCTAGGACCCTCTGAAAGAAAATTTTACATTTGAATATACTTAAGCCCCTAGGTCTACTTCTTTCCATCCTGCAGTTTCAATAGCTCTACTTCTCATACCCTCCTGCTGTGACTCTGGCAAAGTTCTCTCATCTTTTCTAGGACACAAGTGTACAATTGAGTAAATCCCAGTCCATAGGAACCAGTAATGTATCCTTATAGTTCAGAAATGTTATTATAGCTTCCAGAAAGGACTTTTCAACCCTAGCCCCAAAGATCAACTTAAACCCATAAGTCAAATTCATCAAAAGAATCATGCACCATACATATTTTATAAAGTTTTACCTTACTGTAGGAGGTATTTTATAGAGAATGTGTCCTAGGGCTATATACATGTTGACAACTTCTGCTTTCTCTTACTCAGTAGTCAATTGATGTTTCTTAAAAAAAACTGGACGGAAGGACAACCACTCTTACTATTCACCAATCATCTTTGCTCTCTGGGTCTCCCTCGTCATCTCAGTTCCAGTAGAGAATTGTTACTCCCTGTCTGCACACATGGCAACAACATATCTGACCCATATCTGTGTATGCGCCTTTGAGATGGAGGAGAAATAGGAACCCGTTAAGTTCAGATCAGTTGCTTTGATTCCCATTACCACTGTGGATTGGCTCATTTGTGTTTACGTTCTCTCAATCATACATTTTGGTTAGTAAACAAGTCACACAATAAAGAAATTCATGTGGCCTGAAATGGTGTGTAAACGTGTATCTGAGTTAATTAGGTAATCTGAAAGTGAAAGTTGCTCAGTCATGTGTGACTCCATGAACTATAGCCTGCCAGGCTCCTCTGTCCATGAAATTCTCTAGGCCAGAATACTGGAGTGGGAAGCTGTTCCCTTCTCCAGACATCTTCCCAACCCAAGGATCAAACCCAGGTCTCCTGCATTGCAGGAAGATTTTTTTTACCATCTGAACCACCAAGTAATCTAGAAAAAGCATTTTTTAAAAATAAACTAGGAAGAAACTGGAACTGACGTCCTCTAACTAGGCTTCCTATTGCCTTAAACAGTTATTATGATCACATACTTGTTGGTGGCCAACTGAATGCAAAAGCAAAACATTTGTAACATAGAATAATACAATCTTTTCCCAGATTCTGGAGGACAGCTTATGGTGGCTCTGTTTCATCAAAGGAAGATCTTCTCTGCTGCAAGAAAGGCTTGTTCATTCTGCTCATGAATTAGCTGTACTAATGTGCCAGAAACAAAGCAATGATAATTTCTATAAAACCTGATGTCTCATCCAAATGTGATTAACACAGCCAAGAATTTTTGCCCTTGCTACTATGAAATAACTCAGAGCCAGTGGTTGAGTTAATTAGAGCTAATCTTTTATCACCATCTGAGGAAAGGTGTCACTTGATTTTTCTTCCTTTCTGCATAACATTGATAGTTTTTGAGAGAGCCCATAAATAAGCCTTTTGTTTTTTTCAGTTTGAAGATTTCTTTAGTGAGGATCAGACTACGGAATCTGCCAGATTAGAGATTAATTTTGGGGTCAGGTACTCAAGAGATCAACAACTATGCAAATTCTGTAACAAAATGGTTCAGTCAGTTCAGTTCAGTTCAGTTCAGTCGCTCAGTCGTGTCTGACTCTTTGCGACCCCATGAATCACAGCACGCCAGTCCTCCCTGTCCATCACCAACTCCCGGAGTACACTCAAACTCATGTCCACAGAGTCGGTGATGCCATCCAGCCATCTCATTCTCTGTCGTCCCCTTCTCCTCCCGCCCCCAACCTTTCCTAGCATCAGAGTCTTTTCCAGTGAGTCAACTCATCGTATGAGGTGGCCAAAGTATTGCAGTTTCAGCTTTAGCATCAGTCCTTCCAATCAACACCCAGGATTGATCACCTTTAGAATGGACTGGTTGGATCTCCTCGCAGTACAAGGGACTGTCAAGAGTCTTCTCCAACACCACAGTTCAAAAGCATCAATTCTTCGGCGATCAGCTTTCTTCACAGTCCAACTCTCACATCCATACATGACCACTGGAAAAACCATAGCCTTGACTAGATGGACCTTTGTTGGCAAAGTAATGTCTCTGCTTTTAAATATACTATCAAGGTTGGTCATAAGTTTCCTTCCAAGGAGTAAGCGTCTTTTAATTTCATGGCTGCAATCAGCATCTGCAGTGATTTTGGAGCCCAAAAAAATAAAGTCTGACACTGTTTCCCCATCTATTTCCCATGAAGTGATGGGATCAGATGCCATGATCTTAGTTTTCTGAATGTTGAGCTTCAAGCCAACTTTTTCACTCTCCTCTTTCACTTTCATCAAGAGGCTTTTGAGTTCCTCTTCACTTTCTGCCATAAGGGTGGTGTCATCTGCGTATATGAAGTTATTGATATTTCTCCCATCAATCTTGATTCCAGCTTGTGCTTCTTCCAGCCCAGCATTCCTCATGAGCTACTCTGCATATAAGTTAAATAAGCAAGGTGACAATATACAGCCTTGACATTCTCCTTTTCCTATTTGGAACCAGTCTGTTGTTCCATGTACAGTTCTGACTGTTGCTTCCTGACCTGCTTACAGGTTTCTCAAGAGGCAGGTAGTAGATATATATTCCATAGATACTGGCCTATCTTGTGTTGTGATGTAGCAAGTCTGAAGCTCAAACATAGCTTTGCCTTTATCAATTCTTTGGGAAGGAGTAAAGAATTGTGGTTAAATATGCACAAGAAAACATTAGAATGATTCAAAGTTCTCAGACTTCCTCTATCACTCTAGGTTATAATGAGAACTGAAGCTAATTACTAGAGCCTGTGCTGTAACTCAATTGCCATCAACAATTCCCATCAACAATGAGAAGGAAAGATACCTACCAACCTTATTGAAAAGTGAATGAAAAACCTTAAGTAGGCTCCTCAGTTCAGTTCAGTTCAGTCGCTCAGTCATGTCCGACTCTTTGCAACCCCATGAATCACAGCACACCAGGCCTCCCTGTCCATCACCAACTCCCGGAGTTCACTCAAACTCAAGTCCATCCAGTCGGTGATGCCATCCAGCCATCTCATTCTCTGTCATCCCCGTCTCCTCCCACCCCCAATCCCTCCCAGCATCAGACTCTTTTCCAGTGAGTCAACTCGTCGCATGAGGTGGCCAAAGTATTGGAGTTTCAGCTTAGTGCAAAGTAAATACTCAATAAGTGGTAAGCATTCCTACTAACTGCTAAAATATTAAATCAATACAATACTTATGCTTCAACTGATAGTGAAGATTATGTACCAAATCACAGGGCAATAATAAAAATTTATCTTATTAGAATTAACTCAAAGTGTTAATACACTAATTTTCTCCATAATTAACTATGCCTTATCCATGTTAAATTATTAAAACACAAAACAGAACAAAAAAAACCCACCGCCACTTAGTGCAGCTGACGTATAAGAAGCTTTCTGAATGCATGATGATTTGAGTACAGCAAGCTGACTCAGAGGCGGCAATATACCTCAGTGTTTGGGTACAGAATATGATTTCTATTTTAAATATCTAAATCCTGTAGACCTCAGTTTCTTAACCAGCTAGGATTTGAGATAGAGGGAGCGGGGAAGGTAATCAATTCCCTTCCTGCTCCTCCACTAAGTGGTGGAGCCAGAATTAAAAGAGGAAATTTTAGACACTAAAATATGTGAATTTAACTACACTACTATAATTGCTTTCCCAGTTAGGGATAAAGAATGGGCTGGGCCAGGAGTTCCCAACCAGAGACACTCTAGAGAAGCAGCCGGTACAAGGTGGCCTCTTGGAACCCACTGCCTGGGTCTGAATCCAGCTCTACCACATGTGCCATAAAACCCCAGGATTTGGCACATGTGGCAAAATTTAATCTCTCTGTACTAAGCTTCTTTACCTAGAAAGTCAGAACAAAAACAATACTTGCCCATAAATTCATAGGAGGATAAATAACAATACATACGATTTGCATAAAACAATGCCCAGTCTACTACAAGCGGTTGTTACCTGTTATTTATCTTGATGGATGTATGGGAGACATGCTAAGGTTTTGGATTTTTTCTTCATTTATTTGTTAGTGAATTTATGGGATGTTGTCCCATTTGCAACAGCTTTTACTCTGTCCTGCAAAGGAAATGGCAACCCACTCCAGTGTTCCAGCCTGGAGAATCCCAGGGACAAGGGAGCCTGGTGGGCTTCCGTCTATGGGGTCACACAGAGTCGGACACGACTGAAGTGACTTAGCAGCAGCAGCAGCAGCAAAGCTGGGGGTGTGCTATTTATCTCTCACGCACTGATTATTCGAAACACTGCTCATGTATGGTTTTGTTTTTTTTTTCACCTCCTATTTCATAGGGATTTCCGGGAAGGAGATATTTCCAAATCAAGCTATCCCTTTGTGAGGACTATAAGTGATCAATTATTTATCTTTGGGTCAATGGTTCCCAAAATCAAACTAAGTTTTCAAAAATGCACTGGACTGTAAACTGCTGAGAATAAAATTGCAAGGCAAATTCTCCCTCAAAGAAGTTGGATCTTATCACAGAACCCAGCTTTAAAATCAGCATTTAAGGCAAAAATTAAACATCTTTAAAATTACTCTTGAACATCTCTTAGAGAATAGGGCAGTTCTGTTTGTCAGTAAATCTGCTTTTTTTCCTCCAGCTTTGGAGCAGATCACATTTCTTCTGTTGAAAACCAGATGAAGAAACTGACTTGTAGTTAAGCCAGTTTTGTATGAAAAAAATGCACAACATAAACCAAGAAGTTTATATACACTATCTCATTTACTCCTCACAGGGGCCTTTTGAAGAATTAGTACATATTCTTTTCTACCTTCTAAGGATGGAGGCAAAGCAAAGTAACTGACTCACCTGTGGTCACTGGCAGGGGGCTATGCAGCAGAATTTTGATCTCAGCTCACCAAAGCCCCTAATTTCTCTCTACGCATTCCCTCAGCCTAGAATCACATTTGTATAACACTGAAGGATATAATCGGAGAAGGCAATGGCAAGCCACTCCAGTACTCTTGCCTGGAAAATCCCATGGACGGAGGAGCCTGGTAGGCTGTAGTCCATGGGGTCGCTATGAGTCAGACATGACTGAAGTGACTTAGCAGCAGCAGCAGCAGAAGGATATAATTAAAAGACGCTTACTCCTTGGAAGGAAAGTTATGACCAACCTAGACAGCATATTAAAAAACAGAGACATTACTTTGCCAACCAAGGTCCGTCTAGTCAAGGCTATGGTTTTTCCATTGGTCATGTATGGATGTGAGAGTTGGACTGTGAAGAAAGCTGATCACTGAAGAATTGGTGCTTTTGAACTGTGGTGTTGGAGAAAACTCTTGAGAGTCCCTTGGACTACAAGGAGATCCAACCAGTCCATCCTAAAGGAGATCAGTCCTGTGTGTTCATGGGAAGGACTGATGCTAAAGCTGAAACTCCAATACTTTGGCCACCTCATGTGAAGAGTTGACTCACTAGAAAGACCCTGATGCTGGGAGGCATTGGGGGCGGGAGGAGAAGGGGACGACCGAGAATGAGGTGGCTGGATGGCATCACCGACTCGATGGACATGAGTCTGGGTAAACTCCGGGAGTTGGTGATGGACAGGGAGGTCTGGCGTGCTGCAATTCATGGGGTCGCAGAGTTGGACACGATTGAGCGACTGAACTGAACTGAAGGATATAAATTGTCTTTTACTCTGCTCAAGCAAAACTACTTAGCATCTATTACAGGAAAGGTTGTGTTTAGAGCTTCTCGAACTGAATGCAGAGAAGCTGGAGGAACTCCAAAGAAGACTAAGGAACTCCTTTGAATGAAGTCCCAGGAGGGATGTAGTTTAAGAGTGGAAAGATATAAAGAGGGATAGAAGGACATTACTGACTCTGCTGGGTTTTAGAGCCATGAATAAGTTATACAGGGAAGCCGAGAAGAATGAACCCAGAGGTCTGGGTGCCTTGGTTGCAGCTCTCCTTGCAGATGTGACTGGATGGGGGCCTCCCAAGCAAGAGTCCTTTCCATCCAAAGTTCTAGGAATCCACCCTGGACATTCCTAATAAATGGAGCAAAGCTAGAGAGATTTTGCCCACAGCTAGTTACAGATACTGTTCTGTTGATTCCTGGAATGCCTCTCTGAAGGAGGACCAGACATTACTGTCTTCTCATTTAATAAGTGGAAATGAGGCCCTGACACTTGATTCACAGGAACACTGACTGCTCCACAACATGTTTACTGGACAGGCAGCCACAAGGGCACTGGCTTCATATTATCAGTTTCTCATGCGGACTCCACAGCCATCAGCAAGCGTCCATGCCCACCCTTAGCCAAGAGAAAGTGCACAGGGCCTGAATGGGTAGGGGGGAATAGGGTGTAATCAGGGGAATATTCCTAAAGGCTGATCCCATATATATACCTGTGGCCACCAGACCAGCCCATCCCTCTGCATAAATAGGCCATTGAAAGACACCAATTACTCAAATCACTGGTCCACAGTAAAGTCAGATCCTTTCTTGTGGCCTTCTTTCTAAAGGGCTCTTTTTCTTTTAGTTGCTTCTTTTTGTGATCATAATACAATATCAGTTCAGTTCAGTCACTCAGTCATGTCCAACTCTTTGTGACCTCATGGACTGCAGCACTCCAGGCCTCCCTGTCCATCACCAAACCTGGAATTTACTCATGTCCATACAGTTGGTGATGCCATCCAACCATCTTATCCTCTGTTGTCCCCTTTTCCTCCCACCTTCAATCTTTCCCAGCATTAGGGTCTTTTCAAATGAGTCAGTTCTTTGCATCAGGTGGCCAAAGTATTGGAGTTTCAGCTTCAGCATCAGTCCTTCCAATGAATATTCAGGACTGATTTCCTTTAGGATGGACTGGTTGGATTTCCTTGCAGTCCAGGGGACTCTCAAGAGTCTTCCCCAACCCACAGTTCAAAAGCATCAATTCTTCAGCGCTCAGCTTTCTTTATAGTCCAATTCTCACATCCATACATGACTACTGGAAAAATCATCGCTTTGAGTAGATGGACCTTTGTTGGCAAAGCAATGTCTCTGCCTTTTAATATGCTGTCTAGGTTGGTCATAACTTTTCTTCCAAGGAGCAAGGGTCTTTTGATTCCATGGCTGCAGTTACCATTTCAGTGATTTTGGAGCCCCCCAAAATAAAGTCTGTCAGTGTTTCCACTCCCCATGAGTGTTTCCACTGCCATGAAGTGATGGGACCAGATGCCATGATCTTAGTTTTCTGAATGTTGAGCTTTAAGCCAAATTTTTCACTCTCATCAAGAGGCTCTTTAGTTCTTCTTCGCCTTCTGCCACAATGGTGATGTCATCTGCATATCTGAGGTTATTGATATTTCTCCCGGCAATCTTACTCCAGCTTGTGCTTCATCCAGTCCAGCATTTCTCATGATGTATTCTGCATACAAGTTAAATAAGCAGTTAAATATACAGCCTTGATGTACTCCTTTCCTGATTTGGAAACAGTCTGTTGTTCCATGTCCAGTTCTAACCGTTGCTTCTTGACCTGCATTCAGATTTCTTAGGAGGCAGGTCAGGTGGTCTGGTATTCCCATCTTTTGAAGAATTTTCCACAGTTTGCTGTGATCCACACAGTCAAAGGCTTTGGCAAAGTCAGTAAAGCAGAAGTAGATGTTTTTCTGGAACTTTCATGCTTTTTCTATGATCCAAAAGGAAAAAACAGAAAAATGTATAAAATAAGATGAACAATATAAAGAAGATCAGATAAATAACAGGTCTTAATGTGTAGCACAGGGAACTATATTCAGTACCCTGTAATAAACCAAAATGGAAAGGAATCTGAAAAGGGATACGTATATATAAAAACAGAAATAACATATGATGCAACAATTCCATTCCTAGGCATATACTCAGAGAAAACCACAATTCAAACAGATACATGCACCCCAATGTTCACTGCAGCACTATTTACAATTGCCAGAACACAGAAGCAACTGAAACAGAGGAATGGATAAAGAAAACGTGCTATATGTGTTGTAAACCTGCTCAGTTGGTAAACCTGCCTGCAATGCAGGAGACCCGGGTTTGATTCCTGGGTTGGGAAGATCCCCTGGAGAAGGAAATGGCAACCCACTCCAGTATTTGTGCCTGGAGAGTTCCATGGACAGAGAAGCCTGGCAGGTTACAGTCCCTGGGGTCACAAAAATCAGACGCGACTTAGTGACAAAACCACCATACTCAGTCATAAAAATGAACAAAAATGCCGTTTGCAGCAACATGAATGGACTGAGAGATTGTCACACTGAGTGAACTAAGACCCAGAAAAACAAATATTATATGATACTGCTTATATGTGGACTCTAAGAAAAAAGGTATAAAGGAACTTAGTCACAAAACAGAAGTAGAGTCAGAGATGTAGATAACAAACTTACGGTTACCAGGCGATACGAGGAAGAGGGATAAACTGGGAGATTGGGATTGACGCATACACACTAATATATATAAAATAGATAACTAATGAGAACCAATTGTTAGCACATAGAACTCTACTCAATACTCTGTAACGACCTGTCTGGGGAAGAAAACCTAAAACACCAACTGGATATATGTATATGCATAACTGATCCACTTTACTGTACACTTGAAACTAACTAGCACATTGTAAGTCAAATATACTTCAATTTTCAAAAAAAGATCATATATTTCTATATGCTATATTTTTTCCTTATAAACCTCAGCTATAAAACACATAGACTGGCTGGGTGGATGAAAACATGTGCGTGTATGCATTTCCACTTACTACATCACTCTACTTAACCCCCCAAATTTTATGCAATTATTTTATATTGTTAGGATCATGTTTCCACATGGCTTGTAATTATAATTATCTTTTATTTTTTGTCTGGCTATTGATTGTGAAAACTGATAAACATCTTTTACTATTGTGATTATATAACTATTATTCATTTAATACCATTGTATCATGATTGGTCAACAGAAAATAATATAATTCTATATCAGTAAAACTATTTAATAGAAAAACCTATAATCACCTTTTAATTCAGATGCACATTAGAATTTTCTTGGAATTTTTTTTAAATTCAAATACCCAGGTATTATTTTTCCTCCAAAGCTCCAGATGTGATTCTATTAAGCAGTCATGTTTAAAAACAACTGGACTAGATGATGCTATTTTACTTTCATCTAGATCATTTCACTTTTTCTATTCATATTCAAGTGTTCCCATTTAGTTTCTGTTTTCCAATTTTTCCATCTCCTTTTTTTTTGTTTGTTTTTCTTTCTCAAGTCTTTATCAAGTAAAGGAAAAAAGTTTTGGTATAAATATGTACAAATAGTATGTGTAATAAATATATATTTTAGAAAATCTATGAATTTTTGCCCAGCTAAAAATTTTGCCATTTTGATTACACTTGTTTGACTAAGAATAGAATGCTAGATTTCTAATTTATATTCACTCAAAACTGACATAGTCCCATTTATTCTGGTATCTATTAGGCTGGTGCAAAAGTAATTTTGCTTTTGCATCGTTGAACTTTGCCATTTGATACTGGAATACATTCTTAAATAAATGTGGTTATGTTATACATCATTTTAATGAGCATTTATTGCTTTATGTTTTTTGTTAATGAATTATTACTTGTGTATTTTATATGTATTTTAGACTATGGATATGATGTTAGACAAAAACAAGTTCAAGCAAATTTCTTATTCAAGTTCAAAATGGGTCATAAAGCATCAGAGACAACTCAACATCAACAATGCATTTGGCTCAAGAACTGCTAATGAATGTACAGTGCAGCAGTGGTTCAAGAAGTTCTGCAAAGTAGAAGCTTTAAGTTGAGGAGTGCAGAGACTAGCCATCAGAAGTTAACAACCATCCGAGAGGATCACTGAAGATGACCTCTCAAAACTACACAAGAAGTTGCCCAAGAACTCAGTGTCAACTATTCTACAGTTGTTTGGCATTTGAAGCAAATTTTAAAGGTGAAAAAGCTCAATATGAGGGTGCCTCATGAGCTGCCGCAAATAAAGAAAATCGTTTTGAAGTGTTGCTTCTCTTCTACACAACAACAACAACTTCTCAATTGAATTGTGACATGCAATGAAAAGTGGATCTTATATGACAACCAGGGATGACAAGCTTAGTGACTGGACCGAGAAGACACTCCAAAACACTTCCCAAAGCCAAACTTGCACCCTAAAAAGGGTCATGGTCACTGTTTGGTGGTTTGCTGCCGGTCTGATCCACTACAGCCTTCTGAATCCCAGTGAAACCATTACCTCTGATAAGTATGCTCAGCACATTGATGAGACACACTGAAAACTGCAATGCCTGCAGCCAGCATTGGCCCAATGCTTCTCCGTGACAACACCTGACCTCATGTCACACAACCAACTTCAAAAGTTGAACGAATTGGGCTACAAAGTTTGGCCTCATCTGCTATATTCACCTGACCTGTCACCAACTGACAACTTTTTCAAAAATCTCAACAACTTTTTGTAGAAAAAAATCCAACCACCAGGATGCAGAAAATGCTTTCTAAGAGTTTGTCAAAACCCAAAGCACAGATTTTTATGCTACAGGAATAAAGAAACTTATTTTTCATTGGCAAAAATGTGTTGATTGTAATGACTCCTATTTTGATTAATAATGATGTGTTTGAGCCTAGTTATAATGAATTAAAATTCAGCATCGAAAACTATAATTACTTTTGCACCAACCTAATAGTATTATTGCTGAAAGTCTAGAAAGCTTATTACCTGAGTGATTTTTTTTTAAGTTGAGTGAGGTTGAAACTTCTATTCCAATTCTGAGAATATAAGAAATACTATGTTGTTTTTTTTAAAAAAAAAAGCTAGTAGAGGTGATGGAATTCCAGTTGAGCTATTTCAAATCCTAAAAAATGATGCTGTTAACGTGCTGCATTCAATATGCTAGCAAATTTGGAAAACTCAGCAGTAGCCACGGGACTGGAAAAGGTCAGTTTTCATTCCAATCCCAAAGAAAGGCAATGCCAAAGAATGTTCAAACTACCACAAAATTGCACTCATTTCATATGCTAGCAAGGTAATGCTCAAAATCCTTCAAGTTAGGCTTCAACAGTATGTGAACCAAGAACTTCCAGATGTACAAGCTGATTTTAGAAAAGGCAGAGGAAGCAGAAATCAAATTGCCAACATCTGTTGGATCATAGAAAAAGCAAGGGAATCCTAGAAAAACATCTACTTCTGATGTAGTTCCATTTATTCTGGCATCTATGAGGTTAGTGCTAAAGTAACTTCTGCTTCATTGATTACACTAAAGTCTTTGTGTGAATCACAATAAACTATGGAAAATTCTTAAAGAGATAGGAATACCAGACTACCTTACCTGCCTCCTGAGAAATCTGTATGAAGGTCAAGAAGCAACAGTTAGAACTGGACAAGGAACAATGGTTCAAAATTGGGAAAGAAGTACATCAAGGCTTTATTGTCACCCTGCTTATTTAACTTATATGCAGAGTACATCATGGGAAATGCCAGGATAGATGAAGCACAAGCTGGAATCAAGATTGCTAGGAGAAATACCAATAACCTCAGATATGCAAATTACACCACCTTAATGGCAGAGAGTGAAGAGGAACTAAAGAGCCTCTTGATGAAGGTGAAAGATGAGAGTGAAAAAGCTGGCTTAAAACTCAACATTCAAAAAACTAAGATTATGGCATCTGGTCCCATCATTTCATGGCAAGTAGATGGGTAAAAAAATGGAAATAGTGAAAGACTTTATTTTCTTAGTCTCCAAAATCACTACGGACGATGACTGAAGTCATGAAATTAAAAGATGCTTGCGGCTTGGAAGAAAAGCTATGATAAATCTAGACAGTGTATTAAAAAGCAGACACATCACTTTGTTGACAAATGTCCATATAGAAAAAGCTTTGGTTTTTCCAGTAGTCATGTACGGATTTGAGAGTTGGATCTTATAGAAGGCGGAGAGCTGAAGAATTGATGCTTTTGAATGATGGTGCTGGAGAAGACTCTTTAGGGTCCCTTGGACAGGAAGGAGATCAAACCAGTCTATCCTAAAAGAAATCAACTCTGAATATTCATTGGAAGGACTGATGCTGAAGTTGAAGCACCAATGCTTTGGCCACCTGATGCAAAGATCAGACTCACTGGAAAGGATCCTGATGCTGGGGAAGATTGAGGGCAGGAGAAGAGGCGACAGAGGAGAAGACGGTTAGATTGCATCATTGACTCAATGGACATGAGTTTGAGCAAACTCTGGGAGATAGTGAAGGACAGAGAAGCCTGGCTTGCTGCAGTCCATAAAGTTGCAAAGAGTCAGACACAACTAAGTAACAACAACAACAACAAAAGAACCACAGGAAATTAACATATGATACAGTATTACTAACTAAAGTACAGATTTTGTTCAAATTTCACAAAATTTTATGTTAGTGTCCATTATTTGTTATCCTACCTTATTCAAGAATCCATATTGTATTTAGTAGCATTGAGCCACTTCAGCTGCATGCAACAAATTCTGATAAATTCTGTTTTCATTTTTATTCTGTTATGAATATTTTCTAATTTTCCTTGTTACAGCTTCTTAGGTATCTAATTTTTAATTTTGTATCTTAGGTATCTAAGAAGCTGTAACAAGGAAAATTAGAAAATATTCATAACAGAATAAAAATGAAAAGATATACCCATTAATTTTAATTTTTAATTACATAGGGTTAACAAAGTATCTTTGATATTAATCTCTCATTTTGATATTAATTTCTCATTTAAATGCTTTCTTCTCTGCAATCACCCTCTGTGTTTTTTCAGTTTTTTAACTTTATTGAGGCTTTTAATAACTAAGTTTAGGATCTCTCTTAGTAAATGTCACATTGCACTTGAAAATATGTGGATTATTTTCAAATATCTTTTGATATTGATTTTTAATATAATTCCACAGTGGTAAGAGAACAGAGAACAGACTCTGTATGATTCCAATACTTTTAGATCATGAAATCTCTGCACCTTGTTTTAAATTCCTGGATATTTTCCAGTGTCTCCTGGTTTATAGTCTATGGGAACTTAAGTAGAATCTGTAAGCTGCTGTTTTATGAAAATTGTATGAATTTTAATTATGTTGAATTGGTTCATAATGCTTTTCAGGCCTACTATATCCTTCTACTTTTCTATCTATTCATTTATTAATTTTTAAAAATTTATTTAATTGAAGGATAATTTCATTCTATTAATTTTGATAGCTTGCTATTGAAACTCCAACTGTCTTAATTTATCTACTTAAAAAATAATTGTAATATAGAGTGGAACTCTATGTAACTTTGTTCTGTATTTTTCAAGTTGTTTGTAAATGTTTTATTGTACTTTCATAATTTAAAAATGAAAGAAAAAACTCAGCTATATAATAGTCTATGATGTGGATAATAATAAAAATAATAATGATGACATAGCTTACGATATCCACCTTGGATTTTACAGACTCTTTGAAATGGTCCCTAAAGTATGAGCAACAAAGGGAAAAATAAACATCAAAATTAAAACTATGTGCATCAAATGACACTATCAAGAAAGTGAAAAACAAACAACCCACAGAAAGGGAAAATATACTTAAAAACCATATATCTGATAGGAGTCATCCAGCATCCAGAATATATAAAGAATCCTTACAATTCAACAACAAAAAGACAAACAACTGAATTTAAATATAAGCAAAGGATTAGCAGACATTTCTCTAAAACAGATATACAAATGGCCAACATATATATGAAAAGATGTTCAATATCATTAGTCACTGGATCAAATCAAACAAATCAAAACAATAAGATATACTCCATACCCAAGAGGATAGTTGTACTTTTTAAAAAATGAAAAACAAGAAATAATTAGTGTTGTCAGGAATGTAGAGAAATAGGAACCCTTGGACTTTGTTTGTAGAAATGTAAAATGGTATAGCTGCTATGGAAAGCAGGTTGGCAGTTTCTCAAAAAGTGAAACATAGAACTACCATATGACCCAGCAATTCTTCTCCTAAATGTAGACCCAAAAGAATTGAAAACAGATATTCAAACAAAAACTTATGCACAAATGTTCATTGGGGCTATTCATATTAGTTGAGAGGTAGAAATTACCCACATCTTCATCAACTGGGTAAACTGATAAACAAACTGCAGCATAACCATTCAATGGAGCATTATTCAGCCATAAAAATGAATGAAGTACTGACATATGCTATACCATGGATTAACCTCAAAACATGCAAAATGAAAGAAAGCAGATATACAGGTCACATACTGTATGAATCCATTTACATGCAATATCCATCACAGGTAAATCCATACTGAAGAAATCAGATGGGTGGTTACTGGGAGCTAAGAGATGGGAGAATTGGGGAGTGACTGCTTTATGAGTATGGGGTGCCAATACCCCTATCTTTAGGGTTATGAAAATATCTTAGAATTTGATAGAGATGGTGGCTGTATAATACTGTCAATGTATTAAATCCCACTAAACTGTACTCTTGACAATAGTTAACTTTCTGTTATGGGTATTTTACCTTGGTTTTTAAAAGTATGATGTAGAAAACACAGTAGCCTTTGACAATGACTTTATAAATGTCCATTTGCTGACAGATATTTTCATGATCTTCATTAAGTAATAAAACAGTAATTTAGGCAGACGCGGGAGACGCCCGGCTCCGGCGCAACCGACCACGTGCAGAATTGTGGCTGAGATGAGCTACCCCGCG
Source organism: Moschus berezovskii (assembly GCF_049115385.1). NCBI lineage: Eukaryota > Metazoa > Chordata > Mammalia > Artiodactyla > Moschidae > Moschus > Moschus berezovskii. The sequence continues at coordinate 50,519,118 of NC_142469.1, forward strand.
CCCAGGGTTAGGGCGGTGGCCGAGAGGAGCTGTACCACGTTCAGGAGGCGGTGGCTGCTTGGGCACCGGAGGGCCGAGAGGAGCTGATCTACATTCAAAGCAGGAGGCGCGGCCTTGAGGAGATACCCGTCGTCCAAGGTAAGGTACAGTGGCTGCACCTTGCTGGAGCAGTGGGAAGAGATACTCCACGACCAAGTGGAATATAAGAATCCAGTGTTCTGGGGAGGAAGGAACAAGATGGCGGAGGGATAAGATGGCAAGACCACTTTCTCCCCTACAAATTCATCAAAAGAACATTTGAACGCGGAGTAAAGTCCACAAAACAACTTCTGAATACTGGCAGAGGACATCAGGCTCCCAGAAAAGCAGCCCATTGTCTTCTAAAGGAGAGAGAAGAAATCCAGCTCCACCCACCAGAACACCGACACATGCTTCCCTAACCAGGGAACCCGGACAAGTCACCCGTCCAACCCCACACACAGCGAAGAAACTACGTAATAAAGAGAACTCCAAAAACTGCAAGAAGAGGGAAAGGCCACCCCAAGCAAAGCAATATAAGCAAGATGAAGAGACAGAGAAATACCCATCAAGTAAAGCAACAAGATAATTGCCCACCAACACAAACAAAAGAAGAAGATATAGGGAATTTACCTGATAAAGAATTTCAAATTTTGATGGTGAAAATGATTCAAAATCTTGAAAGCAAAATGGAGTTACAGATAAATAACCTGGAGAAAAGGATTGAGAAGATGGAAGAAAGATTTAATAAGGACTTAGAAGAAATAAAAAAGAGTCAATATACAATGAATAATGCAATAGATGAGATCAGAAACACTCTGGAGGGAACAAACAGTAGAATAACAGAGGCAGAAGACAGGATAAGCGAACTAGAAGATAGAATTGTAGAAATAAATGAAACAGAGAGGAAAAAAGAAAAACGAATTAAAAGAAATGAGGACAATATTAGAGACCTCTGGGACAATGTTAAACGCTCCAACATTCGAATCATAGGAGTCCCAGAAGAAGAAGACAAAAAGAAAGACCATGAGAGAATACTTGAGGAGATAATAGTTGAAAACTTCCCTAAAATGGGGAAAGAAATAATCACCCAAGTCCAAGAAACCCAGAGAGTCCCCAACAGGATAAACCCAAGGCGAAATACTCCAAGACACATATTAATCAAATTAACAAAGATCAAACACAAAGAACAAATATTAAAAGCAGCAAGGGAAAAGCAGCAAATAACACATAAGGGGATTCCCATAAGGATAACAGCTGATCTTTCAATAGAAACTCTTCAGGCCAGAAGGGAGTGGCAAGACATACTTAAAGTGATGAAAGAAAATACCCTACAGCCCAGATTACTATACCCAGCAAGGATCTCATTCAAATATGAAGGAGAAATCAAAAGCTTTACAGACAAGCAAAAGCTGAGGGAATTCAGCATCACCAAACCAGCTCTCCAACAAATGCTAAAGGATCTTCTCTAGACAGGAAACACAGAAAGAGTGTATAAACTTGAACCCAAAGCAATAAAGAAAACGGCTACGGGATCGTACTTATCAATAATTACCTTAAACGTAAATGGGTTGAAATTTTCAAAAAGGCTAGGAAACAATTCTCATAGCCATCAATAGTTCAGTGTTGAGTTCATGAATAGTTTTTAAAGTTTGGGACAAACTGTAGTATTTGCTATTTGAAGTACTATTTGTAATTGGCATATTACGATGTAACATTGGTCTTCATTTCCATCTTAAAACGCCTAAAAATGCCTAACAGGTTTTTAGATTTGTGAATTTTAGTTGAAATGTATTTTACGATGTTACTAAACCTGCAGAAATATTGAAATATTTCAGAGAATTATTCACTGTACATTTAATTTATTTTATTTATAAAAGTTATGAACTGTAGAAAGTTTTACTTGTTGGGTCAAATGCTTGTTGCTTCAAATGCTTGTTGCATTTGAAGTGCTAGTTACAAGAAAATCAAATACCTTCAATGTATAAATGCTATTAAGTTTTTAAAGGACTCTGGAGTATAAGTAAGTTTGTTTAAAGAAATTTAGTCTGTTCAACTTGAAAAAAATAAATAAATAAAATTGGAAAAAAAAAAAAAGAAAATAGTAAGAAGCTACTGTATAGCACAGGGAACTCTACTTAACACTTTATAATATCTTATATGGGAAAGGAATCTGATAAAGAGTGGACATATGTAAATGTATAACTGATTCACTTTGCTATATAGCAGAAAGTAACAACACAACATTGTAAATCAACTATATTCCAATGAAAAATGTTTTTTAAAGTCAAAATCTTAAAAGAAATAAAAATTTCTGATTATCAAAAAAATAAAAATAAAACAGTAATTTATTTTATTAAAAATAAAGTTAAATTTTCAAAATTATTAATAAAAAAAGCAAAACAGGACGAGGAAACAAAAGAGCAAAAGAAACATGGAGAGAGAGAATGAGAGCCAGCAAAAATGAGAAAGGGAGGGAAGGGAAAAGAGGAGGAAGAACAGAGGAGAAAAGGAGAAAAGAAATAGAGCTAGAGCTCTGTTAAAGTCGGGTGACATCAAGTGTCCGTGGCACCTGTATAGAAAGCCCTAGAACAGCTGGTAGGAATGTGGGCTGCACAGACATGTTGGAGAACAACCAGTCAACAGTTAACAAAATTATAACGGACATACACAGTACTGTTCAGCATGCCAACTACGGTTAATAATCAGTTCAGTTCAGTCGCTCAGTCGTGTCCGACTCTTTGTGACCCCATGAACTGCAGCAGGCCAGGTCTCCCTGTCCATCACCGACTCCCACAGTTCACCTAAACCCATGTCCTTTGAGTCCATGATGCCATCCAACCATCTCATCCTCTGTCGCCCCCTTCTCCTCCTGCCCTCAATCTTTCCCAGCATCAGGGCCTTTTCAAATGAGTCAGCTCTTCGCGTGAGGTGGCCAAAGTATTGGAGTTTCAGCTTTAGCATCAGTCCTTTCAATGAACACCCAGGACTGATCTCCTTTAGGATGGACTGGTTGGATCTCCTTGCAGTCCAAGGGACTCTCAAGAGTCTTCTCCAACACCACAGTTCAAAAGCATCAATTCTTCAGCCATCAGCCTTCTTTATAGTCCAGCTCTCACATCCATACATGATTCCTGGAAAAACCATAGCTTTGAAGATGGACCTTTGTTGGCAAAGTAATATTTCTGTTTTTTAGTATGCTGTCTAGTTTCGTCATAACTTTTCTTCCAAGGAGTAAACATATTTTAATTTCATGGCTGCAATCACCATCTTCACCATTTTGGAGCCCCGAAAAATAAAGTCTCTCACTGTTTCCATTATTTCCCCATCTATTTGCCACGAAGTGATGGGGTCAAATGCCACGATCTTAGTTTTCTGAATGTTGAGTTTTAAGCCAACTTTTTCACTCTCCTCTTTTACTTTCATCAAGAAGTTCTTTAGTTCTTCTTCACTTTCTGCCATAAGGGTGGTGTCATCTGCATATCTGAGGTTACTTATATTTCCCGTGGCAATATTGATACAGCTTGTGCTTTGTCCAGCCTGGCATTTCACATATAAGCTAAACAAGCAGGGTGACAATATACAGCCTTGATGTACTCCTTTCTCTATTTGGAACCAGTCTGTTGTTCCATGTCCAGTTCTAACTGTTGTTTCTTGACCTGCATACAGATTTCTCAGGAGACATGTCAGGTGGTCAGGTCCCATCTCTTTAAGAATTTTCCACAGTGTGTTGTGATCCACACAGTCAAAGGCTTTGGCATAGTCAATAAAGCAGAAGTAGATGTTTTTCTGAAAATCTCTGGCTTTTTTGATGATCCAACAAATGTTGGCAATTTGATCTCTGGTTACAGTGCCTTTTCTAAATCCAGCTTGGACCTCTGGACGTTCCATTGTCACCTCCTGTTGAAGCCTGGCTTGGAGAATTTTGAGCATTATTTTGATAGCATGTGAGATGAGTGCAATTGTGTGGTAGTTGGAGCATTCTTTGGCATTGCCTTTCTTTGTGTTGGAATGAAAACTGATCTTTTCCAGTCCTGTGGCCACTGCTGAGTTTTCCAAATTTGCTGGCATATTGAGTACAACACTTTCACAGCATCATCTTTCAGGATTTGAAATAGCTCAACTGGAATTCCATCACCTCCAGTAGCTTTGTTCATTGTGATGCTTCCTAAGGCCCACTTGAATTAACATTCTAGGATGTCTGGCTCTAGGTGAGTGATCACACTATCATGGTCATCTGGGTCACGAAGGTCTTTTTTGTATAATTCTTCTGTGTTCTTGCCATCTCTTCTTAATATCTTCTGCTTCTCTTAGGTCCATACCATTTCTGTCCTTTATTGTGCCCATCTTTGCATGAAATATTTCCTTGGTATCTCTAATTTTCTTGAAGAGATCTCTAGTCTTTTCCATTCTATTGTTTTCCTCTGTTTCTTTGCACTGATCACTGAGGAAGGCTTTCTTATCTCTCCATGCTATTCTTTGGAACTGTGCATTCAAATGGGTATATCTTTCCTTTTCTCCTTTGCCTTTTGTGTCTTTTCTTTTCTCAGTTATTTGTAAGGCCTCGTCAGACAACCATTTTGCCTTTTTGCATTTCTTTTTCTTGGGGATGGTCTTGATCACTGCCTCCTGTACAATGTCACGAACCTCTGTCCATAGTCCTTCAGCACTCTCTCTATCAGATCTAGTCCCTTAAATCTATTTCTCACTTCCACTGTATAATCGTAAGGGATTTGATTTAGGTCATACCTGAATGGTCCAGTGGTTTTCCCCACTTTCTTCAATTTCAGTCTGAATTTGGCAATAAGGAGTTCATGATCTGAGCCACAGTCAGCTCCAGGTCTTGTTTTTGCTGACTGTATAGAGCTTCTCCATCTTTGGCTGCAAAGAATATAGTCAATCTGATTTCGGTGTTGACAATCTGGTGATGTCCATGTGTAGAGTCTTCTCTTGTATTGTTGGAAGAGGGTGTTTGCTGTGACCAGTGCGTTCTCTTGGCAAAATTCTGTTAGCCTTTGACTTGCTTCATTTTGTACTCCAAGGCCAAATTTGCCAGTTACTCTAGGTATTTCTTGACTTTCTATTTTTGCATTCCAGTCCCTTATGATGAAAAGGACATCTTTTTTGGATGTTAGTTCTAAAAGGTCTTGTAGGTCTTCATAGATCTTTACAGCTTTTTCATCATTACTGGTCGGGGCATAGATTTGGATTACTGTGACATTGAATGGTTTGTCTTGGAATCAACAGAGATCATTCTGTCATTTTTGAGACTGAGTACCACTGCATTTTGGACTCTTTTGTTGACTATGATGGCTACTCTCTCTATTTCTTCTAAGGAATTTTTGCCCACAGTAGCAGATATAAAGGTCATGTAAGTTAAATTCACCTGTTCCAGTCCATTTTAGTTCACTGATTCTTAAAATGTTGATGTTCACTCTTGCCATCTCCTGTTTGACCACTTAAAATTTGCCTTGATTCATTGACCTAACATTCTATGAATAATACTGGTTAATACATGGTTAATAATACCGTACTCCATATTTGAAAGTTGTTAAGAGAGTAAATCTTAACTCATTACTTGGAAAGATTCCCTGGAGAAGGGAAAGGCTACCCACTCCAGTATTCTAGCCTGGAGAATTTCATGCACAGTCCATGAGGTCACAAAGAGTCGGACATGACTGAGTGACTTTCACTTTCTTCATTACAAGAAGACAAAATTTTGTAACTCTGTATGGTGACAGATGTTAACTAGCCTTATTAGGGTGATCATTTCACAATGCCTACAGATATTAAACAATTAAGTTGTACACCTGAAATTAATATAATGTTGTATGTCAATTACAACTCAATACAAAGAATAAAAAATAAAAATAAAATGGACGCACTCAGAGTTTCACCTCTGGTATCTAATCTGCCTAAGGAAGTTCATTACACATGTACTGACAGAATCATGGTTTTTGCATTTGCTTACATCAGAACATCAGAAACAATCTAAACAGTTAAACAGATGAATACATTGTGATATACTAATAATAGGATGACAGCATGCAGTACTTTAAGAGTAATTATATATATTTCACATATAAAACCATATATAAAAAAATATAAATGAATATATATGAAATATATATGAAAAAAGAAATGAGTCTAGTTCTAGTCTGAAAAAGATAGCTGATGAAAGAAATTTTATATCACACAATATATTGACTACATTAGTAAATGACATATTAATGTATTGCTCATGTGATAAAAGTTTATCTTAATAAAAGAAAAGAAAACAAGAGCATCTTTTCATGTGCCCATTGGCAGCCGTGCGCATGTCCTATTTGGAAAAATGTCTATTCAGTTCATCTGCTCCATTTGTTAATCGGGTTTTTTTTTGATGTTGCCGCTGCGATGTATGAGTTGTTTGCATACGTTGGATATTAACTCATTATCTGTCATATCATTGGCAAATATTTTCTCCCATTCAGTAGGTTGCCTTTTCATTTCCTCGATGTTCTACTTTGCTGTGCAAAAGCTTTTACATAATCATCAGAGAAATGCAAATCAAAACCACAATGAGGGACTTTCTTGGTGGTCCAGTGACTAAGATTCTATGTTCCTGATACAGGGTGCCCAAGTTTGAGCCCTGGTCAGGGAACTAGATCCCACATGCCACAACTAAGAGTTTGCATGCCACAGCTAAAGATCAAAGATCCTACATTCCCTAACTAAGACCTGGTGCAGCCAAATAAATATATAAAAAAAAAAACTACAATGGGATATTACCTCACACCTGTGAGAATTGCTATTTTCAAAAAGAACACAACAAATGTTGGCAAGGATGTGGAGAAAAGGGAACCCTCCTACACTGTTTGTGGGAATGTAAATTGGTGCAGCCAGTATGTAAAATAATATGGAGATTTCTCAGAAAACTAAAATATAACTATCATATGACCTAGCAATTCCACTCCTGGGCATTTATCTGAAAAACAAAAACACTAATTCAAAAAGATACATGCACCCCAATGTTCACAGCAGCATTATTTATAACTACCAAGATATGGAAGCAACCCAAGTGTCCATCAACAGATGAATGGATAGAGAAGGTATGGTGTATATAGATACACAATAGAATACTAGTTAGTCATTTTAAAAAATGAAATATTGCCATTTGCAGCAACTAAGTCCTATGGATGGACTTAGACAGCTTATGCTAAGTGAAATAAGTCAGACAGAGAAAGACAAATACTGTATGATATAACTAAATGTGGAATCTAAAAAATAAAGCAAATTAGTGACTATAACAAAATATAAGCAGACTCACAGATAGAGCACAAACCAGTGGTTATCAATGGGGAGAGAGTCAATATAGGGGGTTCGGGAGTTAAGAGGTACAAACAATTAGGTATAAAATAAGAACACAAGGATATGTTGTATAAATCAGGGAACATAGCCAACATTTTACAATAACTATGAATGGAGTATAACCTTTAAAATTGTTAATCACTATATTGTACACTTGTAATTCATACAATATTGTATAGCAATTATAAATAAATAAAAATTGGGGATACAGAGAAACAGAGTTATGAAGAAATATATAGAGATTAAAAAATGAAAGAAGCATGGAAGAAAGAAGAAAACAGGGAAGAAACAGAGGGAGGGAGGAAGGAGGAAGGAAGGGGTTGGTGAGTAAGCCCACCTAAATTCATATATGGAAGTTGATCTAATAAGCAAGCAAGTACACTCAATTAAATGAAACCTGGTTTAGTACTTAACTGTTTTCAGCTCTTTACATAAGCATTCTTCACATTGCAGTTGCAACTTCAGTTGTGCAAGCCGAGTTGACCGTATTTGTCCTGCCCTAGAGGTTTAGTAGAGACTAACAAGGCTGTGGCGGAGAAGGAAATGGCAAGCCACTCCAGTACTCTTGCCTAAAAAACCCCATGGGTGGAGGAGCCTGGTGGGCTGCAGTCCGTGGGGTCGCTAAGGGTTGGACACGACTGAGCGACTTCACTTTCACTTTTCACTTTCACACATTGGAGAAGGAAATGGCAACCCACTCCAGTGTTCTTGCCTGGAGAATCCCAGGGACGGGGGAGCCTGGTGGGCTTCCGTCTATGGGGTCACACAGAGTCGGACACGACTGAAGTGACTTAGCAGCAGCAGCAAAAGCAACAAGGCTGTGGACTTTAGACACACAATCTTTGAAGCAGAAATCCAGATGGAAGTCCCAGAGAGTCCTAGACCTAAGGCTGATGCATGGGGCACCACTTCTTTTTTTTCCATTGGTTTTTTTAATTGAAGGATAACTGCTTTACAATATTGTGTTGGCTTCTGCTGTACAACAACATGAGCCAGTCATAGCTCTCTCTCTCTCTATGTATATATATATATATATCCCCTCCCTCCTGAGCCTCCCTCCCACCCCCTCATCCCACCTCTCTAGGTCATCACAGAGTGCCAGGCTAGGCTCCCTGTGCTATATAACAGCTTCCCACCAGCTATCTGTTTTATACATGATAGTAGTGCATATATGTCAATGCTGCTTTCTCAATTCATCTCATCCTCACCTTTCCCTGCTGTGTCCACAAGTCTGTTCTTAATGTCTGTATCTCCATTCCTTCCCCACAGACAGGTTAATCAGTACCATTTTTCTAGATTCCATGTAGTTGCATTAATATATGATATTTGTTTCTCTCTGACTTATTTCACTCTGTGTAATAGGCTCTAGGTTAAATCACCTTAATACAACTGACTCAAATCCATTCCTTTTTACGGCTGAGAAATATTCCATTGTATATATGTATACATACACATGTATACATTTCCCAGGTGGTGCCAGCGGTAAAGAAACTGCCTCCCAATACAGGAGATGCAAGAGATGCCGGTTCAATCTCTGGGTGAGGAAGATCTCCTGGAGTAGGAAATGGCAACCCACTCCAGTATTCTTGTTGGGAAAATTCCATGGACAGAAGAGCCTGGTGGGCTATAGTCCGCAGGGTTGCAAAGAGTTGGACACGACTGAGGAACTGTGCACCGCAACTTCTTTATCCATCCATCTGTTGAGAGACATCGACATTGCTTCCATGTCCTGGCTATTGTAAATAGTGCTGCAGTGAAGATGTGTCTTTTTGAATTGTGGTTTCCTCAGGTATATGCTGAGTAGTGGGACTGCTGGGTCATATGGTAGTTTATATTCCTAGTTTTTTAAGGAATCTCCATAGCGGCTGTATCAATTTACATTTCCACCACAAGATGGTTTCCTTTTCTCCACATCCTCTCCAGCAATAAAAAAGCATCTTTATTATTTGTAGATTTTTTGATAATTAGCCATTCTGACTGGTGTGATGTGATGCCTCATTGAAGTTCATTAGAGTTTTTGTCTCATGACTTTACAATGAAAATCAAGGTAGAGACATATATGTGAAGGAGTAAGAAAGAAAAATATTAGAATGCAACGGGACAGCAATATTTAATACAAAGTTTATCAAAGAAGAAACTATACTTTATTATTAATATGTTAAATAACTGAACCACACAAACAAGCTATATTAGTTACTAAAAACTTAATGACTTGAAATAACTGACAATTATTATCTCACATTTTTGGTGGGTCAGGAGTCCAGACAAGGCTTAACTGGGTCCTCTGCTTAGGGTTTTGGGCTTTACAAACTCAAAATTAAGGTATGCTCTGGTCTGCATTCTCATCAGGAGGATTGAGTGGGGAAGAACATTTCTAAGGTCACTTAGATGTCTGACAGAATTCGTTTCCCTGGGCTTGCAGTACCCCAGGGCGCTAGCTTCTTTCTGGCTGGAGGCTGCTGCTAGAGGTCATCTACAATCCCTTGACTAGTGGGCTTTCCCAGCATGGCTATTTACTTCATCAAGCCAGATCAGATGGTCTCTAGAGAGAGTTGGCTAGCAAGACCAAGTTTTTGTAATGTAATGTAGTCACAAGAGTGACATCTATCACCTATGCTATATTTATTGCTTTACAAGCAAGTCACAGGTCCCAGATGCACTCAAGGGGAGGGGGGGTCCCAAAAGGTGTGAATGCCAGGAAACAGCAGGAATTCATGGAGCCACCTTACAATCTATTGAACTATCATATCTTTTGCTGCTTTGGAATTTTTAAGTTAAAAATGACCATGAATATAATCCTTAAAAAATGTAACATATAATACTAAATAAGAAGTAAAGTCTAAACTCAGAATATGATAAGGACAGAGTAAATAGACAAAGTAGGTGATTAAAGAGCTAACCACACTAGAAGATTGTAAGTAGAAATAAATATGGGCGACCCCTGTAGTAATGATCACTCAAGGAAGCAGGATGACTTAACCAGAAAACCAAGCAGGCTTTGCTTGCTTAGCAACAAAACCATGGAAGAGAAGCATGAGACATAACAAAAAAAACAATGGTGGCATGAGACCCACATCCTGCCCAGTGAGCTCAGTAAGTAGATGATCCATAGAACATGCTTTCTGCACATATAATAGCAATTTATGGAAAGGTGACATTTCAAAGTGAAAGACGCCCATTGTACTAAGACTTGAAATAATTTTTCCATTACTGCCATGACAGTCCTAGCTTGACCACATAGGGACAAAAAGACTTCCTTGCCCAACCTGGGGGAGGAGCTAATGATGCAAGCATGATGCCTACTTAAGAACAAGGGAGAGATGTATAGAACAGTCTTTGGGACTCTATGGGAGAGGGTGAGGGTGGGATGATTTGGGAGAATGGCATTGAAACACGTATGTTGTCATATGTGAAACAAATCACTAGTTCAGGGTCAATGCATGTTATAGGATGCTCGGGGCTGGCATGCAGGGATGACCCAGAGGGAGGATAAAGGGAGGAGGGAGGTGGGAGGGCGGTTCAGGAGGGGGAACTTTGTAAACCCGGGGCAAATTCATATCAATGTATGGCAAAACCAACCAATATAATATTGTAAAATAATTTGCCTCCAATAAAAAATAAATTAATTACCTAAAAAAAACACAATAAAAAAAAAAAAAGAACAAGGGAGAGGGTTGTCTTTCCCCCTTATCTATTTTTCCTGATTATAAAACTGTAGCCCACTAAGTTCTCAGTTCTCTCTCACCTGCCCACTGATAAGCCTCACAAGCGTCCTATCACCTCTTACCTATCACTTTGCCTATTGATGAATTCTTTTTGTGCTGGGACATAAAGGACTGCAGCTCCCTGGAACCTCCTGAAATGCCCCTTAGCAGTTTCAAATACATCTGATGTCAAACCTCGTGACCTTATTTCCCCAGCCATATCCAATTTAAACTGGATTTCCAACATTACTGAGTAAATCTCTAGAATGAAGCATAATAGCAAAGGCCTGGAACACGTGTGGTTTCTAGCCCCATATAGGGTATAGGAATATGGGTACTTTTTGCCCCTCAGTCCTAGTATCCAATAAAAGAGGCTAATTTTTACCATTTATATTACTTTAATGGTTATTCTAGGGACCAAAAGAGCCACTGATTACTCAGTAAATGTTCCTGGAATAACCAGGACAGTTCTAGAACATGAGTGAGGGTGCTGAGAGAAGGGAGGAGATGCAAATCCTCAAGTAGGTTGTGTTTCACTGTTCCCTCACCAACCACCAGAGTTTGATCACCAAAACCAAAGAAAACTTCACTAACTTCATGGGAGGGAAAAAATGCACTTGATTTCTGCCTTAAGTTGTATGCATTAGGGCTCATTACTAACTTGAACTTTTTGGGGGGGATCATCTGTATCTAAATTTTTTTTCCTTCTTTGATTGTCCATGCTCTTCATCCATTTGCTTTTTGGAGACATTCATTTATTTGAATCAAGATATTAACTGTTCTCTGCCCTCTTTACCCAAATATTTCCAGTCATTGATCTCGTTTTGTTTACAGTGGGGGTGTGGTAGCGAGAGGGCAGAAGTACACTTGCTTCCCATCCAAGGAGTGAACCCCATGGTCCTCTGCCTGGCATATAGCGAACGCGAGGTTCGTTTTACAACCGTAAGCTGCGTTCACTTGACACCCATCTTTGCAAACTTTGTTCCGCCGCTCAGTCGCTAGGTTGATCAGCAGTCCGACGACTCCCTGGAGGCTGGGGCTACCGGGGCCCCGCGCCGTTGCTGCCGCCGCCACCCCGCCCTCCCCGCGGTCCCCGGGGCGCGCGCCCGTGCCCGGCCCCCGCCTGCGCCACCGCGCCGCTCCGGAGCCGGGCTGCGGTCACTGAGCGCCCGGGCGCAGGGCGGGCGCCGGCGCGGGGTGGCCTGGAGCGCGTGAGCCGGGCACCAGGGACTTCGCGCCGGTCGGCGGGGCCCGACGCGCTCGGCTGGGAAACTTCTGCGGGCGCGAGGCCGGCGCTCTGCGTGAGGCCGGGAAAGGCCAGGTAAGGAGGGAGCCGGGGCGCCTCGGCCGCCACCCTTCCGCCGCCGTCCGCACCCTCACACCTTGCGGCACCGGGGCCGCTTGCCGGGTGCGGTCTCTGTCCTGGCCCCGCTCCTGGGAGGGGGTCGCGACCTGCAGACCCCCTAGCAGCGCCCAAGCTTCGCTGCCCGTGCCCCTGCTTGCGCGGCGCTGCCCCCTGCCTCCCGCTCGGGCCCCGCTCCGGCCAGCGGCGAGGTCGGGGGGCCGCGCGGCACCGCTGGAGGCTGGCCGGCTGGGGTCGGCGCACCGGCCCTAGGCGCGCGGGCCCACCGTCCACAGAGGTGAATCTTCTTCCCACATCTGCTGTTGGACCCACTCTTGCCCCGGGCAGCACCTTGGAGACCCCCAAAAGGTCGGATTTTAGAGGGAGAAAAGCTGCTTCAGGGGCCCTGACAGCACTCGGTTGGCCTTGGCGAAGTCGGGCAGAGGCGAGAAGCTTCCCCGGGCAAAAGGTCTGAATAGGGGCAGGGTTTTCCCATTGAGTTCGGGACTCAGAGAGCGGCCTCATCCAAGGTCACTCTGACCTGTTTACTCTATTTGGGGAATCCCCCTGGGCAAGGGGAGGGGAAGGAAAGAAAGAGAAAGACGTTTCAAAACCACTAAACTACCTCCTCACCAAGGTCGGTTACAGAGAGATGTATTTTGAGGGTCTGTATTTTAAAAAAAGATTAAAGGCACAGAATCAAATACAGTAATATGGCTATGGCACACACACGGAAAAATTTTTAGTCAGGAGACATTTTGCAAAAAGTGAAAAAGTTCTATATGTAAATAAGTGGGAAAGCAGAATTAGAAACCCACTTTTGAACATAACCTAATTTGATTTACTGAACTTCTAGAATGTGACAACCTTCCTTCCTGACTTTTTACTCCAGCTCTTGTGGTTAGGTATTTTCAGTTTGCAAGCTTGCACGTTGCAGTTGAGTTTTATGGCAGCCTTAAAAAATTTACTGCTGTCTCTCTGTTCATGCTAAAGTTTGGTGGCTATTTTCTTTTCTGTTATTTTTAATACCAGGGGCTGTTGCACAAACAACTCCCTGATGTGACAATACAGGAACTTGACCCTGTTCTTTGTGGCAACTGAAAACCAAACAAGAACTACCTGAAACAAAATATAAGCAAAATAAATATTGGATCTCTTTCCACATTTTCCAAATGAAGAGGTCTGTCTGATCCCACATGATCTTTAAGGTTTTTTCCTTCTCTGGGAGACTGGGTTTGTCTTTTGAAGAGTCTGGGATACAAATACTAAGTGAAATCTAGAATAAGATGTTATCTGTTCTACTAGAATTTTATACATATAAGCTGGGAGACATTTGATAATTGAGTTTCTTTAATCTCATCAGTTTCTCAAAATAGCTGAATCATTGTGCATCCTGGGCTTCTAAATGGTGACAGTCTAGGCTATTAAATAAATATGTGTCAGGGGAAACCCAAATCCCATGCTTCTTATCACAAGACTGTCTAATACACTGGAGCATTCATGTCTGCTTATTCTGAACAGTCCCCAGGAAAGATCAAGAATGGTTATGAAGCATTTGCTGCAGCATATGAGCATAACAACACATAAGTGACATGACAGGCAAGAAGTTTCAAAACTGCTTTGGAAAATGTCTGTGATACATTTGCAAGCCCGCAAACTGCAATTGAAATTGGTTTCTTTAATTATGGGTGCTGGTCAGCTGGGATTATTAGCTATAAAGAATAAGTAAGAATTTACAAAAGTATATTGAATCATTAATGAGATTTTATTTTTTAAAGGAGAAGAGAAAACATTCCTCTCTTTTAAGTAGTTAGAGGAAAATATCTTAAAGTGAAAGTTACAACAGGCTATTTTATAAATTAAATAATAACAAAAGTGGCTGACTTAAATCTCCCATAACAACGCTGGACCCTCCTCCAGCCCAGAGAATTGAGGGGTCAGTTCACACAGCTACAAAGTGAGACCTTCTCATTTTGTATTTTTCAACAGAATAACCTCTAGTGACTCTGTCACACATACTGAAATTGGTGGGGGAGGAGGGATTTACAGTCTAGAAAGAAGAGCAAGCAGCTGGGCCTGTGGAAAAACTTTCATCTTTCCAAGCCTCATTTTCCACTCTGAAGAATGCTAATGATACTATTTGGGTGGCAGAGTTGTTGTGACTCCTCAGTGGGTCAGTGTAGATAAGACCCAGTGCGTGGCACATAGTGAGAACATAGCTAATCTCAGTTCTCCCTGTCTTCCTTAGTAGGTGGTTTATTTTCTGAACAAATTGTAGGATGAACAGTAGGTTACAGTTTTCCGCTTTTGGTTTCAAAAATTCCATGTGGCGAAACCTTGATGAGTGTTGAATCTAGGTAATGGGTATATAGGCGGGGGTTATCATATATTATTTTGTTGTCTATTTTGGAATATGTTTAAAATTATTCATCAGAAAAAAAATTAAGCATAAAGCTGAAAAACTCATAAGATACACTTCTAGTTTAGGCTAACATTTTTAATTGGAATTTTTAAAACTATTCTATACGGACAGGAAAGAAATGCAATTTTATAGTGGGAGTACATGGGGGAGGAATGGCACTAGAGGGTAGTCCATCAGTTCAGTTCAGTTAAGTTCAGTCGCTCAGTTGTGTCCGACTCTTTGAGACCCCATGAATCACAGCACGCCAGGCCTCCCTGTCCATCACCAACTCCCGGAGCTCACTCAAACACATGTCCGTCGAGTCGGTGATGCCATCCAGCCATCTCATTCTCTGTCGTCCCCGTCTCCTCCCACCCCCAATCCTTCCCAGCATCAGAGTCTTTTCCAGTGAGTCAACTCGTTGCATGAGGTGGCCAAAGTATTGGAGTTTCAGCTTTAGCATCAGTCCTTCCAATGAACACGCAGGATTGATCTCCTTTAGAATGGTAGTCCATAGTGATCTTTAATTTTTTTGTAGAATCTTTTTTTATTTTAAAAAGATCCAAAAATATGACAGTGTTGATATTTGATAATTTTGGTTGTTGGGTTCATGGATATTTCTCTGAAATCTTTGTATTTAAAAATTTTCAAATTACCATAAAATCACCTTTTAGTTTTATAAGATTATTATAAAGGAAGCAAACAATACAGGTATATGCAAAGAAAAAAGTAGTGTCCTGCCATCCAGGAATAACCTTTCTTAGCATTAAGTGAAAAATCACTCCATATATCCTTTATCAGTTCAGTTCAGTCGCTCAGTCGTGTCTGACTCTTTGCGACCCCATAAATCAGAGTACGCCAGGCCTCCCTGTCCATCACCAACTCCCAGAGTTCACTCAAACTCATGTCCATCGAGTCGGTGATGCCATCCAGCCATCTCATTCTCTGTCGTCCCCTTCTCCAGCCCCCAATCCTTCCCAGCATCAGAGTCTTTTCCAGTGAGTCAACTCGTCGCATGAGGTGGCCAAAGTATTGGAGTTCCAGCTTTAGCATCAGTCCTTCCAATGAACACCCAGGATTGATCTCCTTTAGAATGGACTGGTTGGATCTCCTTGCAGTCCAAGGGACTCTCAAGAGTCTTCTCCATATGCCCTTGCATTTATACAAATAGAAGAATATAGGCATATTAATATGTAATATGCTACTCCTGTGACACATACAACATTTTAGTGTTTTTTTGTTGCTTTTGGTCTTGAATTTCTAAGAAATAACTTGCTTGCATTTTGATTTTTAAGACTTTGGATTGTCTTTTACAATATAGCATTTATTTAAAAATTCAGTATGCAACAACTGACTTTAAATGAGTTTTAAGTAACTTATTTGCATATAAAATGTATTTTTAGATTATCTTAGTTCTCATAATTTGAAACTGGGCTTAAATGGTGTCAATATTTGAATTTCACTAAAATACAAGCTCCATGAGGGCAGGGATTTTTTGAATTCTTACATATGTTAATTATTAATGTGTTCTTGGCTATTTGAAAGTTGATGATACAGTCAACTATGCAATGATGCTTATTTTGAAAACCAGCATCATTCCAATGCAACTGAAATATAAGTAACAATTCAACCATGATTCAAATTTTGTACTAACTTATTCAATGATTTACTCAGTCAGAAACACCAGGTGAACACATTAAACTGCAACCAGTTAACCAAGCCCTATAGGAATATAAGACAAAATATAACACACAGAGATCTCAAACATTACCAGCTACCTTAGTTCACTGAGTGATATCCTGCAAGATTGTGTTTTGTTATTCTTTTGCACTTATGCATTTTGCTATAGAAAAACACTCATTTAATATCCCAAGAATATTTAAGCATCTTGATTCAAAAATGTCAAATACTGCATGCAAAAGGACAGCTTAAACACTGAAGAGAAGCTTGAGATAATCAAATATTTTGAAAGAATCAAGAGAATACACAGTATTTCCTGAGCAGCAGGAATAAGGGAATAATCCACACTGAAGATCATGACAGGAAGTACACAAAAATAAAAGCAACGTCTTATGGCTGGAATAAGCTCAAGTACTTCAAAGTCAATAACAATGAAGCTGAAAGAAATTTTTAAAAAAGTGGAAAGATTGTTGGCTGTCTGGATGGAGAACCAGTGAACAATTTTTCTCACAAAGAGAAAGCTCCTGTCTCTATAAAACACCCAACAGGAAATGGAATTCCTTGCAGAAATGCTCCTATTAGCACCAGGAGTGGCTGGTTTGGTGGTTTCAAACATTGCTGACCCTAGTGTGTGATCCACCTGCTCATTAAGCTCAAGAAAATGACAGAGGAAAGATTACATCCAATTAGCCAGCACTCATGAACTTATTAGGTATGTTTGCCAGGAAGGAACATGAAGTAAACATAGAAAATTTGAGTTCAGTTGCTGTATGCAGGACACTTGGAGGATAACTAAGTGAAGATGTCTTCCTTGGATTCATATCAAGGAAAGACTGTTTCATGCATCTGTGATTCCAGCTTCTCTTGCATCTTTCATCAGAAATCTCTGGTGAACTTGCTGCATGACATGATTGCAGCTGACTGAAAGTGAATGGCTTCCTGCTTGTACCCTTAACCATTTCCAGGACATGGAGAAGTCAGAAGAACTTGAAGCAGAGTATGGGGATTGTTCGTTTAAAGCAGATAAATGATAAGCTTATGAAGGAGAGGTTTACAGCTGTTTCTTCACATTAAGAATTATAGGGCACTGAGTGACTCAACCTCCTATCCTTCTATTGCTCCAAAATTGTAATTTCTTTTTTCTCTCTCAGTTTTACTGAAGTACAGTTGACATACAGCACTGTATGACTTTAAGATGTGCTGCATAATAGTCTAACTTCTATCATAAAATGATTATTACCACATTAAGTTTAGTGAAAGTCTATCATCCCATATGGATACAAAATTAGAGAAACAGAAAAAATACTTTTTCCTTGTGATAAGAGCACTTGGGATTTTTCTTAGAAACTTTCACATGTATAACATACAGCAGTGTTAACTATATTTATCATGTTGCACATTATATGCTTAGTACTTATTTACCTTATAACTGGGAGTTTCTGCCTTTTGACCACCTTCCCCCAACTCCTGCCTGTGATAACCACAAATTTGACTTTTTTCTATTAGTTTCTTTATTTTTTGAAATATAATTGGCCTATGACACTGTGTTAGTTCCTGGTGCACAACACAGTGAGTTGATATTTCTATATATCTCAAAATGACCACCATGATAAGTCTGGTTACCATCTGTCAACATACAAAGATTAATATTATATAATTGTCTTTGTATGGAAACACAAAAGACCCCTGGTAACTAAAGCAATCTTGAGAAAGAAAAACAAAGCTGGAGGAATCGACCTTCCTGATTTCAGTCTATACTATAAAGCTACAGTAATCAAGACAGTATGGTACTGGCACAAAAGCAAGTATATATCAATGGAACAAGATAGAAGAAAGCACAGAGATAAGCTCATGCACCTACCGGCACCTTATCTTTGACAAAGGAGGCAAGAATATACAATAAAGAAAAGACAGCCTCTTCAATAAGTGGTGCTGGGAAAACTGGATAGCTGCATGTAAAAGAATAAAATTAGACCACTTCCTAACACCATATACAAAAATAAATTCAAAATGGATTAAAGACCTAAATGTAAGGCCAGAAACTATAAAGCTCTTAGAGGGAAACATAGGCAGAACACTCTGGCACAGATCTTACAGAAAGGTCCTCTTTGACCCACCTCCTAAAGTAATGAAAATAAAAATAAACAAATGGGACCTCCTTAACAGTTTTTGCACAGCAAAGGAAACTATAAACAACATGAAAAGACAACCCTCAGAATAGGAGAAAACAATAGCAAATGAAATAAAAGACAAAGGATTAATCTCCAAAATATACAACCAGCTCATGCAGCTCAATATCAGAAAAACAAATAATCCAATCAAAAAATTGGCAGAAGATCTAAACAGATATTTCTCCAAAGAAGACATACAGATGGCCAACAAACACATGAAAAGACGCTCAATATCACTCATTATTAGACAAATGCAAATCAAAACTACAATGAGGTATATCACTTCACACCAGTCAGAACTGCCATCATCAAAAAATTTATAAGCAATAAATGTTGGAGAGGGTGGGAAGGAAAGGGAACCCTCTTGCACTTTTGGTGGGAATGTATTAATAAGTTGTTAATACAGCCATTATGGAAAACACTATGGAGATTACTTAAAAGAAAACCTGGAATAAAACTGCCATATGACTCAGCAATCCAACTACTGGGCATATACCCTGAGAAAACCATAATTTGAAAAGACACATGTATCCCAATGTTCACTGCAGCACTATTTACAATAGCCAGGACATGGAAGCAACCTAGATGTCCACCAACAGAAGGATGGATAAAGAAGTTAGTGGTACATATATACAATGGAACATTACTTAGCCATAAAAAGAAATGCATTTGAGTCAGTTCTTGTGAGGTGGACAAACCTAGAGCCTAGAAGTAAGTCAGAAAGAGAAAGACCAATACCATATAGTAAGCTCATATATACGGAATCTAGAAAAATGGTGCTAATGAACCTATTTGCAGGCCGGGAATAGAGACGCAAACAGAGAACAGACTTGCTGGACATAGTGGGGGAAGGAGAAGGAGGGATGAATTTAGAGAGTAATACTGACATATATACACTACCATGTATAAAGCAGATAGCTAATGAGAAGCTGCTGTGTAGCACTGGGAGCTCAGCTCGGTGTTCTGTGATGACCTAGAGGGGTGGGATGGAGGAGTTAGGAGGGAGACTCAGAGGGAGGTGATATGTGTATCAGTTCAGTTCAGTCGCTCAGTCATGTCCGACTCTTTACGAACCCATGAATCACAGCACGCCAGGCCTCCCTGTCCATCACCAACTCCCGGAGTTCACTCAAACTCGTGTCCATCGAGTCGGTGATGCCATCCAGCCATCTCATTCTCTGTTATCCCCTTCTCCTCCCGCCCCCAATCCCTCCCAGCATCAGAGTCTTTTCCAGTGAGTCAACTCGTCGCATATACTTAGGGCTAATTCACACTGTTGGACAGAAGAAACCAACACAGCATTATAAAGCAATTATCCTCCAATTTTAAAAAAAGATATTATATAATTGTCAACTATATTCCCCAGACTGTACAATTTAGACACGACTCATTAATTTTGTAACTGGAAAGTTTGTACCTCTCAACCTCACTCACCTATTTCATCCTCCCACCTGAAAATTTGTAATTTCTTAAGAAAACATTTAAGTTCACGGAATCTAGAACTGAAGTGAGAAAACAAGAATGCTGTGATTTGCTCCAGTAAGTCCAGATATTTAGATTCAAACTGTATGTGAAGCAGTTAAGTCAAGAGGGTTAAGACAGCAGAGCCTTGGCACCTGCCTGCCTGAGAGTGAGTCTGGGCTCTATCAATATTGTATCCTTAAGCAACCTAGATATCTCATCTGTAAAATGGGGAGATAAATTTGCCTACTTCAGGAAGTTGTGAGGATTAAGTGACATAGCATTTTAGGGCTCTTAGACATGTGCCTGGCAATGTGTTCAGTAAATAAGTGTTCAGTAAGTATTCAGTAAGTGTAAGTAAATAAGTAAGTGTTCAGTAAATATTAGGTGCTGATAGTAGCAGCGTTGATAGTACTACTAGTAGTAATAGTATATGAGGATTAAGAGGATGGCACATAGTTACTTCATTAATTCCCATTGCTCAACTCATCTAAATTTGGTGGAGTCACAATTCGAATTACATAGCTATCTGTTTCGAGTTTCTATGGGCTTTTATTTTTTAGTATTATTCTCTGAATGTGTTTGAAACATCAAGTATTTGCCATACATGTATGGCTCAATTTTGCAAAGAATTGATCCAGCTAAAAGTCAACCAAGGAAATATGACATTCCAGGAATTTTGGAGATTGGTATATGAATGACATATGGGCTTCCCTGGTGGCTCAGCGGTAAAGAATTTGCCAGCTAATGCAGGAGACACAGGTTTGATCCCTGGGTTGGGAAGATCCCCTGGAGAAGGAAATGGCAACCCACTCCAGTATTCTTGCCTGGGAAATCCCATGGACAGAGGAGCCTGGCAGGCTATAGTTCATGGGGTTGCAAAAGAGTCGCACATGACTTAAGCTTGCCAGGTTCCTTTGTCCATGGAATTTCCCAGGCAAGAATACTGGAGTGGGTTGTCATTTCCTTATCCAGGGGATCTTCCCGACCCAGGGATCAAACCCTGGTTGTGTGCATTGCAGGCAGATTCTTTACCATCTCAGCCACCAGGGACCCCAGACAACAACATATGAATGACATAAGCATTCTAGAAGTTGCCCACATGTACAGATGCTTAATAGTGTTGGGGCCTTTGACTCCACGAAAGAAAAACCTACAAAGAGGTACAGTTAATTTAAATATAATTCCCAGGGCCACTTATCCTGTCTTGTTTTCCAGATATGATTAAAGACCTGTTATCACTTCATTTTCCTAATAGAAATCTCACAAGGATTGTCTTCTTCTCCATAGACCTGTATTTCAAGTCCATAGTAAATTGTAATTATTACCTTAATGAAAAGCCTCATTTACAGTGGATATTCATAAGTGTGTATATTCATTTTCTATTGCTTTGTAACAAATTACCACAAACTTAGTGGCTTAAAACAATACAAATTTACTATCTCACAGTTTTTGTGACTCAGAAGTCTAGGCACAGCTAGAATGGATCCTCAGCTCAGGGTTTCACAAGCTTGCAATTCAGGTTATCAGCTAGACTGCACTCCTCATTTGAAGTCTTGGATCCTCTCCCAAAATTTCCAGGTGATTGGCAGAATTCAGCTCCTTGTGCTTGAAGGACTGAGGTCCCCATTATTCTGGTAACTTTTGGTTGGGTACTTCTTTCAGCTCACAGAGACTAACTGCAGTTCCTTGCCTAGTGGCAGTTTACAGGCACGGTGTTTGCTTTTTTCTAGGCTAGTAGGAATACGTTTGTCTAATTTCCAGTCCTACAGTGGAGCCTTACATGGCTTAACATAATCACAGGTGTGACTATTCCAGCCCCATTGGCCAGAACATGTTACCTAATCAAGGTACCCTCTATGCCATGCCATTCACATGGGAATGCCATTCAATAGGAAGACTCAAGGAAAGGGGATTACAGGACCTGTGCATGAGCAGGATAGGAATCGTACAATTCTCCCTACCACCATATGTGATAAAGTGAGAAACCAAACATGGCTGCTGCTACTGCTGCTGCTGCTAAGTCGCTTCAGTCGTGTCCGACTCTGCGACCCCATAGACGGCAGCCCACCAGGCTCCCCCGTCCCTGGGACTCTCCAGGCAAGAACACTGGAGTGGGTTGCCATTTCCTTCTCCACCAAACATGGCTAGAGATAAACAAATGTGGCTTTAACTGAGACAAGAGAATCAGAGAAGCCTGGCATAGCTTGTGGGCAGGTTCTCTAATTTCCTTGAGTCTCAAGTGAAGCCAAGCTTTCATTGGTATAAAAAGTCAAAGGCATATTCCAGCCTGGGAGCCTAGTGGTGCATGAAGAGACTTAGGTCTTATGTGAAAATCCCCCAAGGCTGGTGTGGATCTTCTGGAATCTAGAAGGCCACAATCCAATCTCCAGCATAAAATTTATGAGACTGTCTACCTGAGATTTCCAATGTATTTCATGGGGTAACATCAGAAGATGAAATGAGACTATGTAATATAATTGCTTAAAAAGTAGGATACTCCTAAGGCAAAAGAAAAAAGTACCGCCTTCCTTGGTAGAATAAAGGAGCCAAGAGCTTAGTGGGGTTGGCCATCTCTATAGGCAGAAGCCAGATGGTGACACGAGGATGCCTTGGATAACATCTTACTGACTGTAGCATATGAACACTGTAGCCAAAATCATTTACATTTACATCAACTCTCTGCTCTTAATCTTAGATAATTCTTCCATATTTATACATTTATATACTATACATATGCACTGTTTGCACAGCATCATGCCAAGTCTTGGCATGATGAAGAAAATGATTTCTTCTTTCCTGTTGCTTGAGAGGCTCTAGACTAGCACTGTCCAAGAGAAATATAATGCAACCACATACATAATTTAAAATTCTCTAGTAGCAACATTAGTAGCAGCAGCAGTAGCAACATTAACAAATAAGAAGAAATGGGTGAAATTAACTTTAATAATATGTTTAATTTAATCCATTATTTCCAAAACATTATTATTTCAACAAGTAACCAATAGATTATTAATGCCATATTCCTTATCTTTGTACTGTCTCTGAAATCCATTAAGATCAACGAATCTTACTTCAGACCAGTCACATTTCAGGGGCTCAGTGGTCACGTGTGGCTGATGGCTCCTGCAGTGGCCAGCACAACCCTAGAATTCGAAGGCTTCTGGTCATGGGCATTTAACTTCAACTCTCATTTCTCTTTGTACTCACTTTCTAGGTAATCTCATGAGCTCCAATCCTAATTCAGTGTTGTCCTGTGTCATTTAGGACAACTGTTAAATATGCCTCCATCCTGCACCTTATCTTCTGCTGTGAACTCTGTTGCTAGACCAGGTGCATCAGATTAAACATGACTCAAAGCTAGTCCCCTGCCCCCCAACTTCCTCTGATTTCTTTCCAAGCTTCAGGATCTCTTATAACTCCAATGTTTCTTCATCCCTTCTCTGTTCTTCTGTCTCAGCAGAGACACGTTTCCCTTTCATTTCTTATTCATGGTTAATATAATATATGTTTTTCTTTCTTTCTTTGTCCAACACCTAACCCATTGATTCAGGTATCGGTCATATCTCACTTGGGCTTCCTGGCTATTAACCTGCTTGTTCCAAAACTATATTCTAAACATTGTTTTTCTACCAAACACTATTAATATTTTATATATATATATAAATGAATATATAAAGCCAATATTTAAAAATATACACACTATCTACATTAGATTCTTTAAAATATGACTTAAATATGTACCCCAGCTGAAAGAATGAACAAATTATGATTCTTTAAAAAGGAAAACAGAGGCTTCCCTACTGGTCTAGTGGTTAAGACTCTGAGCTCCTGATGCAGGGGACCCGGGTTTGATCCCTGGTTAGGAAACTAGAACCCACATGCTGCAACTAAAGATTTCACATGCCTTAACTGAAAAAGATCCCACATGCCACAACTAAGACCCGGTACAGCCAAATAAATACATACTTAAAAAAATTAAACGGAAAATATGTATTATGGTCAATATAATATACAGTGGAAGCCATAGACAGATAGTAAAGGCCATAAAAATTCAGAGCCTAGAAAGTACACTTCAGCCACCATGTTTAGGAAAGGCTGATGCAGAACATGCACAAATCTTGAGCCCCCTCAGAGATGAATGTAAGGAAGAAAATGCCTCCTAACCTGAGCAAGCACGGAAGTGAGAAACACAAGGGAAAATGTACCTTTCCAGCCCCTGAAAAATAAGGATTAAAATCCATATCCTTTACTCTCTAGAATGTTCTAGTGTCTCTTACCCCATCCCCCTAAAAGTTCTTAATCCTGGTTGCACAACAAAATCAATGGGAAGTCTGTGAAAAAAATGCCAGTGCCTGGGTCCCCCTACAGTCCTTAAACAATCTCCAGAGCAGGGCCCC
Source organism: Moschus berezovskii (assembly GCF_049115385.1). NCBI lineage: Eukaryota > Metazoa > Chordata > Mammalia > Artiodactyla > Moschidae > Moschus > Moschus berezovskii. The sequence continues at coordinate 50,543,645 of NC_142469.1, forward strand.
AGTCACAAACCTGGTGTGAAGATGTGCAGTCATAATTCAGTTCTGCCCCTCCGCTCTATATTTTGACCTGGGCTAGGAATAACTTTGAATTCCATATCATAGAGAGTGGTGTTATTTTAGAGCTGAAAGGAGCTGCACATTATTTGTCCAAATCTTTAATTTTATCAGTGAGGAAACAGGTCTGGGAAGATTAAAATCTCATGCTCTGGGACCTCCTTGATGTAGCGGTGGTTAAGAATCTGCCTGCCAATGCAGGGGACACATGTTCGATCCCTGGTCTGGGAGGATCCCACATGCTGCAGGACAACTAAGTTTGTATGCCACAACTATAAGACCGCACACCTAGAGCCCATGCTCCACAGCAAGAGAAGCCACCGCAATAAGAAGCCCACAGGCCACAACTAGAGAAAGCTCAGCACAGACAATAAATAAATTAATCACATGCTGTTTAGGGACATAGCTAAGACTGGCACCCTTCTCTTAAGTAGTAATACCAACTGGACAGACCAGACAGAAGAATGGTAGACCCAACACTGGCACTACAGCTGTGGACAGACAATTAAGGATCAGAGGACATCACAGGGGGTAACTAGCCTGGAAGGACACCTAGCTGGCAGCCAGGAATGGACACAGCTGAGGCTCTTGAAGCAAGGATAATCCAGGAATCCTTTAGGAACAAGATGAAATAATGGCTCTCAAACTGAATGGATACATGTACATGTATGGCTGAGTTCCCTTTGCTGTTCACCTGAAACTATCAAAACACTGTTAATCAGCTATATCCCAATACAAAATAAAAAGTTAAAAAAAATCAACTGAGAGCCTATTAGAAATGCATCTGTCTGGGTCCCTCCCTGGCTCAGTTATTCTGAGGTGGGGCCAGGGAAGGGGCATTTTAACAGGTCCCTGGGTGATTCCAATTGTTATTGGCTTCCAGAGACTGGTTTCTTTACTCAAGGATAGGTTAGTTCTGGGTCGATACCTACCAGCTGTAGGTGGTCAGGACACAACATAGGGAAGAATAAGACAGATCACTCCTGCAGAAATAAGTAAGTTTAGAATTTACAACATAAGGATGGTTTGTCTTCTATTGAAATCCTCTGAAGAAAGCTTTTAAAATCGATATCTTCAAATGGCTCAGCTCTGTGGCAAACAAGCAACAAGTACGGCAATGCCATTTCTCTGTTATTTAAAAAATCTGCTCAATATTAAAAAAAAAACAACTGAATCAAAAAATGGGCAGAAGACCTAAACAGACATTTCTTCAAAGATGAGATGGCCATACAGATGGCTAACAAACACATAAAAAGATGCTCAATATCATTAATTATTAGAGAAATGCAAATCAAAACTACAATCAATTCACACCTGTCCAAATGGCCAACATCACAAAATCTACAAACAATAAATGCTGGAGAGGGTATAGAGAAAAGGGAATGCTCTTGCACTGTTGATAAGAATGTATTAATAAACTGGTAGAACCACTATGGAGAACAGTATGGTGGTTACTTAAAAACTAAAAAGAGAATTTCCATGTGATCCAACAATTCCATTACTGGGAATATACCCAGAGAAAACTGTAATTCAAAGAAACATGCACCCCAATGTTCATTGCAGCACTATTTACAATAGTCAGGATATGGAAACAACCTAAATGTCCATCAACAGAGGAGTGGATAAAGATGTGGTACGTATATACAACAAAATACTATTCAGCCATAAAAAGGAATGAAATTGGGTCATTTGCAGATACATGGATGGGCCTAGAGACTGTCATACAGAGTGAAGTAAGTCAGAATGAGAAAAACTGTTAACACATATATGTGGAATCTGCAGTTACAAAGCAGAAATAGAGATACAGACGCAGAAAACAAATGTATAGACGCCAAGGGAGGGAGGGGGTGCAATGAATTGGGAGATTGGGGTTGACAAATATACACTGCTGTGTATAAAACAGATTACTAATGAGAATCTACTGTATAGCACAAGGAACTCTACTCAGTGCTCTATGGTGGTCTAAATGGGAAGGACTCCAGAAAAAGAGGGACTATATGTATACATATAGCTGATTCCTCTTCCTGATACTGGGAAAGATTGAGGGCAGAAGGAGAAGAGGGTGTCAGAGGATGAGATGGCTGGATGGCATCACCAATGCAATGAACACGAACTTGGGCAAGCTTCAGGAGATGGTGAGGGACAGGAATGCCTGGTGTGCTGCAGTCCATGGGGTTGCAAAGAGTTGGACGTGACTGGGCAACTGAACAACAACACAGCTGATTCACTTTGCTGTACAGAAGAAACTAACACAACACTGTGAAACAACTATACTCCAATAAAAAAAAAAGTAATAAGTGCTCCCAAAAGACTAAAAAAAATAAAGAATAAAATCTGCTAAGCATTTTTAATGTAGATTTTCTCATTTGAATGTTCCAGTACCCTTTAAAGTAGACACAATAGGTGACATTACCTCTGCTTTACTGATGAATAAATATGTCTAAGTTCATCTAAGTAGCAAGGAGTCTACATTTTCTAAATCCTGGTACTGTGGAAGCAGAATGATATGGTTTAGACAGTGAGTTTCAGAGTCAGACAGACCTGGATGGAATCTTAGTTCCAATATGAACAGTGTGGTGATCTTGTGCAATTTACTTGCCTTCTCTGAGTTTCAATTTTCTCATCTGTAGGATGGAGATAATAGTACCTTCCTCATGGGGTTGTTGTGCAGATTAAATAATTTTTAAAATTTCTGGCACATAGTTGAGTAAGTATACATACTTAAAGGTTTAAGTAGAGAAAACTGTCTTCTCCATATGTAACACATACCAAAGTTGGGATATGATTCCAATTAATGAGGATAATATTGAAAGAATTTTGATGTTCTAGGTTGCCTAGCAACCACAACTACCATAATACCACAAGCTACCAGAGTTGTTTTAATGAAATCAGGAATTCAGCTGCTCTTAAGGAACTGAACATTATAAGAAGACAGAAGGATTCTCCTATGAATTTGGAGTTGTGCCGGACATCTTAAATTTAAGTGATGTCTTAACCCCTCTGTCAAGAAAGCCTCCATTTCTGTTCTCCTAGGCGACAGAAGATGTTAGAACATCTGTTGACCTGGATAGAGTGAGGATGGAAAAGGCAGAGAGGACTTGTTCCTCTGTATCAGTGTGTTCAATCCACATTCCCTGAGTGCCAAGGGTCTGAAATACAAAAACATTTGTCTTTGCCCCTTAATAATTTTGGAATCAGGAAGAGGAAATGAGTCAGTGTTGAATAGTAATACAGCAGATTATTTCATGAGTGGCTTTCTATGTCTATATCCCTGGTAGTATTCTAAGCATTATGGACTGCACTAGATAAGCAGATACAGCCTGTCTCAAATATCCACTGTTAGGATTATTATTTTCCTGGCAAACAGTCCTGGCAGAATATTCAACTGGTCTCCCAACACATTAAATCCGATCTGCAGCCTTGAAAGACACACTGCCTGCTGAGGAGAGCGTGAAGCTGAGCGGAAGAGGACTTGAACTTCCAACTTTGTGACTTACTGTGACTTTTACCTGAAGCAAGTTACTTAACCTGCCTTGGGCTCCACCTTTGTCATTGGTAAGCTGAGCATGATGGTTTAGATACTGCCTTGCTCATGCAGTAAGTGTGATGCTGTGAGATAATAAATGTACACGTTCTGAACCCATTACTGCCATTTCAAGTTGATCTTCATCACGGTGCCACCCAATTTATATCACATTTAGTTGAGCATCCTTGGGTCTGCCTTTACGTCTCCTTATTCCTTTGAACTCAAGCTCTGACAACGTAAAGAGTAAAAAAGGGAAAATCTTGGAAATATTTTGCTTGTTTGCACTTTGTCCCCATCATTTCTATCCCCATGTGTTAACTTCTTTTGCAGGGAAGATCAACTAGTTAAGAAATCCATTGTGCTCCTTTGGCATTTCAGCATCTATTTACCCCAAAACATGCCTTAAGGCCTACAGGCCTTTGACATAGGCAGCTGGTTGATGAGTCGTGTTCAGCATTCATACAGTGCTGCTGGCACATGGCAGAGGAACACTTGGGCTTGTCACCTGCCCCTGTCAGTTCTTCTTCTAATAAAGTACATCTGTTTTGGTGACTGAATAAAAACACACCAAGTGGAGAAAGTCTGGGTGTGGAGTAATCTAATCAGGGCAAGTCAGCATTCTTTGTTGAGTGATACAGGATCAAGGGTAGAAAGGTGGTTTGGTAGCAGCTTATTGAAACAGAAGCTGACTGGAAAGAGACAGAAACACAGTTCCTCATATAATTATAATGGGTCACACTCCAGGAATGCAGGTGGCCCAGTATATTATTCCCCAAGTCAAGAGTTTAAGGGGTAAGATTCCAATAACCTCCCTTCTGAATTACCACAAACGTTTCACATTAGCATCATTTTAGAAATTTGTTGAGGATTTTAAGTTTCCAGGAAGTTCAAATCCAAGTTCAGAGCTCCACTAGTAGTGCTTTTAAAAATTGCTTTTGTGGCTATTTGCTTGGCATCTTGAGGAATTAATTTAAAATACTTGAGTTTTAAAAGTAAAACAGCAGGGAGACTGACATTTGCGGTCTGCATGTCACACTTCTCAACTACTCATTATATATATATTTTTGTCTTCCCTTTTTTTTTTTAATTCATTTTATTGGAGGCAAATTATCTTACATTAATATATTGGTTGGTTTTGCCATACATTGACATGAATCCGCCCTGGGTGTACATGTGTTCCCTTTCGTGAACCCCCCTCCCACCTCACTCTTCCCCATATCCTCCCTCCAGGTCATCCCCATGCACCAGCCCCAATCATCCTGTATCATGCGTCGAACCTGGACTGGTCACTTATGATAAAATACATGTTTCTTTGTTGTGAATATGCAGTGATCTATAACTTTGGGTTTTGTTTAAAGAAGAGAAAGGAAACATGTTCAGAGTGCCAGTCGGCCTTGAGTCTCGTCCCTCACAGAGGGATGGATGGAGTGATAATTAGAGGGATGCAGAATGTTTGTATTTGAAAGCAGCATAAGTAGAAATAACACAGTTTTAAGTTATAGGTCTGTGTTATTTTTTATTGTTTTAATGATTCACCTGGTGATGTTCTTAAAGTCATTCCTTGCTGAGAAGAGAATCACTATCTAGGATGAAAAACCAGGAACTTGAGCAGTAGCAGCTTCTTTATTTTCATCTCTAGTTCTGTTGGTAGTAAAATGCTGTTCCTTTTTAAATTTTAGCTAAGTCATTTTCACATCTGTAGGTACTTCTTTTTCTATGAGACTAGGTCTATGTTATTTGATATTTTATTACCAGGTGTTCTGGAAAAAATCTATCTCAAAATAAAAACAATATAGCACACAAGTTGAAGGTTCTGGAATGTTATTTTGGTTTCAAAAAAATCAATCCAACGAATGCTTCATATTGAAACCATTTATTGTTAAGAAACTTGGTGATAAATGATATCTATCCTACAGCTCTGTCATCATGGTTAAATCTCTCCTCAATGAGATCACATATTAGCATTTTTACCATATGGCTGAAAGGGTAGAGAATATATGTGCAGAGGAACTAGTCTCTAACATTTTTGACCATCTGGCAAATAAATGTGTAAGTAGCAGGAACTTTAATATTATTTATTTAGTTATATAGATGCAACCTTTAGCCTGAAAGAGCCTCTAATACAGTAAAGGAGAACTGAATTTATATTTCTCAAATAATTTTGATCTAATTAAACATTTTCACAGTCTACCATGTGCTTTTAAAACCTGACTCCTAATGGTGTGTTTCTTACATTTATTGATTAGGACTCCTTACAGTGACTATTTTAAAACCTCTCTCATGAGAGACCACATGATTGGATCTGGCATGCAGGCTTAAGTGCTGAAGTTCTGCTCTGCCATCAACCACTGTGTGGCCTAGGATAAATTAGTCTCTCTGAGCCTCAAATTCTTCATTTGTAAAGAGTGAATAACATATTGTCAAACAACATCTCTAAAAGGGTGGGCCATGGAAGACGTAAATTGATGCATCAGAATCATGTGGGGAGCTTGTTCAAAATGCCAACACTGAGGCCCCACCCTCAGATTTTTGACTCAGTATATCCGGAAACAGTCTATAAATCTGCATTTTTAGTCACTATCATGAAAGATTCTGAGGTGCACTGAATTACTGTTATAGAAAACAGCTGATTATAACACTTAGCTTTCTTGAAAAATACATAGTTATCTAATTGTAACAAATACTAAAATTTCTGTAAATTATTTATAATTAAGCCTAACTTGAAAATATGCATTTTTTTCTATCCTCGAAATGTAATACTTTCAGTATTTGTGCTGAATATATTTTAACTTCATAGAGAGTAGGATGTCAACTTGAATAAGTAAAATGCTGGTGATTCATTAAATACACTTCTCAATTCTGTTTAATTAGAATCCTGTTTTTATTTCTTACATAGGCAACAACAACATATTTGTCAGCTAGAACTAAATCAGAAGCCCAGATGAACTTAAGGATGCTAGCATGGGATTCTTAGTTTTTCAAGATCCACATACACCAAACCCGTAATCACCCCAGCTCCAGTGTCTGGGCTTTCTCTGGTTTTGTGAAGACCCAACTCTGATGATGGAAAGGCAAAGGACTTAACTATTTGCTTTGATATTATTTAATATGGACTGAAAAGTGAACCAGACAGTACTACAGTCATGGAAGGAAATTCAAGTTTATGGAAGAACCTAATCGATGAACACCCTGTCTGTACCATCTGGAAGCAGGAGGCTGAAGGAGCCATCTACCATCTAGCCAGTATTTTATTTGTAGTAGGTTTCATGGGTGGCAGTGGATTCTTCGGGCTCCTTTACGTCTTCAGTTTGCTGGGATTGGGTTTTCTCTGTTCTGCTATCTGGGCTTGGGTAGATGTCTGTGCAGCCGACATATTTTCCTGGAATTTTATATTGTTTGTCATCTGCTTCATACGGTTTGTTCACATTGCCTATCAAGTTCACAGCATAACCTTTGCCCGAGAATTTCAGCTGTTGTACAGCTCCCTCTTCCAGCCTCTGGGGACCTCTTTGCCCGACTTCAGAACTATTGCTATGAGCTCAGAAGTGGTTACTCTGGAAAAGGAGCACTGTTATGCCATGCAGGGGAAAACCTCCATTGACAAACTCTCCCTGCTTGTCTCAGGAAGGTTTGTACTCTTGGCACTTGTGTGTCTTTCCGCTTTATTACTTACTAGCTTTTGTTTCTTTTCGCTGCATTTTCCTATCTCAACGTTGCATAGTCCTCAGCAGCATTTAGTACTCTGAGGCATGAGAAAACCCTTGACACATGAGTCATTTACATAGGCATTTAGAATACATGGTACCATTTACTTGAAGCAGGATATAATTTAGTCTTAATATTTCTTCGTAGAAATCAAAGGTATGAATTGGTTTGTCTGGATATGCTATTTGTTTTCAGACTAATCACTTAGAGTCAAGAAAAAGATGATGCTAGTTTGAATGAATAGAATACTTACAGTTATTTAACATACAAAGTATTTGAAACATTCTATTAGGGCATTCTTTTAAGTAATAGAGAACATTTAAATTTTATAATGATCATTTTTTTTCCAGTAATTTCTAGCAAATGCCCACTTGCTCAAAGGGGAGGTGTACTATATATAAAATTTGAAAAAAAGTTTGGGGGAGAAATAGGAATGTGATTATTCATGTTTTTTAAAAGGTTAAATATTTAGTTTACAGAGGTATTTCCAGTGGTACGTCTTTATATTCTTCAGAGTTCTACTTAATTTAAAATCTGACTGAGTGCATTGAAACTTGTAATTGTAATATATTATACACACCTAAATGGGCACATATCAATGTACAGTTTGATGAATTTTCTGATTAATTTCACCCACTGTTCCAGAATCCTAACTATGGGAGGAACAGCAGTACATAAATTTTACAGGAGATTTTTGTCACTTATTATAATGTATGAATTTAATATTTTGCCCTTCAAGATTTTAAAAGCCAAAAGAATCATCAGAGATCAGAAATATTGCTCCGTGTCCTTGTCACCAATTTAGTTCTTTTTCCTTCTCTCCTGACTGATGTCCTTTGTGTCTGGGTAGGATCAGAGTGACAGTTGATGGCGAATTTCTGCATTACATTTTCCCCTTCCAGTTCCTGGATTCTCCTGAATGGGACTCACTGAAACCCACAGAGGAGGGCACTTTTCAGGTAAGGGATAACTAGACCACACCGTGAACACTGCCCCTTTCAACCAGATAAATGCTGCTTGTTTAAAAACAAGCAAACAGAGCAGCAGAAGACATGGGAGTAATTTATACTTATCTTTGGAATATACTCGGTAGCATGCATGTCTTCCCCATTCTGCTTGAGTCTTACTGATTAATGTCACTTTATAGGTCCAGCAACAAGGAGAAGATTGGGTATCCCATAGGACAGAAAGAAGTCTGTGATAAATGTTCTTAAATTTTCCTTTGCTTAACTGAGTACATGGGAATTAAAATATAATTAATTGATATTTGACTCTAAACTAAACACTGCCACCTGTCACAGTTTAGAAAAACACCAAGAATGAAAATCTGTCCTTATGACAAAATAAGTGACTTTTAAAATTCAAAATGTGATGAATTTCAGTTGTTTTCTAGCAACAAAATGCTAAACAAAATGTCATTACTATACTGCCATATCTAGTAGTATTGAAAGATAATCCTTTCAGTAGGTTCTATTATGGCATTCGTTTCCCTCTGGTTAATACATGTAACATACATGTGTGTATACATGTGTGTTTTATATATATATAGAATCAAACACATATGTAGATTAGGTTAATTCTATTCAGTACTACAGAAAATGGATTAGGGTTAAATGTCCACAGTCTTCAGGACTGACATGGAAATATTTCCCCAACATTAGCCAACTTTATTATTTTTTTAATATCAAGTAGCTCTCACTTCAATAAAATGCAAAATATAGATATCCAAATTTAGAAACAGATGAACTAGAGATGGGCACAACACTGGTTATTCATGTTATAAATTACATACATAGTAATAAATTTTGTACTTTCTCTATGTTTTATGATATATTGTGGGTTTTAACATTAAAATCAGCATGAGAAATTCATTTAAAATTTGGGGCCAAAAAATGGGCAGAACATTTCTTGCTTCCTAATCTCTGTTTATGTGTGGTCTTATGTTTTTTTAGGTAACCCTCACAGCAGAAACTGATTGTCGATATGTGTCTTGGAGGAGAAAGAAATTATACTTGCTCTTGGCTCAGCATCGTTATATCTCCCGCCTGTTTTCGGTTTTAATTGGCAGTGACATTGCAGATAAACTCTATGCCTTGAATGACAGGGTATACATAGGAAAAAGATACCATTATGATATTCGGTTACCCAACTTCCTTCAAATGTCAAGTCCTGAAATGTCCAAGTCATCCCTGACAGAACATTTTCAGAATTCCAGACGATATTATGATAAATGACATCGAAGTCTCAAGTTTTATAATTATAAAAGACTTTCTTCATCATTCCCCAAATGAAATAGCAAAATACAGAAAATTGAGCTCACTAATATTTTTATAAATCCAACTCGGACAAGATGCCATTGCCAGGTGTTTTACTCATCTTAACTTGTACATTGTGAATAAATTTTACAATTTTTTTTTCTGTATTTCTCATTGGAATATATGGAGGGGAGTGGAAAAAATGTGGGCAATTTTGTCCTTTTCTGTACCAGAACCAGGAGAGTGAAATTTTGCATCCTCAAGTATGTCCTCAGATTTACGGAAATCTGCTGCTGTGCCACTGAGTTAGGTGTCACTTCTCAAGAAGCAGCCAGTAAGTACTCTCAGCAGGAGAGTGGGTAGCTACTTCCACATTAGTGCTGCCAGAATTTTGCTACCATCTCTGATGAAAGCAACATGTGTTACTGTGGGGTAGGCAGCAATTATTTATTTTAAATGTGAAGTTATTTAACATGAGTAGAAAATGGAATAAACGTTTGCATCTCTTGAGATGATAGTATGCCAATCTGAAAGACTATTTTATTACTACAAATAATTTATCAGCTTAATCATGACTAGCATATTTTAAACAGAGGCATTTCATGAAAAGCTGCATACTAATCACCGAGTAAAAAGAATACTTGTGAATCAATGTAAAAGTGTAGCTGCTGCTGCTGCTGCTGCTAAGTCACTTCAGTCGTGTCCGACTCTGTGTGACCCCATAGATGGAAGCCCACCAGGCTCCCCCGTCCCTGGGATTCTCCAGGCAAGAACACTGGAGTGGGTTGCCATTTCCTTCTCCAATGTGTGAAAGTGAAAAGGGAAAGTGAAGTCGCTCAGTCGTGTCCGACCCTTAGCGACCCCACGGACTGCAGCTTACCAGGCTCCTCCATCCATGGGATTTTCTAGGCAATAGTACTGGAGTGGCTTGCCATTGCCTTCTCCGAAAAGTGTAGCACAGGATCTCAATTTTACATGTTCAGTTCTAAGGGCAAGAGGTGTGATCTGACTGGATGGTGAGGGACTCCTACTGAAAGCTCTACCCACCAGCAGGGGCAGGCAGGTGGTCTACCTTCAGCTCTGTAAAGAGACAGATCTGATCCTATCTGGAAAACTGGTTTTCTGGAGCTCACATGCAAGTCGTGTTCCTTGGCAGAGAGATACAGCATCCTACAGCTAGCAAGTGTATATTGCATACCTACTGTGGACTTCCCTGGTAGCTCAGATTGTACAGAATCTGCCTTCAGTGCAGCAGACCCAGGTTTGATCCCTGGGTTGGGAAGATCCCTAGAGAAAAGAATGGCAACCCACTCCAGTATTCTTGCCTGGAAAATGGATAGAAGAGCCTGGTGGGCTACAGTCCATGGTATCGCAAAGAGCTGGACACAACTGAGCAACTAACACACTGTTGCTTCAGGTGCTGACCTGGACACTAGGAATATTTCAGGTAACAGAGATCCTATCACTCACAGAGCTCACATTCTGGAGGTGAAGGAGACAGAAAATAAATCAGAAACACCTAGAGACAGAGAGTACTGTAGAGAAAGATAAACCAGAGAAGGTGGCTGGGAAGGGGCACTGCAATTTTAATAGTAGTCAAGGAAGGCCCGAGAGACAAAGGTGATGTTTGAGCAAAGACCTGAAGGAGGCAAACAAATGATGCACGAGGCTATTTGGGGAAACAGCAGTCCGGGCCGAAGGAGAGCACATGATGTCTTTAGGCAAGAGCAGGAGGAGGTGGGAGGCTGGTGTGGCTAGAGCAGAAGGACTGCAAGGGAGAGGGCACAGAGGTCAATTGTGGGGCCTAATTAACTCACGGTAAGAACTTTGACTTTTATTCTGAAAATGACCAGAAGCTACTGGAGAGTTTTAAATAGAAGAGTGATGTGATCTGCCCTACATTTTAATAGAATCACCTTGGTCAGTCTGCTGAGAATAGACTGGAGGAGACAGGACTGGTCTTGGAAGGGGAGATCAGGGTTCAGTAAGAGACGCTTATTAGACTGAAGTAAAATAGATAGCTGGAGGAGACTAGAGTACCAGAGAAAGATCTGGGCTGGAGATAAAGACCTGGGAGTATTTCACGTGTGTGTGTTAATCACTCAGTCGTGTCTGACTCTTTGTGACCTTATGGTCTGTCCATGGAATTCTCTAAGCAAGAATATGGGGGTGGGTTGCCATTTCCTTCTCCAGGGGATCTTCCAGACCCAGGGATGGAACCAGAGCCTCCTGCACTGCAGGCAGATTTTTTACCATCTGAGCTACCAGGGATTAGTTGTTTGTTTGTTTGTTTTTCACATGTAGATATTTAAAACCATGGGACTAGATGAGATGGTCAAGGGAGTGAACATAGGTTCAGAAGAAGAAAAGGTCTGGGGACTTTTCCTTGGGACTGTCCATTGTTAAGAGGATGGGGTAGCAGGGGAAGAGTTGGCAAAGGATTCAAGAAACAGCAGCTGGTGAGGAAGGAAGAAAACCATGAGCGTTCCATCCTGGATGTCAAGAGAAGAAAAGTGTTTCAAAGAGAAGGGAGCGGTGAACTGCCTTAGACGTGGCTGGCAGTCAGGTAATAGGAAGTCTGAGAATAAACAACTGGGTTGGGCAGCATGGAGGTCACTGGTGAACCTAACAGGAGCAGTTTAGTGGAGCAAACTAGGGACAAAAACTTGACTGCAGCAGGCTGAGAGAAAATGAGAGGCACGAAACCTGAAGAGCAAGTATAATAATGTTTACCAAGTTTTGGTGTAAAGGGAAATAGAAATGGATGGTAGCCTGAGCTGGAAGTGGGGTCAAGAAAAGAGGATGTTTTTACTGTATATTTTTTTAACTGAGAGAAACAACAGGACTTCCCCGATGGTACAGTCGATAGGAATGCGCCTGCCAATGCAGGGGACACGGGTTCAATTTCTGGTCCAGGAAGATTCCAGACACCTTGGAGTGACTAAGCCTGCGTGCCACAATTACTGAGCCCAAGCACCCTAGAGCCTGTGCTCCACAAGAGAAGGCACTGTAATGAGACGTCCACGCTGCATAACTCAAGAGCAGCCTATGTTCCCAGCAAGCACAGCCCACACAGCAACAAAGACCGAGCGTGGCCTAAAAAAACAAATAATTCAAAAGAAAGAAAAATAATGGCATATTAGTCTGAGGATGGGAATGATCCAGAAGAGGAGGGTGAACTGCTAGAGTGATGACCTTGAGCAGATGAGTCAAAGTCAATTAGGCGCAGACAATCATTAGCTAAGGTGAGAAGGCACGGTATATAGGGCTGTTGTTGCTCACAAATGAGAGATGTGATGGGAGCATATGAAAGTTCTCTCACAATTACTTCTGTTTTCTCAGTGAGCAAGGAAGCAAAGTCATGGGGAGGAGGGGGAGGAAGTAGTGGGGTTGTGTAAAGTACATTACTTTCTCTGTATGTGCATCTGCTGTAAGTGGGACAATATGATATGGTCTGAACGAGTCTGGATGAGCTACTGAGCTTGGCGTGAACTAAACAGACAGTCAAGAGGTTCCTCTGTCTCCCAGATACACACAGGCAGTGCTTACGAGCAGACACAATGGCACCTGTCTGCCTGGTGCCACTGAAGGCCTTCAGGAAGCACCCACTGGCTTGTCAAAGGGCTTCACAGTGGCTCTGGGAGAAATTAATTTCTTTGTGCCTATAAGACTATGTGGTATTAAATATGAAAATACAGAGTACCCCAAGGAGCAGTCACACCTTAAGTTACTACCAGCTAATAGTACAACACGGGTTAATTATCAGATAGCTTTCTAACCATGAAAGTCAACTGAGAACAAAGCCAGGCAGAGATGGGATATAGACTTCTGGCTCAAATCATGTGGCAGAGGGAGGAAAAGAATTTCTAGTCAAGTTTTCCAGAAATGAAATCAATTTTAGATGAGGAAGGAGGAGTACAAACATAACAGGAAGAACCTAAGAGATGCTGTCAAACTTCTCCATCTTCACACTTGTGTAAGCCTGGCACCATCCCCCGGTATTAACAGATCAGTTACTATTCAATACCTTGGTTGCACCCAGCTTTTCTCACTTAAATAAAAAACCCTATAGTGACCTCCATGGATCCACTCTGTAGGTTTGCTTTGAAGTGTCTAGCAAACAGCACTTTACCATCTCTAAATATTCTAATCAACCCAGATGGAAAGAAAAAAGCAGTGATATACTGGAAGTGTACCCTGGAAGTGCAATATCACAGTGCATTTAAATTTAATCTCTATTAAAAATTAGGCTCAATTTAATCTCAGCCTAATTGTTTCCAGCCCTAAATTCTTTTGATTCATTTATTGTTGGTAATAGAGCAGTAAGATAAGGAACCAGCTGCTTTCTTGTGTTAAAAATGTTTTCTGCAGGGCACTCAAAGTCGGTGCTCTGGGACAACCCAGAGGGATAGAGTGAGGAGGTAAGTAGGAGGGCGGTTCAGGATGAGGGGGACACATGTATACCTATGGTCGATTCATGCCGATGTATGGCAGAATACCATGACAATACTGTAGAGTAATTATCCTCCAATTAAAATTAATTAATTAAAAAAATTCAAAATTTAAAAAACTCAAAAAAAAAAACAAAAATGCTTTGTGGCTTTGTATGCAAAATATGTATATGCAAAAATAAATGGAGCTCCTTGTTCACAAAGAATAAAGAATTTCAAGATTAAGACAGTAGAGCATTTATACCAAGTGTGGCGCTTTCATAGCCTGGCGCTTTCACAGTCTCTGTGACTATAGGCTGAAGGCCCATGAAGCTGGCACAGGCCAAGAATGGTCCCTCTGACTTGAAGGAAAGGAAATGGGGTGATCGCTTTGTGATTTTTCTGTGCTAAATTTCGTGGTCAGGAAGAACTGAGAAGTAGCCTGAAGGGGAAAGGGTGGGTCTCTGGCTTAAAATACACCCATAAACACTCCCACCCCAGTCACCACGGCCAATTCCAGAGGCTGCAGGCCCCAGTTACACAGCTTATGTCACTTAGATGTTTGGAAGCTTCCCACCTTCTCGGGGCAGGATGTGGGGCAGAGCTAGACCTTCTAACCTGATCTGACCTTTGTGCAAATATGAAAAGGGACCAGTGGGATTTGTCCTGGCTCTGCACCCTCAGGAATTCACAATGCTGACATGTATCTACCATAAAGAATAGTACGATGAGCTCAGCATTCAGAGGTGGAAGAATTTTCTTTTTTCTTCAACAGAGGAGCAGAAGGAAATTCATTTGCTCTCTGCTCATCTGAATAAGCTTTGGATGTCATACTGTTACACTGCACAGAACCAGAAGGACAGAATTGATTTGACAAAGTAGTGACAAAGTGAAATCCCTCAACTAAGCTGGCGAGAGCCATAAAAAAACAGACTAGTTAGACACTGTATTAAATATAAGAGCTATATACATACAACACTATGTACTTGAGTCCCCTGGTTTGACCAAAGGCTAAATGTGTGTGCCACTGGATTGCACTTTCAAACTAGGTTCCATGTTCCTTTATGTTGCCTATGGTTATCAAAGAAATGGTATCAATGTTTATCATTCAGAAATGGTGTTCCCAAATTAATATTATTTTTAGTGAAAGACAGTTTTTACACAAATTTGAGAAATCAATGGACCTAATTCCATTATTTTTCTTCAATCGATCAAAAGTTAATATGAATAAAATGCAAATATCAACATCATATGGACCTATTATAGTAAAATACAGGTTTAATTTGATATAACTATGTTTGAAGTTAAAAAATCTTACAGGAATGAAAAGATGTAGCAAGAATGAAATAGTAGTTACTTTAGCACTTAGTCACCTCACTATGAGTATTTCCATCATTTTAATGCTGGATGGTATATTTATTTGCATATGATATCAGCATGGTTTCAACATAATGAAGTTTTATTATTATGCTAAATTTGACTAGCTTTAAAACCTGCTAGCTATTAAAGATTGACAGGGAACTCTTTTTGCCCCTCAGAACAGATAATTTGTGTTCTGAACTATAATTTTTCCCTTTACTCCCTTTCAATTCAAGTCTTGGTGATCCTAATAAATGCAATTTTATTTATAGGATTCCAAAAATATTTATTTCTACATAATTTTATAGTAGAACTTTTACCTTCACTTGACTTAACACCAGATATTTTAGGTCATCTAACTTGAGATTACCTCTCTTATAAACTTATCTCCCAAATTATTTAATTACAAAATAATATCTTACTTCTATTTAATGCTTTATAGTTCACAACACATGCATGTACACAAGGTTTCATTTGTTTGTTCTTTTGAAGAACTCTATTTTATGATAAAGATTAGAGAGGTTGCAATCAAACTCATAATTTATTGCACAGCAAAGGAAACCAGAAACAAAATGAAGAGAGAACTTAAAGAATATTTTCAAATGATGTGGCGAGCAAGGGTTTAATTTCCAAAATATACGAACAGCTCACACAACTCAGTAACAAAAAAAACAAACAACCCAATCCAGAAAGATGGGCAGAAACACATTTTTCCAAAGAAGACATACAGATGGCCAATAACCACATACAAAGATACTCAACATTAATTGTTAGAGAAATGCAAATCAAAATTACATTGAGGTGTCACCTCACACTCATCAGAATCACCATCATCAAAAAATCTACAAATAATAAATGCTAGAGAGAATGTGAAGAAAAGGGAACCCTCCTACACTGTTGGTGTGTATGTAACTGCAGGGAGATCCAACCAGTCCATTCTAGAGGAGATCAATCCTGGGTGTTCATTGGAGGGACTGATGCTAAAGCTGAAACTGCAATACTTTGGCCACCTCATGCGACGAGTTGACTCACTGGAAAAGACTCTGATGCTGGGAAAGGTTGGGGGCGGGAGGAGAAGGGGACGACAGAGAATTAGAAGGCTGGATGGCATCATCGACTCTATAGACATGGGTTTGGGTGAACTCCGGGAGTTGGTGATGGACAGGGAGGCCTGGCGTGCTGTGGTTCATGGGGTCACAGAGAGTCGGACACGACTGAGCGACTGAACTGAACTGAACTGACTGAAATTGTTACAGTCACTACGGAGAACAGTATGGAGGTTCCTTAAAAAACTGAAAACAGCACTACCATATGGCCCTACAATCCCACTCCTGGCCACACACCTGGAGAAAACTCCAATTTGAAAAAATACATGCAACCTGATGCTCACAGCAGCACTATTCACGATAGCCAATTCATGAAAGCTACCTAAATGTCCATCAACAGGTGAATAAAGAAAATGTGGTATATACATATATACAATGGAATATTACATAAAGAATGATTAATGCAATTGGTAGCAACATGATGGACTTAGAGATTATCATACTAAGTGGAGTAAGTTAGAAAGACAGCCAATTACCATCTCATACTACTTATATGTAGAATCTAAAATATGATACCAATGAACTTATCTTTTGAAACAGAAACAGAAACAGACTAACAGACATAGAAAACAACCTTATAGTTACCAAAGGGGAAGTGGGGTGGGGGAGGGATAAATTGGGAGCCTAAGATTAGCAGATACAAACGATTATATATTAAGTAAATAAACAACAAGGTCCTACTGTACAGCACAGGGAACTAAATTCAATATCCTATAATAAACCATAATGGAGAAGAATTTTAAAAGCAGGCTAAAAAAAGATTAGAGAGGCTGAATCACAGTGAATAGTGACACTCAACTCAAGCCAGTTCCTCCAAATCAGTGTCCTTGTGTTTTCCAAGCTACACTGGCCACAGTGCTACTAAGTGACCTGAGAGAAGTAAAATGCCCCCAGTTGAAACTGAAAGAAAACTCAAAGCCAAAATGCTAGTTACACATCTGCTGAATTAGTTAGTGACAGTATGGGGAACATCATCCAAACATGAACCTTCTTCTAAATCATCAGTGACTACCTTGAGCTCAAATGTGGTTTACAAGCAAAAAGTGCAATTAAACTTAACTCTGTTAAAATGGCTATAACTTTATATAATAAGAAAACATGGCCAAGCTTCTTTGATGCTGTTTAAATAAATTCTTTAAACTCTGAATCCGTCCAGTTTCATTTCAGATATTTTCATGTCTCCTGAAATTTTACTGAGAAGGGTTTCTTATCTCAGGCCACCTCCCCTACTTATATTCCAGGTAAACTAATTCAGTGTTCTGTGACTATGCC
This sequence comes from Moschus berezovskii, assembly GCF_049115385.1. NCBI lineage: Eukaryota > Metazoa > Chordata > Mammalia > Artiodactyla > Moschidae > Moschus > Moschus berezovskii. The sequence goes on from NC_142469.1 coordinate 50,561,352, forward strand.
AAAGCCTTTGACTGTGTGGATCACAATAAACTGTGGAACATCCTGAAAGAGATGGGAATACAAGACCACCTGACCTGCCTCTTGAGAAACCTGTATGCAGGTCAGGAAGCAACAGTCAGAACTGGACATGGAACAACAGACTGGTTCCAAATAGGAAAAGGAGTACGTCAAGGCTGTATATTGTCACCTTGCTTATTTAACTTCTATGCAGAGTACATCATGAGGAACGCTGGGCTGGAAGAAGCACAAGCTGGAATCAAGATTACCGGGAGAAATATCAATAACCTCAGATTTGCAGATGACACCACCCTTATGGCAGAAAGTGAATAAGAACTCAAAAGCCTCTTGATGAAAGTGAAAGAGGAGAGTGAAAAGGTTGGCTTGAAGCTCAACATTCAGAAAACAAAGATCATGGCATCTGGTTCCATCACTTCATGGGAAATAGATGGAAAAACAGTGGAAACAGTGTCAGACTTTATTTTTTGGGCTCCAAAATCACTGCAGATGCTGATTGCAGCCATGAAATTAAAAGACGCTTACTCCTTGGAAGGAAAGTTATGACCAACCTTGATAATATATTAAAAAGCAGAGACATTACTTTGCCAACCAAGGTCCGTCTAGTCAAGGCTATGGTTTTTCCAGTGGTTATGTATGGATGTGAGAGTTGGACTGTGAAGAAAGCTGATCGCCGAAGAATTGATGCTTTTGAACTGTGGTGCTGGAGAAGACTCTTGAGAGTCCCTTGGACTGCAAGGAGATCCAACCAGTCCATTCTAAGGGAGATCAATCCTGGATGTTCATTGGAAGGACTGATGCTAAAGCTGAAACTGCAATACTTTGGCCACCTCATGCGACGAGTTGACTCACTGGAAAAGACTCTGATGCTGGGAAAGGTTGGGGGTGGGAGGAGAAGGGGACGACCGAGAATGAGATGGCTGGATGGCATCACCGACTCTGTGGACATGAGTTTGAGTGTACTCTGGGAGTTGGTGATGGACAGGGAGGCCTAGCGTGCTGTGATTCATGGGGTCGTGGAGAGTCGGACACGACTGAGCGACTGAACTGAACTGTGATGTTATTTCTCTCTTTCCTAAGATGGGATAAAATCTCATGTACAATGAAACTCTGTAAACTGAATTTTTTTCCAACGGTGGCTAGCAAGGTCTCCAAGACAGAGAGGATATTTTTTGATGTGAAGTAAGTTGGGGTGTCTGAAGATCACGGAATATATCTGAAGTGGGATATAACTTGGTTCATCTGAGATAGAAGTTTAGCCAATACACAAGCATAATGTCTATTTTTCTGAGAAAAGGAATTCTGTTTTTAAACTCCCCTACTAGTCTACATCTTGCTTACCATTTGGGAACCAGTGCCTGGCATATGGCAGCTGCTTTGTAAATATTTGCTGAGTACAAGGAAAGTAATTGCATCTGTTCTTGAATCCATATTTGAATTTTGACAGCGAATCCCCCTTTTAATTTGACTTGAGTAATGCAATGCTATCAATGATTTGTCATGAAACAAAATGTAAGATTTGTAATAATGTCATTTTTTCTGTATCTCATTTTTTCTGTATGAGACAGAACTGGTATTCCTCTAAATGACTTTCAAAGTCACATTTTTCTTCCCAATATTGTTGAAGAGAACTGAATAGCACTTGTTCAGGATGCAGTTATTGGCTTTCAGGTTCCAAGATCATTCTTTGGACTGAAAATCTGCAAGCAGATTTAGCTTAGAGACTTCTGTGCTGGTAGCATGCAACAGATTACTGTGTTCCCTGTAAAGAATTCCATTTAAAATAATAAATAATATAACTGGTCTCTGTACTTTATTTTTCTCAAAAATGTGTAACTGTGACCTCACCTAAAGTCAATCTCAATTCTTTTGCTATAATTATATTTTTCTGTGAAAAGTTACCCTGGTCTATTGGAGAAGGCAATGGCAAGCCACTCCAGTACTCTTGCCTAGAAAATCCCATGGATGGAGGAGCCTGGTAGGCTGCAGTCCTATAACCATTTATAATGAACTCATTAGTCTTTCTGAGTTTCTCTTCTAGCTCCAGGAGGTGCAGGGGCAAATTTATAAGATATCAGGGCACAGCAGAAGGGCTGCTTCATCTCTCTGTGTCCTATGAGTCCTCCTTGGATTGATGGCAATGCTGCTTGGCAACTCAGCCTCTGGGATGGGGGCCCCCAGTGTCCTCCAGTTGCCTTTGACATTGAGCTCTCTGCGCTCCCCCACTACTGCTACTTCCTGACCCCAGGCATTTGCCACCATTCAGACCATTTAATTTTTCTAAAGGAATGAGCATCTCAAGGTTAGCATCACTTTTTCTCACCTTCCAAACCTATCTTTTCTACCTTCCAAACCTACCTTTTCCATCTAATAAAATAAATATTTTAGTTGGTGATGGACAGGGAGGCCTGGCGTGCTGTGATTCATGGGGCTGCAAAGAGTCGGACATGACTGAGCGACTAAACTGAACTGAACTGATATGCATATATGTTCCTGTTCCAGCATAAATCATCTAGATGGTAAGTGGGCAGGGGGGAGGAAGATAGTGATGGGGAGTGTGAGGGTGGGCAGGGGAGAGAAGGGTCACTAGTATAGTGGAGAGGTCATCATAATTAGAATAAAGTCATTTTTAATCTAGTAGAATATTGTTATTTTGATTTTTTATTAATATTTCATTACAAAGATAGCATGATTATTTATTTTGCTATATCCACCATCATAGCAACTTAGGTTGTAAAACACCATTTTAAAAATATTCAATAGTTCTTCTATTGGAAGATAATACTTGAAAGCAAATGAAAGTATTCTATCAGCTAACATAGGTACCGTGGAGAAATGAAAAATAAATCAGACACAGCTCTACCCACCAGAAACTTACAAAATGAAAGGAAAAGCAAGGCTTATACATAAACATCGGAGAAGGCAATGGCACCCCACTCCAGTACTGTTGCCTGGAAAATCCCATGGACGGAGGAGCCTGGTGGACTGCAGTCCATGGGGTTGCTGGGTGTCGGACGCGACTGAGCGACTTCACTTTCACTTTTCACTTTCATGAATTGGAGAAGGAAATGGCAACCCACTCCAGTGTTCTTGCCTGGAGAATCCCAGGGACGGGGGAGCGTGGTCCAGGAGCAGCTGCTAAGTCACTTCAGTCGTGTCCGACTCTGTGCGACCCCATAGACAGCAGCCCACCAGGCTCCCCCGTCCCTGGGATTCTCCAGGCAAGAACACTGGAGTGGGTTGCCATTTCCTTCTCCAATGTGTGAAAGTGAAAAGTGAAAGCGAAGTCGCTCAGTCGTGTCCGAACTAGTAGCGACCCCATGGACTGCAGCCCACCAGGCTCCTCTGTCCATGCGATTTTCTAGGCAAGAGTACTGGAGTGGCTTGCCATTGCCTTCTCCGAGCAGCAGCATACATAAACATAAAAAATGGAGCAAGTAATAAAAGCCACAATAGAGGTACAAGCTGTTCTGGGGAATCCACTTCTGTAATATCACTTTAAATCACATGGTAAGACATGCCAACATGTTAAGCCATTAATAATTTTAGTACTAAATGCCAAGGTATTTTAATGACTTCATCATATGGCATCTTATAATGGTCATTAATACTAATATTTTCTACTAGATATTTTCCTACTCAACATCAATTATCTAGGTATTAGAAATTTTATTTATTCATTAAACAGTCATATGATATCATCTACAAGGTTTCCTGACTCATGTTAGAATGTTCTGCTGCTCTCAGGTACCATTTTCTGAGCTTATATTCATTACACTTCTCTTCAGATAATTTAAAGTGGTATAGTTGATATAAAGATGATTAAGAAATCCTTAAGCTGTAGTAAGAGTCTGTTCTGATGCTAGGAGGGATTGGGGGTGGGAGGAGACGGGGATGACAGAGAATGAGACGGCTGGATGGCATCACTGACTCGATGGACATGAGTTTGAGTGAACTCCAGGAGTTGTTGATGGACAGGGAGGCCTGGCGTGCTGTGATTCATGGGGTCACAAAGAGTTGGACATGACTGAGCGACTGAACTGAACTGAACTGAAGTTGTAATATGCAGTAAAACTGCATAAGAATAGTTTTGTATGTGGCATATAAACCAAAATGGTGTTCTGTTGGAAAATGTGCTAACCAAGGAGTTCCATTTCCCCCATACTCTAAAGAGACTCAATGACTGCAAAATCTATCTTTTCAAATCATAACCTTTTTTTTCCTATGTAAGTGTGTGAGGTTTTCTGTAGTTTTCAAGCCAAACATCACTGTCATCATTTTCTGTGGTCCTAAATTTTACCAAACGTGCTTGTTCTTGGACTAAAAAAAATTATATCATTTTTTATGCCAAATGATAAAGCTGCTAGTATGTGGCTCATAAATATTTTATTAGGTTTTATATATGCAAAAGCTAGTGAGATGTCTTATTTTCATGAATTTATTACAACAATTTAAGTAGTCATAATAATAAAAATTTGCATTTAAATAATTCTTTTCTCTTGGGAACTCTGAGTGCTTTTGCACATCAATTAACGCCAGATGACAGCATCATTATTCCCAACTTTATTTTATTATTCCATCTTTATAATATGTTGCTGTGGGTTTTTGTTTCTAGCCAATGTCAATTACTGGGCTGACTGTTATCAGGCCTCCAAAACCAGGCTTTTTTGAGGACTAATTACATAACAGAATGATAGTGCTCAGTAGAAATTCTATGACTGAAAGCTTCGCTTTCACTAGATATAGATCAAAAGTCATTCCCTGGTTTTACTTTCAATCAAAATCTTATCTATACATTCAAATTACACATTAAGAATTGCTATAAGCTGTTTTTCTATCATTAACAACTTTTCCTTTCTAATCACCAAATTAATTATTCATATAAAGAAGTTACTTATACACTAAAAACATAGTATTTTTAGAAGTATCACCCTCGGGGTTGTAGCATTTCTCTTCTCTAGAAGTAAAGGTACTTACCATGGGATTCATAGACAGGCTTCAAGGGTCTGTCATTTTCTAGAAATTCCCAAAAGGGAAAGAAAACACAAGAGAGGTCTTGGCAGCAGTTGTTGCCAGATTTTTGAACCTGCACTTGTGGGAGATCTGTCTGGGAGGGATCCATTTCTGTTTTAAGGAGCCAACACAGGCCAGGCCTTGAGGCTTCTTTGTGATTTGACTGTGATTTTGATGTTTCTCTGATTCTCTTTTCACACTTAAAAAAAAAAAATCACTATTCTGTTAAGCTTCAGTTCAGTTCAGTTCAGTCGCTCAGTCATGTCTGACTCTTTGCGACCCCATGAATCACAGCACGCCAGGCCTCCCTGTCCATCACCAACTCCCGGACTTCACTCAAACTCATGTCCATCAAGTCAGTGATGCCATCCAGCCATCTCATTCTCTGTTGTCCCCTTCTCCTTCCACCTCCAATCCTTCCCAGCATCAGAGTCTTTTCCAGCGAGTATAATAAATTCTTCTTTTGGAAATAACTTTCTGAGAGATTAGGAAATCCTACTAAATGCTTCATCTATGGCCTTTGTTATTTTAATATTTAAAACAAACAATTCACAATTGCAATTCTGCTGTTCTAGAAGGAAAGTTATGTAAGGAGGAATAGACAGAGGGAGTACCAGGGGTTCTAGTTTCTGCCTAGAGTCGCTGTGTGCACATTTCTGTCAATGCCCACACAGTGAATTACTGTAACTTAGTTCTCTAAGTGCCCAGTTTCTAGAATCTGTTCTAGTACATATTTTATGAACTTGCTTCTGAAGCCAATATTTCATTTCTGGCTACTCCGAGGAAATCCCAAACCACCAGATATTTTAGCATGAGTCAAAGTCTTGCGATCTACAAATTTTGTTTGAAATCTCTAGGTCTTTCATATGCTATGTTTCCGCTATTAAAGCAGGCAAATGACACTGAAGATAAAACTACATCTTCATTTCCTATGTTCACAGAATATTTCAACCATTTCATCAGGGAATTTTGATGATGGGAATTCTAATCATTTTTATTGACTGTGTGCCATGTGCAGTGCACTATGAGTGGTAAAACGGTGTACAGTTAAGCTGCCAAAAGATGGATGCCACACCCACTTTCTCTTACTGTATTTTTAGCCGCGCCACATGACAGGCATGTGGATCTTAGTTCCCAGCCAGAGACTGAACCCAAGCCCCTGGTGTTAGAAGTGCAGAGTCTTAAACACTGGACCCCCAGGGAAGTCTGAGGCATTTTTAAAAACTTTAATTCTAAAGACTAGAATTTCCAAATAATTCTGCCAACTAAGAATTACCTTTGAAGTTTTACAAACAAGCAATTTAGGCTCAGAAAAGTTTAATAAATGATCTGAATTTACCCAGTTTACTAAATGTAAAACCATGATTCAAATCCAGCTGCTAATTCCAAATACCCTACTCTTTTATAATTCACTGTTCTCTTAAAGTACTGGGTCACTTTTTTGAGTTTCAGTTAGGTTTTGTTTCTTTTAAGGGTTGAACCCTTTGGGTAAAAACTCATTGTTCAATGAACAAAGTATAATTCAACTTTTTAGGGAGCTCCTCCCAGAATGGAGTATTAGAAATACTTAGCCACTATTTTAGACTGTGGGCCTTTGGGATGCAACAGTGATATGAAAGATTATATACACTTTTGCTTTGTTATTTCCTGTTTTTTATAGCCAAGATATAAAACACTTGTTCAGTGTATGACCTGAAAAAATTAACCAAGTGAGTCAATGTAAAAAGCAGAAAACACACCTGGCTAAAACCCAAAATCATTATTGCAAATTCAGACTTAAATTGAAGAAAGTAGAGAAAACCACTAGGCCATTCAGGTATGACCTAAATCAAATCCCTTATAATTATACAGTGAAAGTGACAAATAAGATTCAAAGGATTAGATCTGACAGACAGATAACTATGGAAGGAGGTTTGTAACACTGTACAGGAGGCATTGAATAAAACCATCCCAAGAAAAAGATATGCAAAAAGGCAAAATGGTTGTCTGAGGAGGCCTTACAAATTGCTGAAAAAAGAAGAGAGGCAAAAGGCAAAGTAGAAAAGGAAAGATATAACCATTTGAATGCAGAGTTCCAAAGATAGCAAGGAGAGAGAAGAAAGTCCTCCTCAGTGATCAGGGCAAAGAAATAGAGGAAAACATCAGAATGGGAAAGACTAGAGATCTCTTCAAGAAAATTAGAGATAGCAAGGGAACATTTCATGCAAAGATGGGCACAATAAAGCACAGAAATGGAAGCAGAAGAGATGAAGAAGAGGTGGCAAGAATACACAGAAGAACTGTACAAAAAAGATCTTCATGACCCAGATAACCATAATAGTGTGATCACTCACCTAGAGGCAGACATCCTGGAGTGTGAAGTCAACTGGGCCTTAGGAAGCATCACTACGAACAAAGCTACTGGAGGTGATGGAATTCCAGTTGAGCTATTTCAAATCCTGAAAGATGATGCTGTGAAAGTGCTGCACTCAATATGGCAGCAAATTTGGAAAACTCAGCAGTGGCCACAGGACTGGAAAAAGTCAGTTTTAATTCCAATCCAAAAGAAGGGTAAAGCCAAAGAATGTTCAAACTACTGTACACTTGCACTCATTTCACATGCTAAGCAAGGTCATGCTCAAAATCCTCCAAGCTAGGCTTCAACAGTACATGAACCAAGAACTTCCATATGTACAAGTTGGATTTAGAAAATGCAGAAGAACCAGAGATCAAATTGCCAACATCCGTTGATCATAGAAAAAGCAAGAGAGTTCCAGAAAAACATCTAATTCTGCTTCACTGATTATGCTAAAGCCTTTGACTGTGTAGATCACAACAAACTGGAAAATTCTGAAAGAGATAGGAATACCAGACCACCTTGCCTACCTCCTGAGAAACCTGTATGCAGGTCAAGAAGCAATAGTTAGAACCGAACATGGAACAACAGACTGGTTCCAAATTGGGAAAGGAGTCCATCAAAGCTGTATAATGTCACCCTGCTTATTTAACTTATATGTAGAGCAAGCACATCATGAGAAATGCCGGGCTGGATGAAGCACACGCTGGAATCAAGACTGCCAAGAGAAATATCAACAACCTCAGATATACAGATGACACCACCCTAATCACAGAAAGTGAAGAGAAACTAAAAAGCCTCTTGATAAAGGTGAAAGAGGTGCATGAAAAAGCTGGCTTAAAACTCAACATTCAAAAAACATTATTTACAATATTTACCAGAGGCCATGGCATCTGGTCCCATCACTTCATGGCATACAGATGGGGAAACAATGGAAACAGTGACAGACTTTATTTTCTTGGGTTTCAAAATCACTCCAGATGGTGACTGCAGCTGTGAAATTCAAAGACGCATGGTCCTTAGAAGAAAGGCTATGACAAACCTAGACAGCATAATTAAAAGCAGAGACATTACTTTGCCGACAATGGTCCATATAGTCAAAGCTATGGTTTTTCCAGAAGTCCTGTATGGATATGAGAGTTGGGCCAGAAAGAAGGCTGAGTGCTGAAGAATTGATGCTTTCGAATTGTGGTGTAGAGAAAACTCTTGAGAGTTCCTTGAACTTCAAGGAGATCCAAACAGTCAATCATAAAGGAAATCAGCCCTGAATATTTACAGGAAGGTAGTCCTTGCTGAAGCTGAAGCTCCAAAACTTTGGCCAACTCATGAGAAGAGGCTACTCAATGGAAAAGACCCTGATGCTGGGAAAGATAGCACGCAGGAGAAGGGGAAACAGAGGATGAGATGGTTGGATGGCATCACCAATTCAACGGACATGAGTTTGAGCAAACTCCGGGACATAGTGCAGGACAGGGAAGCCTGGCATGCTGCAGTCCATGAGGTCGCAAAGAGTCAGACAGGACTCAGCAACTGAACAACGATGCAAGATGTTACCAGTAGGGGAAACTAAGCAAGGGAGAAGGGGTATTTAAGAGCTTTCTACACTATCGGCTTGATCATCTGTGAACCTAAAACTGCTCTAACAAAACCAAGCGTATTATTTTTTTAAAAAGGAAAATAAATTTAAAAAACAGTGAGGTTGGTTTTCAAACTGGTCAATGAAAGAGTTAATATAACATTTAATGAGCTTAAGTACAGAAAGAATCTAACCAAAAGGGAACCATCCTACACTGCTGGTGGGAATGTAAATTGGTGCAGCCATTATGGAAAAAACAGTATGGAGGTTCCTCAAGAAGCTGAGAAGGCAGTGGCACCCCACTCCAGTACTCTTGCCTGGAAAATCCCATGGACAGAAGAGCCTGGTAGGCTGCAGTCCATGGGGTTGCTAAGAGTCGGGTCTAACTGAGCAACTTCATTTTCATGCATTGGAGAAGGAAATGGCAACCCACTCCAGTGTTCTTGCCTGGAGAATCCCAGGGACAGGAGAGCCTGGTGGGCTGCCATCTATGGGGTCGCACAGAGTCAGGCATGACTGAAGTGACTTAGCAGCAGCAGCAAGAAGCTAAAAATAGAGTTGCCATATGATCCAGAAATCCCACACCTGGCCATATATCAGGATAAAAGTAATTCAAAGAGGTCCATGCATCCCTATGTTCACAGCAGCATTATTTACAATAGCTAAAACCCAGAAATAAACTAAATGTCCACCGACAGATGAATACATAAAGAAGATGTGCCATAGATCACCCAATGGAATACTACTAGGCCATAAAAGGAGTGAAATTATGCCATTTGCAGCAACATGGATGGACCTAGAAATTATCATACTAAATGAAGTCAGAAAGAGAAAGACAAATACTATATTGTATCACTTATGTGTGTAATCTACAATATGACATGAATAAACTTATGAATCAAATAGAAACAGACTTGCAGACATAGTGGCTGCAGGGGAGGAGCAGGAGGAATGGATTGGGAATTTGGGATTAGCAGATGCAAACTATTACATATAGAATGGATAAACCAAAAGGCCTTACTGTATAACCTAGGGAGCTATATTCAACAACCTGTAATAAACCATAATGGAAAAAATATGAAAAAGAATGTGTGTGTGTGTAAAACTGAATCACTTTGCTGTGCACCAGAAATTAACACACTGTAAATCAACTATACTTCAATAAAATAAAAACTTTATTAAACTACTTTACTAAAAAAAAGAAAGATTTTAACCAAATTACTGTTTAATTGCTGATCAGAACTGTCTACCATGAGACCATACCAGAAGCTATGATCCTCATGCAGTTAGGAGTAACATTTCAAAGAAAGTCTACACCAATGTAACCAAGGGCAGATAGAGGTAAGGAAGGTAATGCCACATAGTTTTAAAACCAGTGACTTCCTCAGGTCTTGATTTATTTTCATGAAACTTATTCTATCTGAACTTTTAAACTTCATCAAGGTTTTGTTCAAATGATAAAAGCAGATTATGATGCCCATAGAGAAATAAAGGTAGAAATAATTATTTATATCGATCCAACCTGTACTAGCCAGAGCTTTTGCAGAGGAGACAGGTTTCCCTACATTTTGCTATTTATGCCTCAAATCCTTTCATTCTACATTTCTGTGCAAGCCACCCTTCTGCGTCATATTTGTTTTCACACAGTGCTCAGAATCTTTCAATCTGATCTTTCCATGACCAGCAGAAGGAGACTAGGGAGACTAGGGCACTCCCAAACCTGAGTTTTCGTGTCTAGAATTCTTATTTCTAATTTTATAGATCTGGTATTCATATATCAGCAATAAGAAATTTAAAAATAAAAGTATGTTTTTGAATCCTTAGACAGGGTATAGTGAGGGAGATGGGTTAAATTCAGTCTAACCATTCTGTGGAACACAGACTCCAAGAAAACAGGCTCTATTCAAGGCCAAGATTCAAGTTTGATGATTTCAAATGCAGTACTCTTTTCATAAAAGTATGCAATCTTGACATGATTGCCTCGCAGACATCTTATCCTGTTAGGTAAGAAGTGAGGATGTCCTGTAGCAGCAGACTCCATAACTACACCTCTGGAGTCTGCCATTCCAGTATGCAAAAGCCAGAACCTGGGCTCTATTTTAGTAAGTATGTGTTTAAATTTTAACATATAATAATCATAGAAAATTTAACAGAAGCAGCAGCAGGAGGAGGGGCAGGAGAGGTTGGAAGATGAATGAAGATGAAGAGGGAAGGAAGGGGAGAGAGGGAGGGAGAAAAGGAGGAAAAAAGAAAAATCATGTACAACCTCAGTACCCTGAGGTAAGAAATGTAAGTACTTTAACATCCTGGGTGATTTGTAATGTTCTCCACACTCTTGTAACTTGCCTTTTTCTATTTAACATCTTTTTATGGGAGGCAGTGTAGGCAGTGACAGAAGTTGGCAGAAACTGCATAGGTAGTGGACAGGAGCATAAACTCCAGAATTAGACTGCCTGATTCACATCATGGCCCAGCTTCTCATTAGCTGTGTGACCCTAAGCAGCCTATCTGACCTCTCTGTTACCCCAGTTTCCCATCCACAAAATGGAGATAATAATAGTAACTACTTCTTCATAGAGTCCATCATGAGGATTCAGTGGCTTAATACAGCTACTTACATCCACTTATAAAAGTGCCTGGCACAAAGTACACTCTATATTGAGAGGCAGTAAACTTTTTCAGTAAAGAACCAGATAGTAAAAACTTTAGGCTCCGCAAGATCATATAGTTTCTATCACAACTCCTTAATATAGCCCAAAAGCAGTCATACATTAACGAGCTGGCTGGGTTCCAATTAAACTTTATGAAGACTATGCTTGAATTTTATATAATTTTCACATCATGAAATATTCTTCTTTTGATGACGTCAACCATTAAAAAATGTAAAAACCATTTTAGATGGGTAGTTGGCTGGGTCTCTGGGTCAAAGTTTACCGACTCCTGTTCTGTATAATTTGCAGACATTATTATGTCTCTAATATCTTTCTATGAATTATTTTTAATAGCTGCTTAGAACAATTATAGGTAATTGTTTGGATGACCTAAAACTGACTTAGTCCCCTATGATTAGAATTTAGGTTATTTCCAGTGTTCATTACTATAAGCCATTCCCCAATGATTATCCATGCAAAATCTTTGTGCGCATTTACGATTAAACCAGTATTCTTGCCTGGAGAATCCCAGGGATGGGAGAGCCTGGTGGGCTGCTGTCTATGGGGTCGCACAGAGTCGGACACGACTGAAGCGACTTAGCAGCAGCAGCAGTAGCTACATCTTAAACTGCATGTAGTGGTAGCTAACAAAATCGCTAGCAGTGCATCTAAAAAAAACAGACTCTGAAGAAGTAGCCCTGAAAATAAATTTTGGATAGACAGAGCAAATTTCAAACATGTTAGAGAAGGAGGTTTATAAGTAGAATATGTACCCATACACATAAAACTTGCTCTGTACGACATACTAAGCCTTTTATGCATATTAAATCAGTTAGTCTTCCAAACAGTCCGGAGACAGGTGCAATCATCATCATCATCATCATCCCCAAGGTATAAAAGAGGAAATTGAGGAACAAAAAATCTAAGTAACTTCCCCAAGGCCACGCAGCTGGCTGGTGGTAGAGGCAGGATTCAAACCTGGTCTTTGTGGCACTCTGAGCCATGTTCTTGAAGAATACGCGGCACTGCTTCTCCACTAGAGACACCTGGCAAGGGTGCCCACCCAAGTACTCACTTTATAATGTACCTCTGGCCTTTGGAGCATGTTTGGCACACATGAAAGACCTTACACGCTAATAATCGGCACAAACTCTGTCCGTCAATGGAACACTTGGGGTGGAAACTGTGAATGCCCAGCTAATATTCCCCTTTTGTCCTCCAACTCCTCCCCTGTATCTATTTTTCATTAATTTGCCTAGCATTTCTTACCCCAAACAGTTGTCTTCTATAAACAGTAAAGATTGTTTGGGTCATACTTTCATTGCCTGGCTTTTCAAATTAGGGGGTCCGGAATCTGCCAAATTCACGTGGCAAATTCGGGTGGAGCTTCGCCTACAGTGGAAGCCTGGCGTTGCCACGGAAATGTAAATTTCAGATCAGTACCTTCTTTCGATGAAAACAAAACAGTGGCTGGTGTCGAAGTCTCCCGCGTGGCCCCCCCAAGCAGCTGCAGGGCCGGCTCCCCGAGGGCGCCAACCCGCGTCCGCGACGCTGGGGACCAAACCGCCAGCTCCGCCGCTAGGCTCAGACTCCAGCGTTGCGCGCTCTCCCGGTCCTTCCGCCTTGTGCTCAGATGCGAGCGACTATCCCAGAAAGGAATTATGCGACTTTGTGGGGAAATGCTTCTAGTTTTCATTTCTTCTCCTGATTTTTCTCCCTCCTGGGACCCGACCGCTCGAGTTATCCCCATGAGGATGAACGACCTACGCCGCTGGCCCCAAGATGTTGCCCGCCCCCCACTCGTGCCCAAACAAGGGCAGAGCCCAGAAGAAGAGAGGAAACCAGGAAAGAAAAAGCGGGCGTTTCAAAAGGACCACACTTGTGCCGACGCGGCAGCGGAGTTGGACGAGCCGGGAGGGGAGCCCGGGCCGAGGCCGGGGACTCCGCCCGCCGGGGGGCGCAGGGACGCCGGGCGCGTGCGCGGTGCGGCCCCAACCCCGGCCGCAGCTGCCGCGATGCCTATTTTAGTCAAAGCTGCTGCGGGCTCGCAGACCCGGCACCGGCGGAGCAGCCTCTCAGCCCGGGATCGGCTGAGGTTTTCGCGTCGCGCGCCCGTCGGGTGGCCAAGTCTGTGTCCCCCCTCAGCCGCTGCTGCCCCAAACTTTGGCCAGCGCCGCCCGGGCTCCGCGCCAGGGACGAGCCAGGTAAGGAGCGAGAGGAACAGCTCGGGCTCCCCCAGGGCGCCCAGTTATTTGCAGGCTCGCGCTCTCCGGGCTAAATCGGGAAGTGAAAGTTGGATCCCTGCTCCGCTGGGAGCAACTTTGTCCTGCCGGGCGGTGGCTGCGGGATCTCCGTGCCCCGGGCCACTGGGAACCTCTTTCTCTCCTCTCTGGCCGCACCCTCGTGGGGTGTTCCCTGTCCTTGGAAGCCGCCCTTCACCCGGGGTCTGGACAGCACGGTCACAACCCTTCAGATGTCAACTGCTGCCACTCGAGTCTGGCAATGCCAGCGTCCTCGGGTGCCCCAGCCCCATCGGGTGTCCGTTCCCGCGGTCTGCTGCCCGTAAGCCCTGGGTGAGCTCGGCCTCTCCACTCCCCGCAACGCTCCCAGGGCTCCCCACCCGCGAACCCAGCACGCTCTTCCGCACCCCTGTAGGGCCCCCGGGTCCCGCGCGTAGGCAGCGCGCAGCCGGGCGCACCGTGTCGCCCGCCCTGGACTGCCGCTGGAATGCGAGGTGAGTCAGGGCGCTCACTGCACACCCCTTGGGCCCGAGAGCTTCGGACCAAGAACAGTTGATATGGCTTTTCCTCTTTGAGGAGCGAGGTGAGCCGGGCGCCTGGGGAGTGCAGATGGATAGGGGACCGGTGATCCCTCTCTCCCTCGTTTCGGAGGCTTTGGGAAACCGATTGTCGGCCCGACAAGCCCCAGAAACTGCTGGCTTTTGAAGCAGGAGTAAGTGCGAAAAGACTTGGTAACGTGATGCCCTTTACCATTCCGAAAATAAACAAAGGTTCAGTTAGGATTATGGAATGAATTGAGCCAGTCCAGGAGCACAACTTTTGCTCATTGTTGTTACCTTTTACATTTCTGCAGTTTGGTAAAGGATTAAGACTAGTTACACCATCTAGCTACTGAGCCCTGCACACACCTATTTGAAAACCAACAGATCAATGGGACTTTACTAGAACAGGGAATTTAAGAAATTAGACTCTAAGGAAGCTAATACAAGAAAGAAAATTTCTCTTGATTTAGTCAGAATTAATGTGAATGCTTATCATTTTACCAGTCTAACCTCTCTCTGTTATACCCGTGCATTCTCTGCATAAGGATAATTCAGTGTAAGCCACATGAATCCATTAGGTAGTGGTCAAAAGAAATTGAAACCCGCAAGACCCTATCAATATTTGTTGACAGTAGATCCCTGGCGTTTCAAAATAGACATATAGATAAGTATACACAGGTAAATAGTAGACCTGTAGATAAATGGTAGACATATAAACATACAAGTAAAATGAATCATATGTTAATAACTATGTAGTATGTAGACTATGTATTTTAATAAGGTGTGCTACCTCAAAATATGTTATAGGATTAACTCACCTTTTAAAAATCCATGTTACTCTGTCCTTGGTTCTTGGGCTACTAGATCATAGTTTTCCTGTCATTTTTCTTGACCATAAATTGGTACTTTTAGTTCCACTTGGAGAACTTTTAAAAGCCTGAAATTGAATTACAGTGGATTAATTGACAATATGGGTATAATCATGTGGATGTGAGAGAGAATGCATATTAATTGTATAAATCTCTATTAGAGCTGCTGCTGCTGCTGCTGCTAAGTCACTTCATTCGTGTCCGACTCTGTGTGACCCCACAGACGGAAGCCCACCAGGCTCCCCTTTCCCTGGGATTCTCCAGGCAAGAACACTGGAGTGGGTCGCCGCTATTAAAACTTGAAAAGGTTTCAATGACCATCTAGTCCAGTTGTCTCAATTCCCAGGAAGAAAGCCACCCAAAGAGCAGAAGTGACTTTCTCTTACTTAGGTCGGCTTTCCTGGAGCTTATAGTACAGAACCTGACTCTCAACCTCGGGAAGGCTTGGCACTCTCCTGCCTTTACTACTAGGCTTGGGGAGGCTGAAAGGTAATTTCTGAAAGTGTTTGTCATTTTTGTGTACCTTACACATGGCTTTCACCTCTTCCTCTGGCATTCTCTACAGAGACCAGGCTTGGATATACCTAGATGAATATGACATAGTCTGCCTTGTAGAGAACATAGAGTAATTTGATGAACAAATGGGACAATGGAAATGAAAACACATTCTATAATGCAGTAGAAATGGCAGTTAATTTTAGCTTATATGATACTAATGCATAGGCTGATGTTGACATCATGAGTGATAGAGAACGTTTAATATCATTCTCCCTCTTGAAAAAATTGTGAGATTAATTCTGATTTGGTTCTTGAAAACAAACTTTGTGTAAATTGAGTTATTAAAATAATGATTCCACCATCCTAATAGGCTTATATTTTTATTGATTCAAACATTTGGAAAGTAGAGGGTTAAGAGGTACAAGCTATTGTATATAAAATAAGCTACAAGTATATATTGTACAACACAGAACTATAGCCAGTACTTTATGATAACTATAAATGGAGTATAACCTTTAAAAATTGTGAATCACTGTATCATACACTTGTAACTTATATAATATTGTACATCACCCATACTTCAATTAAAAAGTAGTTGAATTTTTATGATTTCGTTCCTTTTTTTCAGCAAATCAATATCTAAGTCAACTATTTCTCATGTGTATGAACTGTTTTAGAATTATGAGATGAGATCTTTGATTTGTTTGTTTACTGTTGTAAATTTAAGCATGCCTGTTTTTCTATCATCTTAAGAGATGTGGAATTCTTTCATATTAATGCATTAATAACATCCTTGAAAAATGGCCAACCTGATACCAATAGATTCTACCACCTGAAACCTTTACTTCAGTATGATGAAAAAGAAAGAAATGGAAACATATGGCTTATTGTATGAACTTATTGGAAGGAAATTAATATTTTTAAATGAAATTTTTAACATATTTTGGGTCTCCATTTGGAATTCTTTCCCTGAAACAGAACAATTTACTTATACTGTAAATCTACATAGTTTTTGTCAGGGAACAATTTGTATAATTAATAATAGTATTTTTAAAGTACCAGAGAAGACTGATCATATAGTCGTGAAGTAGTGCTATTTTGTGTTACAGTTCAGTTCAGTCGCTCAGTCGTGTCCGACTCTTTGCGACCCCATGAATCACAGCATGCCAGGCCTCCCTGACCATCACCAACTCAGGGAGTTCACTCAAATTCATGTCCATCGAGTTGGTGATGCCATCCAGCCATCTCATTCTCTGTTGTCCCCTTCTCCTCCCACCCCCAATCATTCCCAGCATCAGAGTCTTTTCCAGTGATTCAGCTCTTCGCATGAGGTGGCCAAAGTATTGGAGTTTCAGCTTTAGCATCAGTCCTTCCAATGAACACCCAGGATCGATCTCCTTCAGAATGAACTGGTTCGATCTCCTTGCAGTCCAAAGGACTCTCGAGTCTTCTCCAGCACCACAGTTCAAAAGCATCAATTCTTCAGCAATCAGCTTTCTTCACAGTCCAACTCTCACATCCATACATGACCACGGGAAAAACCATAGCCTTGACTAGACAGACCTTTGTTGGCAAAGTAATGTCTCTGCTCTTTAATATACTATCTAGGTTGGTCATAACTTTCCTTCCAAGGAGCAAGCATCTTTTAATATCATGGCTGCAATCAACATCCGCAGTGATTTTGGAGCCCCCAAAAATAAAGTCTGACACTGTTTCCACTGTTTCCCCATCTATTTCCCTTGAAGTGATGGGACAGATGCCATGATCTTTGTTTTCTGAATGTTGAGCTTTAAGAAAACCTTTTCACTCTCCTCTTTCACTTTCATCAAGAGGCTTTTGAGTTCCTCTTCACTTTCTGCCATAAGGATGGTGTAATCTGCATATCTGAGGTTATTGATATTTCCCCCAGCAGTCTTGATTCCAGCTTGTGCTTCTTCCAGCCCAGCGTTCCTCATGATGTACTCTGCATAGAAGTTAAATAAGCAGGGTGACAATATACAACCTTAACGTACTCATTTTCCTATTTGGAACCAGTCTGTTGTTCCATGTACAGTTCTAACTCTAGCTTCCTGACCTGCATACAGGTTTCTCAAGAGGCAGGTCAGGTGGTCTGGTATTCCCATCTGTTTCAGAATTTGCCACAGTTTATTGTGATCCACACAGTCAAAGGCTTTGGCATAGTCAATGAAGCAGAAATAGATGTTTTTCTGGAACTCTCTTGCTTTCTCCATGATCCAGCGGATGTTGGCAATTTGATCTCTGGTTCCTCTGCCTTTTCTAAAACCTGCTTGAACACCTGGGAGTTCACGGTTCACATATTGCTGAAGCCTAGCTTGGAGAATTTTGAGCATGACTTTACTAGCATGTGAAATGAGTGCAATTGTGCGGTAGTTTGAGTATTCTTTGGCATTCTCTTTCTTTGGGATTGGGATGAAGACTGACCTTTTCCAGTCCTGGTTTATGTAAACGTGTGAAATGTATTTTCTTTGAAATGTATTTGCTACTGATTCTAATATTAAATAGTCAAATACATACTCATGACCCCTCCTACATATAAAGAACCTGGAAGTTTACTACTTTTCAATTTGTGAGATGCTTCTAACTAGAATTTTTATGGGAAAGAAGTAAATGTTTAAATTAGATGGCTAAAGGAGTAAATGTTAACTCTCTCTGTACATAAAATGACTATAGTAATAGAGTTATTATGTGTGTATATGTTAATGTCTTCCTCATGGAGCACAGCCTTATCACAGCAAAGGTGCTTGTGTAACTCAATGACGCTATTAGCCATGCCGTGCAGGGCCATTAAAGTTGACTGGTTCTATGAAGACCTACAACGCTTAGAACTAACACCAAAAAAAGATGTCTTTTTCATCATAGGGGATTGGAATGCAAAAATAGGAAGTCGAGATATCTGGAATAACAGGCAAGTTTGGCCTGAGAGTACAAAATGAAGCAGGGCAAAAGTTAACAGGGTTTTGTCAAGAGGACATGCTAGTCAGAGCAAACACCCTTTTCCAACAACCCAAAAGAGGACTCTACACATGGACATTATCAGATGGTCAATACCAAAATCAGACTGATTGTGTTCTTTGCAGTCAAAGATGGAGATGCTGTATATATTCAGCAAAAATGAGACCTGGAGCAGACTGTGGCTCAGATCATGAGCTCCCTATTGCAAAATTCAGGCTTAAGTTGAAGAAAGTAGGCAAAACCACTAGGCCATTCAAGTATGAACTAAATCAAATCCCTTATGATTATACAGTGGAAGTGAGAAATAGATTCAAGGGATTAGGTCTGGTACACAGAGTGCCTGAAGAGCTATGGACGGAGGTTCATAACACTGTACAGGAGGCAGGGACCAAAACCATCCCAAAGAAAGAGAAATGCAAGATGGCAAAGTGGTATTCTGAGGAGGCTTTTCAAACAGCTGAGTAAAGAAGAGGAGCAAAAGCCAAAGGAGAAAGGGAAAGATATACCCAACTGAACGCAGAGTTCCAGAGAATAGCAAAGCAAGATTTAAAAAAGCCTTCTTAAATGAACAATGCAGAGAAATAGAGGAAAACAGAATAAGAAAGACTAGAGATCTCTTCAAGAAAATTGGAGATATTAAGGGAACATTTCATGCAAGTTCAGTTCAGTCACTCAGTCGTGTCCAACTCTTTGCGACCCCATGGACTGCAACTTGCCAGGCTTCCCTGTCCATCACCAACTCCTGGAGCTTGCTCAAACTCATGTCCATCAAGTTAATGATGCCATCCAACCATCTCATCCTCTGTCGTCCCCTTCTCCTTCTGCCTTCAATCTTTCCCAGCATTAGGGTCTTTTCCAGTGAGTCAGTTCTTCGCATCAGGTGGCCAAAGTATTGGAGCTTCAGCTTCTGCCTCAGTCCCTCCAATGAATATTCAGGACATGGAAAAACAGACTGGTTCCAAATAGGAAAAGGAGTCAAGGCTGTATATTGTCACCCTGCTGATTTAACTTATGTGCAGAGTACATCATGAGAAACGCTGGGCTGGAGGAAGCACAAGCTGGAATCAAGATTGCTGGGAGAAATATTAATAACCTCAGATATGCAGATGATGCCACCCTTATGGCAGAAATGAAGAAGAACTAAAGGGCCTCTTGATGAAAGTGAAAGAGGAGAGTGAAAATTTGGCTTAAAGCTCAACATTCAGAAAATTACGATCATGGCATCCAGTCCCATCACTTCATAGCAAATAGATGAGGAAACAGTGGAAACAGTGGCTGACTATTTTTCTGGGCTCCAAAATCACTGCTGATGGTGATTGCAGCCATGAAATTAAAAGACGCTTACTCCTTGGAAGGAAAGTTATGACTAAGCTAGACAGCATATTGAAAAGCAGTTTTTCCAGTGGTCATGTATGGATGTGAGAGAGACTATAAAGAAAGCTGAGCGCCGAAGAATTGATGC
The DNA here is from genome assembly GCF_049115385.1 of Moschus berezovskii. Classification (NCBI taxonomy): domain Eukaryota; kingdom Metazoa; phylum Chordata; class Mammalia; order Artiodactyla; family Moschidae; genus Moschus; species Moschus berezovskii. Next base: position 50,581,526 of record NC_142469.1, read on the forward strand.
TTTTGAACTGTGGTGTTTGAGAAGACTCTTGAAAGTCCCTTGGACTGCAAGGAGATCCAACCAGTCCATCCTAAAGGAAATCAGTCCTGAATATTCATTGGAAGGACTGATCCTGAATCTGAAACTCCAATACTTTGGCCACCTGATGCGAAGAACTGACTCATTTGAAAAGACCCTGATGCTGGGAAAGATTGAGGGCAGGAGAAGGGGATGACAGAGGATGAGATGGTTAGATGGCATCACCAACTCAATGGACATGGGTTTGGGTGGACTCTGGGAGTTGGTGATGGACAGGGAGGGCTGGCGTGCTGTGGTTCATGGGGTCGCAAAGAGTCGGACACGACTGAGCGACTGAACTGAACTGAATTTCCTTTAGGACCGACTGGTTTGATCTCCTTGCAGTCCAGAGGAATCTCAAGAGTCTCCTCCAACACCACAGTTCAAAAGCATCAATTATTTGGCATTCATTTCTCTTTATGGTCCAACTCTCACATCCTTACATGACTACTGGAAAAACCATAGCTTTGACTAGATGGACCTTTGTTGGCAAAGTAATGACTCTGCTTTTTAATATACTGTCTAGGTTGGTCATAGCTTTTCTTTCAAGGAGTAAGAGTCTTTTGATTTCATGGCTGCAGTCCCATCTGCAGTGATTTTTGGAGCCCAAGAAAATGAAGTCTACCACTGTTTCCATTGTTTCTCCACCTGTATGCCATGAAGTGATTGGACCATATGCCATGGCCTTAGTTTTTTGAATGTTGAGTTTTAAGCCAGCTTTTTCACGCTCCTCTTTACTTTCATCAAGAGGCTCTTTAGCACCTCTTCACTTTCTGCCATAAGGGTGGTGTCATTTGCATATCTGAGTTTATTGATATTTCAATGTTGATTCCAGCTTTCATGCAATGGTGGGCACAATAAAGGACTGTAATGGTAAGGACCCAACAGAAGCAGAAGAGATTAAAAAGAGGTGGCAAGAATACACAGAAGAACATTATAGAAAAAGTCTTAATGACCTGGATAACCACAATGGTGTGGTCACTCACCTAAAAGCCAGACATCCTGGAATGTGATGTCAACTGGTTCTATACAAAGAATTACTACAAACAAAGCTAGTGGAGGTGACGGAATTTCAGCTGATCCTAAAAGACAGTGCTGTTAAAGTGCTCTACTCAATATTTCAGCAATTTTTGAAAACTCAGCAGGGGCCACAGGACAGGTAAAGGTCAGTTTTCATTCCAAACCCAAAGAAGGGCAATGCCAAAGAATGTTTGGGCTTCCCTTCTGGCTCAGATGGTAAAGAATCCACCTGCAGTGCAGGAAACCTAGGTTCAATCCCTGGGTTGGGAATATCCCCTGGAGGAGGGCATGGTAATCTATTTCAGTATTCTTGCCTGGAGAATCCCCATGCACAGAGGAGCCTGGTGGGCTACAGTCTATGGGACTGCAAAGAGTTGGACACGGCTGAGTGACTAAGCACAGCACAGCAAAGAATGTTCAAACTGTTGTACAGTTGCATTCATTTCACATGTTCACAAGGTTATACTCAGAATTCTTCAAGCTAGGCTACAGCAGTATGTGAACCAAGAACTTCTAGATATACAAGCTGGGTTTCAAAGAGGCAGAGGAACCAGAGATCAAACTGCCAACATTTACTGGAATCATGGAGAAAGCAAGGGAGTTCCAGAAAAACATCTACTTTTGTTCCATTGACTATGCTAAAGCCTTTGACTGTATGGATGACAATAAACTGTGGAAAATTCTTCAAGAGATGGGAATACCAGACCACCTTCCCTGTCTCCTGAGAAACCTGTATGCAGCTGAAGAAGCAACAGTTAGAACTAGACATGGTTCAAATTTGGGAAAGGAGTACATCAAGGCTGTATATTATTACTCTGCTTATTTAACTTATATGCAAAGTACATCATATGAAACGCCAGGCTGGATGAATCACAAGCTGGAATCAAGATTGCCAGGAGAAATATCAACAACCTCAGATATGCAGATGGTATGACTCTAATGGCAGAAAATATAGAGGAACTAAAGAGCCTCATGATGAGGGTGAAAGAGAAGAGTGAAAAAGCAGGCTTAAAATCCAACATTCAAAAAACGAACATCATGGCATCTGGTTCCATAACTTCATGGCAGATAGAGGGGGGAAAAGTGGAAGCAGTGACAGATCTTATTTTCTTGGGCTCCAAAATCACTGCAGATGGTGACTGCAACCATGAAATTAAAAGACGCTTGCTCCTTGGAAGGAAAGCTATGACAAACCTAGACAGTGTATTAAAAAACAGAGACATCACATTGTGGACAAAGTTCCGTATAGTCAAAGCTATGGTTTTTCCAGTAGTCATGTATGGATGTGAGAGTTGGTCCATGAAGAAGGCTGAGCACCAAAGAATTGATGATTTTGAATTGTGGTGCTGGAGAAGACTCTTGAGAGTCTCTTGGTCTGCAAGGAGGTCAAAGTGGTCAATCTTAAAGGAAATCAACCCTGAATATTCATTGGAAGGACTGATACTGAAACTGAAGCTCCAATAGTTTGGCCACCTGATGGGAAGCGCTGACTCACTGGAAAAGACCCTGATGCTGGGAAAGATTGAGGGCAAAAGGAGAAGAGGGCGGTAGAGGATGAGCTGGTTAGATAGCATCACCGACTCAATGGACGTGAATAAGAGCAAACCCCAGGAGATAGTGGAGGACAGAGGAGACTGGAGTGCTACACGGCAAGGGGTCACAAAGAGTCAGACATGACTTAGTGACTGAACAACAATATGAGAATGCAGCACATACGTATATATGCTATAGTGATTAACAGCGGCGTTACTGGTCAAGAATCCACCTGCCAATGCAGGAGATGCAAAAAATGCAGGTTTGATCCCTAGGTCGGGAACATCCCCTGGAGGAGGAAATGTCATGCTACTCCCATTTTCTTCCCTGGAAAATTAATGGGCATAAGAGCCTGACAGGCTGCAGTCCATGGGGTTACAAAGAGTCGGACACGACTTAGCGACTAAACAACAACAAAACATCCTAAGCCTTCAAATAGTAAATAACAAGGTGTTAATTTTTCAAAGTATTCAGAAAACCCTTTTCTAGTTATTTTTCTTGTGTTTGGATTCAGTGTCTCCAGCAGCAGCAGCAGCAGCAGAGGCAGCATAATAGAAAAGTATATTAAATAACTTTTAAATTGCTGTGGTTTATGAATATTGGTGATTGTTTATAGGCTAGTTAAATCCCTCCCTCCTCTCTACCCCACCAAGTATGTTTAGATACAAACATATTAATAGATAAATGTAGATATGTATAGGTATTTACATCAGGGAATAGTTATGCACTATCCTAAGTATTTTGTATATTTCATCATAAAGTCAATGAAGTATTATCATCATTAACAGATAAGAAAATCGATACATTTAATATGTGACAGAGTGGGAATTTGAACCTAGGTCTGTCTAATTCATAAGCACCAGCCAAGTCTATTTACCAACATGTAGTTCACAGAAATAAAAGGAAAGATATAAGCATCTGAATGCAGAGTTCCAAAGAATAGAAAGGAGAGATAAGAAAGCCTTCTTCAGTGATCAATGCAAAGAAATAGAGGAAAACAACAGAATAGGAAAGATAAGGGATCTCTTCAAGAAAATTCGAGATTCCAAGGGAACATTTCATGCAACGATGGGCTCGATAAAGGACAGAAATGGTATGGACCTAACAGAAGCAGAAGATATTAAGAAGAGGTGACAAGAATACACAGAAGAACTGTACAAAAAAGATCTACACGAGCAAGATAGTCACGATAACGTGATCACTGATCTAGAGCCAGATATCTTGGAATGTGAAGTCAAGTGGGCCTTAGAAAGCATCACTAAGAACAAAGCTAGTGGAGGTGATGGAATTCCAGTTGAGCTATTTCAAGTCTTGAAAGATGATGCTGTGAAAGTGCTGCACTCAATATGGCAGCAAATTTGGAAAACTCAGCAGTGGCCACAGGACTGGAAAAGGCCAGTCTTCATTCCAATCCCAAAGAAAGGCAATGCCAAAGAATGCTCAAACTACCGCACAATTGCACTCATCTCACATGCTAGTAAAGTCATGCTCAAAATTCTCCAAGCCAGGCTTCAGCAATATGTGAACCGTGAACTCCCAGATGTTCAAGCAGGTTTTAGGAAAGGCAGAGGCACCAGAGATCAAATTGCCAACATCCGCTGGATCATGGAGAAAGCAAGAGAGTTCCAGAAGAGCATCTATTTCTGCTTCATTGACCATGCCAAAGCCTTTGACTGTGTGGATCACAATAAACTGTGGACAATTCTGAAAGAGATGGGGATACCAGGCCACCTGACCTGCCTCTTGAGAAACCTGTATGCAGTTAAGGAAGCAACAGTCAGAACTGTACATGGAACAACAGGCTGGTTCCAAATAGGAAAAGGAGTGCGTCAAGGCTATATATTGTCACCTTGCTTATTTAACTTATATGCAGAGTACATCATGAGGAATGCTGGGCTGGAGGAAGCACAAGCTGGAATCAAGATTGCTGGGAGAAATATCAATAATCTCAGATATGCAGATGACACTACCCTTATGGCAGAAAGTGTAGAGGAACTCAAAAGCCTCTTGATGAAAGTGAAAGAGGAGAGTGAAAAGTTTGGCTTGAAGCTCAACATTCAGAAAACAAAGATCATGGCATCTGGTCCCATCACTTCATGGGAAATAGATGGAAAAACAGTGGAAACAGTGTCAGACTTTATTTTTTTGGGCTCCAAAATCACTGCAGATGCTGACTGTAGCCATGAAATTAAAAGACGCTTACTCCTTGGAAGGAAAATTATGACCAACCTTGATAATATATTAAAAAGCAAAGGCATTACTTTGCCAACAAAGGTCCGTCTAGTCAAGGCTATGGTTTTTCCAGTGGTCATGTATGGATGTGAGAGTTGGACTGTGAAGAAAGCTGATCGCCGAAGAATTGATGCTTTTGAACTGTGGTGTTGGAGAAGACTGTTGAGAGTCCCTTGGACTGCAAGGAGATCCAACCAGTCCATTCTAAGGGAGATCGATCCTGGGTGTTCATTGGAAGGACTGATGCTAAAGCTGAAACTGCAATACTTTGGCCACCTCATGCGACGAGTTGACTCACTGGAAAAGACTCTGATGCTGGGAATGATTGGGGGCGGGAGAAGAAGGGGATGATCAAGAATGAGATGGCTGGATGGCGTCACTGACTCTGTGGACATGAGTTTGAGTGAACTCCGGGAGTTGGTGATGGACAGGGAGGCCTGGCGTGCTGTGATTCATGGGGTCACGGAGAGTCAGACACAACTGAGCAACTGAACTGAACTGAACTGATAATACCCATAGGGGTGGGTGATAAGATACAGCTGCCATTTTTTGACTGTCCTTTCGTTTTTTCATTTTTACAGGAATTTTCAAGATGAATTATACCAAGTCCAGCCCACTGGCAGAAGCAACTGCAATAAGTTTTACACCTGAGTTAGAAAGAATCCTACCTGTGCCTTCCAATGATACCACTTGTGAAAACTGGAGAGAGATACATCATCTAGTTTTTCATGTAGCAAATATTTTTTTCGCAATTGGATTGGTTATTCCAACTACACTTCACCTTCATATGATACTTCTTAGGGGGATGTTAGCTGTAGGTAAGATACTTAACTGATGTTATATAGAATTTTTCTATAACTTGCATCTGATGGGCTTTGTATTGGGGAGGGTCTATAGCATACCAAAAATATGAGCCTTCATTAGCAAATTAGCAGTACATCGAGTAAGTTAGAACATAGGCCTTTACCCTTTTGTACTTTAGATAAAGCTAACAATATGTTCATATGTTTCTGATTTTGGACATCAGAAATCCATTTTTGTGTTTTAGAGTGCAAACTTTTGAGCCAGACTGTGTTATTACAATCCTGGTTCCAGCACTTGCCAACTGTTATTAACTGGGGCAATAACCTTTCTATAGCTCAGTTTCCCCGGGTGTCAAAGAAGAGTAAAAATAACACCACCTCCTGGGGTTTGAGAATTGAGTGTTTATGAGTGTGTGTGTATGTGATATTTGACTTACAATAGTGCCTGGCATATAGTAAATACTCTATAGTTTTAACTATCATTATTTGAATAGGTGTTTACATGCTGGGAGCAGTAAAGCAACACTGGGAACAAAAATAGTTGCCCAGACACAATAGTTAAAATAAAATTTTAGGGAGATACTCTGTTAACCCTGATGAAGCAAGTTAAATTAATCCATATCAAAATACTAAAACAGATGAATTTACCATTTTAGCCAGTGATTCTGGAAAAGTTACTCTCTGTGTGATTATGTCCCTGGTGATTCATTTATTCAGTTACATTTTTGAGCACCTGTAAAATGTCAGACAGAAAGTGAACAATGCAGTCTGCATTCTTGAGAAAGATACTCTTTTGGGGGCCAGAGAGAAACAAGTGGGCAGTCACATCAGATGCTGTGATGCAGGTGGGCATTCCAGTGACAGGGGGAAATGGACAGGGTGATGGGCTCAGCGGGAAAGCAGACCAGGGTGCACTGCAGAGATGGCAGTGGAGCTGGCTTTGGGAAGATGAACAGGATTCCTCTGAGTGTGGGTGTGTGTGGTATCCAGGTGAAAGGAGAGGAGGGGGAGATCCAGCACATTGAGGGAGGGTGAAAAGTAGCTCCGTTTCGTTCCATTCTGTCGCTCAGTCATGTCCGCCTCTATGCGACCCCGTGGACTGTAGCCTACCAGGCTTCTCCGTCCATGGGATTCTCCAGGCAAGAATACTGGAGTGGGTTACCTTTTCCTTCTCCAGGGGATCTTCCCGACCCAGGGATCGAACCCGGGTCTCCCGCATTGGAGGCAGACGCTTTAACCTCTGAGCCACCAGGGAAGCCCGAAAAGTAGCTCACTGTGCCTGAAATATATGATAACGACAGGAAGGGTCAAAGAAAGTGCTGGAAGGATGGCTGGAAGGTAGGGGTCTGTGGCTGTTACCTCTGGGTCAGGTAGGGATTATAGCAGGAGGAACAGAATATTGAGGGAAGAAATAAAACCACACCCTATAAAGAAGCAAAAGCTAATTATGACTTTTAAGACAGAATTTTGGAGTTGGAACAGACCAAGGGAGATAACCTAGTCCAACACTGTAGAAATAAAGCAACTGAGACCTTGGAGAAATCAAATGAATCATCCAAGGTTAAGACCAGAGAAAACTAGCCAAACCAGGACTATAATTTGGGTTCTTCAGCTTCCCAGTCAGTCCTTCCATCATGTTACCCTGTCTCCTTTAAGTAATAAGATTTTACATGTCTTCAGTATTTGTTATGGCAACCCACTCCAGTATTCTTGCCTGGAGAATCCCATGGACGGAGGAGCCTTGTGGGCTACAGTCCACGGGGTAGCAAAGGGTCAGACATAACTGAGTGACTTCAGTCACTCACTCATTATCTAAAGAACTTTAAAATTTTTACACTTTGGGTTATTATTCAGGTGTCCCACATCATTTTAATGAAATTTTAAAATTGCAAGTGAATAACTTTTTTAAAATGGAAGATTTAGTTTAACCGTGTGTATGTGCTATTGATATATTTGTATTGATAACTGATATGGATAATTTTAATTTTAAAATATATACTGATTCTCCCATCTTAAAACCAATCAAAAGAAACTGCAAATTTGCACAAATCTTTTGGAAAACAGTCCTTTAATGTCATCAGGTTCTATAAAGCTTATTCCCTCAGCTCACTGTTGGGTCATCCACCCCAAGCAAGTAGTCACAAGAACAGATACATCTTTATATATAAAGCTGCTTTTATCAGAAATTACAGGGACTTCCCTGGTAGTGCAGTAACTAAGACTCTGCGTTCCCAATGCAAGGGGCTTGGGTTTGATCCCTGGTCAGGGAAATAGATCCTGCATGCCACAACTAAGACCTGATGCAGCCAAAATAAATATATATTTTTAAAATTACAGCCAAAATATTTCACCTGTCCACCAGCAGGGAGATAGTTAAATAAATTATGGTTAATCAGTTACAGTCAATTAAAACTATATATTCAGTTCAGTCGCTCAGTTGTGTCCGACTCTTTGCGACCCCATGAATCGCAGCACGCCAGGCCTCCCTCTCCATCACCAACTCCCGGAGTTTACCCAAACTCGTCCATCAAATCGATGATGCCATCCAGCCATCTCATTCTCTGTCATCCCCTTCTCCTCCTGCCCCCAGTCCCTCCCAGCATCAGAGTCTTTTCCAGTGAGTCAACTCTTCTCATGAGGTGGCCAAAGTATTGGAGTTTCAGCTTCAGCATCAGTCCTTCCAATGAACACCCAGGATCGATCTCCTTTAGGATGGACTGGTTGGATCTCCTTGCAGTTCAAGGGACTCTCAAGAGTCTTCTCCAGCACCACAGTTCAAAAGCTCAATTCTTCGATACTCAGCTTTCTTTACAGTCCAACTCTCACATCCATACATGACCACTGGAAAAACCATAGCCTTGACTAGACGGACCTTTGTTGGCAAAGTAATGTCTCTGCCTTTTAATATGCTATCTAAGTTGGTCATAACTTTCCTTCCAAGAGGAGTAAGCATCTTTTAATTTCATGGCTGCAGTCAGCATCTGCAGTGATTTTGGAGCCCCCAAAAAATAAAGTCTGACACTGTTTCCACTGTTTCCCCATCTATTTCCCATGAAATGATATGAACTGCTTTAATGAAATGAGAAAATCACTGCAATAAGTTAAAAAGTAAGTTTTAAATTGTGGATTCATTAGGTTTGCCATCAGTTAAAAATAGAGAAAAAGTGTGAGTCAGTATTAACTATCAACAGTGGCTATCTTTTAAGTAGTAGAATTATGAGGTTCTGTTCTCCTTTTAAAAATGAGTTTTATACTTTACAAGTTTTCTGCAACAACATGTGACTTGGTTTGGTTCGGTAATCAAACAAAAACCAAAATGTAACAAAGTGATATTTGACAGGTTTTTCCAAGATGTGTTTGGTTTATTTTATATACAGAGGATGACAGATGTATTAAGCTACATGCTGAAGCTACAAGACAAGCTTATTAAGCTACAAGACATCTAACATGCCCACTTCATTGTTCACAGGATGTGCCCTTTATGTCGTCTGGGCCACTCTCTACCGATGTGCCTTGGATATCATGATCTGGAACTCGGTGTTCCTGGGAATCAACATTCTGCATCTTTCATATCTTTTGTACAAGAAAAGACCGGTAATTACTAACAATTAATTAATAAGTAAGAGATTTTAAAGTTAATCAGTTACTTTGTTCATGTTTGAGAATGAGCATCTAATATCTTTAGACCCTTTAATGTCATTTTTCTGAGATAAGACTTTTTGTGTATATATGCCTGAAAATGAAATATTTGAATATCATGAAATTTGTTCCACAAACGAGTTTTTAAAACATTTTTAATCATTAGGGCAATTTAGACATGAGAGAACATGACAGTATTCTCTCTTTTTAGTCATCTAAGTTCATTATTTCTTCTGCCTATTGATATTCAAATGTCATTTGGTAATATCTTTGCCTAGCTGTAAAATTAAGTGCTCATAGACAACTTTCAGGAACACACTAATGATTTACAAATAGCTCATGTTATGTTTTATACTAGTTTTTAAATGTAATAGATTTTTTTTCTATGTCCAAAATACTCATTTAAGGAAATCACCATTTTCAGTGAGTTGTAATGAAAACGGTAATATTTAACTTTTTCTTTTTCACTCCAATTTATCTTGCTGTGTTTCCTTGGTCATACCAAGAACAAATTGATGCTAACAGAAAAGGAAAATAGCATGGCCTCTAGCAATCACTCCATAGCTGTTTGTTGACTGTTGACTGTCAAAGCACATGCAAATATTCAGTAGATCAAAAGACAACATGCTTGCTCTAATCTTATGTTCAAGGCCAGACATGCACATAGAAAACTATTAGAAACGATAATTCTCAGGAAATGACAATTTCCCTGATACAGATTGATATGTGTAATAGACATTCCACTAGATTGTGACCTCCTCAAACATTGTAACCCACTGTATTAGTCAGTTTTCACAACGTTATGCTGTGTAACAGTCTGAAAGTCTCAGTGCCATATAACAGCAACAGTTTTTTCTTCACTCACCTAATATATGGACTGTGGCAGCTGTCTACAGCTGTAATTCTATTCCACGTGTCTTCATTTTAGGGTCTCTGCTGAAGCAGCAGTTTCTATTTGGACATGCATTGTCCTGGCAGAGAGAAAAATAGAACAAAAGAAACACTTATTGTTTCTTAAAATCTGCTCAGAAGGAGCATATATCAATTCTGCTTGCCAGAGCAACTGACATGACCAAGCCTGATGATGTGGAGTAGGATGGGGTAAGAGGATATACGATCCTCTCTCGGGGTGGAAGCAGCCAGGAGCTGCAAACAATAGGATCATCTACCACACTTATTTCTGTGTTCCCTGTTCTGGGCAAGAATGGCTGGCACGTAACTGGTGCTCAAGAAAACCTTTGATAAGTGAATGCTTTCAAAGAGAGGAATTTAGAGGGCTTCATGGAAGAACTGGGACTTAAGCTAAGGCTGGCAGGATGAGCAGATTATGAATTTAAGTCAGTTTTTCAGTTCATATGTTCATCGTGCCACACTGGCTAGTGTGCATGCTGAAAGTGAGACAGATCTGTGAATTAATTAAACACTCATTACGAAAGCTCTAGAGTGGAGAAGGTTGCTGATGGTAATAATAAGGATTTCAGCTTCTCAATATCAGAACTTACTAGAATCCCATGTTCTGAACCTAAGATTCAGTAGTTGTTGATGTGGTAGTGCCACCAAGGAAGTCAGTCACTTAGTATCTGTGCTTTTGTTTCTTCTCGGGCTATAAGCCTATCTTTTTGAAAAATATAAATGCTAATTCATTAAAATGAAACAGCAGAAAAGTGAGAGTGTCAAAAAGGCTGTAAGTGACATCTGAGCAGCCCTGATCTCCTGGGTCTGTAGCTTCATGGCATAGCTTCCACAGATTTCATTGAGATGGATGATCACTTGAACATCAACGTTCATTTGCATGCAGTACAGATTTCCCAGACTAATGCTGGGCACACGGATAGGCTTGACTTGGGCCTTGTCTGACAACAGAGGCGACTGAGCCATTTGAATTTTACATTCTTCACTTTGCTTTGGAATAAATACATGAGAAATAGCAATTACAGCTAAGGATATTTGACTTCCTGTATTAACTCACTAGATAATAATTGTACGTAAGTAAAACATTTAATGCATCAATCTTCATAAATTTATTTCCAAGTTGATTCCTAATTTATTTACTTATTTCCTTGCTATAATATTTTGAGTTAGTGTAACTTCCTTCTGTGAAACAGAAATGTTCTAAAATGAAAAGCTTTTATTAATATGTTATTTATAGAAAATGCTAAGATGGGTAAGGTGAATACTGTGACAACAATCAGGACCTCCACGGTTGCTTGACAGTGCGTAGAAAGAGATGTAATCAACAGTGCAGATCTTCACCATATGCTGTCAGAGTTCAGCTTAACTGCAAAAGTGCCCTTTCCGGATCTAAACTTACATCACCAGTTACTCTCAGTGTCAGATTCCACTGACCAAAATATAGAAGGGTGTTGGCATGTATTGCAGATCTGTTTATTCTGAAAACTCTATTTAGACCACAGTAGCAGATGTTTTCGGAGAAGGCAATGGCAAGCCACTCCAGTACTATTGCCTAGAAAATCCCATGGATGGAGGAGCCTGGTAGGCTGCAGTCCGTGGGGTCGCTAAGGGTCGGACACGACTGAGCGACTTCACTTTTCACTTTCACACATTGGAGAAGGAAATGGCAACCCACTCCAGTGTTCTTGCCTGAAGAATCCCAGGGACGGGGGAGCCTGGTGGGCTGCGTCTGTGGGGTCGCGCAGAGTCGGACACGACTGGAGTGACGCAGCAGCAGCAGCAGCAGCTGATGTTTACCCACTGCAGTGTTCTTGCCTGGAGAATCCCAGGGACGGGGAGCCTGGTGGGCTGCGTCTGTGGGGTCGCGCAGAGTCGGACACGACTGGAGTGACGCAGCAGCAGCAGCAGCTGATGTTTTGGGGTTGCTGCATTAGATGTGCCATTCAGTCACTGCCTCCTTTCAGGTAAAGATCGAAAAGGAACTCAAAAGCATCTACCGGCGATTGTTTGAACCCCTCCGCGTGTCTCCAGATTTGTTCAGAAGATTAACTGGACAGTTTTGCATGATCCAGACGTTGAAAAAGGGCGAAAGCTATGCTGTCGAGGATCTGACCTCAGTTGACGACCGTCTGAGTATTCTCCTGAAAGGAAAGTAAGTGCTCTATGGAAATCAAAATGCCTTGTTTGCCTGGAATCTTCTGGCCTCTGGGTAGGAAATGAATGAAAGGGAATGTTGCCAACTGATGGAGTGAGTGGTCATGGAGGTGAATTCTCATCTGGACAACTGCATTATAGAATGTTTCAGAGTAACGTGGTAAAGTTATGTAGGATTTGTCTCAGTGAATCATGCTGGTGTCAGGATTTTTACTTGTGAATAGTTTTCACCTTTTTAGTAAGTTTAATGAAGCAGAAATGGAATAGGTTTAAATTGGGAATTAAAATTTAAGAAGTTTATGTGTGTTTTAGAGGTGATTTGCTTATTTTTTTTGAATATCACAAAAATGCAACTTCTAGGAATATCAGTCTCCTGGGGAGACAGCAGTGTCTGTTCTCTCTCAGAAATGTACCAGTTTGAATAATGAATTATATGGTCATTTCAGCTAGACACTCGGAGAAGGCAATGGCATCCCACTTCAGTACTCTTGCCTGGAAAATCCCATGGACGGAGGAGCCTGGTAGGCTACAGTCCATGGGGTCACTAAGAGTTGGACATGACTGAGCAACTTCACTTTCACTTTTCACTTTCATGAATTGGAGAAGGAAATGGCAACCCACTCCAGTGTTCTTGCCTGGAGAATCCCAGGGACGGGGGATCCTGGTGGGCTGCCATCTATGGGGTCGCACAGAGTCGGACACGACTGAAGCGACTTAGCAGCAGCAGCAGCTAGACACTGTTGAAATTACACATGTCTGCTTCAATATGGACACTTTTTTCCCCTTATTGTTAGTGAAACTTATTTTGAAACTAATACTTATGCCTCGGGAAGTGCTTTTTAATTATGTCAGTCTCCTGTGGGGTCTTTAAGTTTTTACAAAATAAAAAAACCCATAAAATTATGGAGATTTTAAGGCTTGTCATGTTATGTGTGAATTATTATGTATTTATTAACACTAATTTCTGTTATCAGAATGAAGGTTTCCTATCGAGGACATTTTCTGCATAACATTTACCCCTGTGCCTTTATAGATTCTCCTGAATTTAGATCAACCCAGATGCACAAAGGTGAAAAATTCCAGGTAGGTTTTGGCATGATTTTTAAGAAGATTGAAACTAATTAATATCTTATTCAAAATCCAAAGGATTTGGATGGAAAAGTGGCCATGATTTATTGAAAAAAGAGATTACCATATAGTATCATATAGTACTATAGTATCATGTAGTATGATCCCATTTTTGCAAAAAATTTTTTAAATTTATTTTTGGCAGTCCTGGGTCTTCATTGCTGCACGTGGGCTTTTGTCTAGTTGCAGAGAATGGGAGTTACTCTTCAGTGTGGTGTGTAGGCTTCTCATTGAGGTGGCTTCTCTTGTGGCAAGGGCTTTGTTGCTTTGTAGCATGTGGGATCTTCCTGAACCAGGGATCAAACCTGTGTCCCCTTTACTGGCAGGCAGATTCCTAACTACTGGACCATCATGGAAGTTCCTTGTAAAACTGAAAGTGGTGTGTATAGGTACACAAGAAGAGGTTTAGAAAGATATATCCTGATTTAGCCATTATGTTAACACTTGTTTCTGAAAGTTTGATTACTTTGTTTTCTTCCTTTTTGTTTAGTTGAATTTTTATAATTTTTTCATAGAGAGAACATCTAATGCTTTTGTTATGGAAAAAAAGGAAAAGGTCAGTTATGGATAATCAGTGTACTTAAAACATGTTATTTGTTACTTTTACTGGGAAAAGCAGAAAACTGATTTTGCCCTAGAGAACCTACTTTGTTAATCCTTGTGAAAAAAAATTTAACCACTGTATTCTTTTAAATGTAATGAATATGTTTAAGGGCAAAGAATGAAGTTCTTTACAGTTAGAATAATTTGAAGTACTCAGCCTGACTCTTTTAATATCTTAAAATAAAAAACCAGAAACGCTCCATTATGTGATACTTTGTTCTGATTCTTCCTGTAAATGTCCAGCTGTCCTATTTTATTCCCCTCAGTATTGTCAGGAAAGTAAGCAAGAAAATGGATGAGAGTTTCCTTTGGTCTGAGCCTCTAGATTAACAGCAGTAAGGAAGTATCCTGAGAATAGGGTTTCTTATGAGCAGGAGGGTAAATGTAAGCATTTAGGTGGGACATGGAATAGAAGGGGATGCTACCACCTGACAGAGGAAAAATCAGTGTTTCTTGATGACCAAGTCTTATCGTTGAGTCTCATTTTGAGATGCCACACTCTTGGGGATGCCACATGGAGATACAAGGGGACATTCACAGACACTAGTTAAGTGGATTTACAATGGTTTCAGGGCTGCCCCGCTCCTACCCTGCCTGAGTAACCACACAACATGTTAAGGTTATGTGCATTTACTAGAGGGTCTCATATAAATTTACTACCTGGCTGCAATGCTGTCGCCAGGCTTGCTGAGCTAAAGATACAGGAGGAAAAAGCAGATCCTACATCCTGCCTCCTCTAACTTACACACTCCCTTGGGTTTTTCTGGGGTGAGCTCTGCACTGAGTTTTATTCTTATAGTATCTTTAATCACCACCATCTATAAACTGGTCCAGGGCCACTTCTTTCCTCTCTCCCTCTTTTTTTCTGACCTGCTTCCACTTTCTTCTTCCAAAGCCCAACATTTATCTGTTGCATCTATTTCTGTTTATAGTAGCAAGTGATTTTACACAATAACTGTTTCATAGGATCCTGAAGAGACCAGCATTGGGGAAAGGAAGGGGACTGAACCTCCTGTGTTTCCAGCAGCTTGTAGCCCCTGGGACATAACATGGTCTGTCTTTAACACCAGACTTCAAATTATATGTGTAATTAAATTAACATACAAAGGAATTTCTACCTCTCATCACAGTTCTCCTGCTTCTTCAGGACAGGGGATTGCGATTTGGCATTTGAAAAATAGTCCTCATGATTGATTTGCTTCTCATGTTTCTAAAAACGTGACCAAACTCAAGGTACCCTAACTGGGTGAAAGATATTGGTTCAGCCTCCCCAAGCACTAGTTAGCTTTTCTCTGCATAAAGTCTGGTGTGACTGATTGATAAATGGATAAAAACTGCTCTGGCATCATCGAGCCTAAGTCCCGTACATTTGGAGAAGACTCCCATCAGAGTAAGCCCTCGGGAGAGATTCTGTTTTGATTGTTCACCAAATGTTCCTATTGGCGGATACTCAAGAGTAAAAATAGCTGTTGCGCATCTGTGTAGGAGTATATTGCCTCTTCCTGAAGTGAGTTCCCAGATGAAAACCATCATGTGCTCCCAGGATCAGCTTTTAGCTCTCTATGCCAAAGTCAGAGGACACTTGAAATTGTCAGAGGCCAGACTTCTGCACCCACACACCCTTTTACCTGCTAATTTCATTTTTCTCTAAGTCTGGATAGTTATAAGTATTCTGACAGGCGCTGCTTCCTTTGCATTTTTGTTTCTTTAAATGCATTCTTTGGTAGGGGTGCTAGTGAATTCAACAGTAGGATGAAAGGAGGAAAGGAAGCCAGTAGAATTGGTGACTGTCCCTTGAGATCACACAGTGAATGTTATTCAGGAACACGCGGTAATTATGATGACAGGCAGAGTGACAGAGCTGACACGCCAACTCTAAACATCCAGCTGCTCCCTTGGTACTCCGCTAGGACTTACAGACACAGGCTGCTGCTGAGAACTCTTGGGAGAATCTTGAGTATCAGTATCACAGAAGGCAGAAGTAGTGTCTTGTGTCTTATTTCTTCTTTGCACAGTCATTTCATCTCCAGTGAGCTTTGCCATTTTCATTTTTCTTTTGGGTTCTCCCTCCTGCTGTTGCCTTCCCATAATCGATAGCACATCCTGTGCTGTGAAGCTTGAAAAACAAACCTTTATTGACTTTAAGGGGAAAAGAATGTCTTGGAGGCAGATGTCCAGGCTCTGGTGAAATAAAGGAACACTGAGTTTTAACTGCTTTTAAATAAAACCTTCTCTTACTGTTAAGTAAATCTTTGGGTTAAGTTGCAGAGCAATTTAATCTGCCAGCCTTGGCTCTGCTGTGTTTTAGTGTGGATGAGAACTCAATAAAAATTAGCTGAGTGGACCACTTCTGGGACATTTTCATGTGTGAGATGTTGTGCAGTACACAAGGAAAATAATAAATTCCCCCCTGAGGACAGTCAGTCAGTCATCATGTCAGACTGCCATTTCCCATGCTAGCACATTCAGCGTTTCCCTCTGACACCCTGGTTCTTGATAAGGTGTTTTCATTAAGTGAGGGTGTAGGATTGGTTTGGGACTAATCCAGCACTTTGAGTAATTGCAGCAAACCTGGTTACAAATGCTTTGTCTAATTCTCTACTTGAGAGAAATGCTTTTGTGTCTTCCACTGTTGTGTAGGCTTTTATTTCTTCTGTATAATTCTTCACAAGAACTCAAGCATGGCTCTGCTGAGATACCCTAATAATCTAAAAAACAAATGTATTTTATGGAAGCTTTAAGAATTCCTAGGTGCTTCAAAAAATTCCTCATTAAAGATATGTTTCACTTGGCTGCTGTGACAGGAAATCATTAAGTAAAACTGTCTATTTGACAGGACTGAAGCATTAGCTATCGAGTGAAATGACCTCAGTCAATATGCTAACTACCTGCTTCCAACTAAATGCTTGACCTTGTGGACTTGACAGACTCAACTTCCCAGGTGTCGCTAGTGGTTAAGAAACCTCCTGTCAACGCAAGAGACATAAGACTCAGGTTCCATCCCTGGGTTGGAAGAGGGCATAGCAATCCACTCCAGTATTCTTGTCTGGAGAATCCCATGGACAGAGAAGCCAGGGGGGCTATGGTCTGAAGGGTCACAAAGAGTTGGACATGACTGAAGTGACTTAGCATGCACGCATAGCTTATTATATGAATACCATTACTACATTTAAATTGAATAATAATTTAATCCGGGAGTTGGTGATGGACAGGGAGGCCTGGCGTGCTGTGATTCATGGGGTCGCGGAGAGTCGGACACGACTGAGCGACTGAACTGAACTGACTGAAAGTTTTCAACCATCAATAAAAATGGTTGCCTAGTCACATGTAAATCAATGAAGTTAGAATACACCCTCTCACGTACACAAAGATAAACTCAAAATGGCTTAGGGACTTAAACATAAGACATAATACCATAAAACTCTTAGAAGAAAACATAGGCAAAACATTATCTGACATAAATCATACCAGTGTTTTCTTAGGTCAGTCTCCCAAGGCAATAGAAATTAGAACAAAACAAACAAATGGGGCCTAATCAAATTTACAAGCTTTTGCACAGAAAAGGAAACCATCAACAAAATGAAAAGATAACCTACAGAATGGGAGAGAATATTTGCAAACGATGCAGCTGACAAGGGCTTAATTTCCAAAATATACAAATAGCTCATACAACTTGATAACAATAAAAAGTCCAATGAGAAAATGAGCGGAAGACTTAAATAGACATTTCTCCAAAGAAGAAATACAGATGGCAAATAGGCACAAGAATAGATGCTCAACATCGCTAATTATTAGAGAAATGCAAATCAAAACTACAATGAGGTACCATCTCACACTGGTCAGAATGGCCTGGAGAGGGTGTGGAGAAGAGAGAACCCTCCTACACGGTCGGTAGGAATGTAAGTTGGTGCAGCCACCATAGAAAACAGTATGGAGTTTCCTCAGAAAACTAAATATAAAATTACTATATGATCCAGCAATCTGCCTCCTGGGCATATGTCCATACAGAGCTATAAGTCAAAAAGATCCAAGCACTCCATTGTTCATTGCAGCACTGTTTACAATAGCTAACACATAGAAGAAACCTAAATGTCCATCAACAGATGGATGGATCAAGATGTGGTATATACATATAATGGAATATTACTCAGTCATAAACAAGAATGAAATAGCACCATTTGCAGCAACATAAATGGAACTACTGTGGATCACAATAAACTGTGGAAAATTCTGAAAGAGATGGGAATACCAGACCACCTGACCTGACTCTTGAGAAATCTGTATGCAGGTCAGGAAGCAACAGTTAGAACTGGACATGGAACAACAGACTGGTTCCAAATAGGAAAAGGAGTGCGTCAAGGCTGTATATTGTCACCCTGCTTATTTAACTTATATGCAGAGTACATCATGAGAAACGCTGGACTGGAGGAAGCACAAGCTGGAATCAAGATTGCCAGGAGAAATATCAATAACCTCAGATATGCAGATGACACCACCCTTATGGCAGAAAGTGAAGAAGAACTAAAGAGCCTCTTGATGAAAGTGAAAGGAGAGAGTGAAAAAGTTGGCTTAAAGTTCAACATTCAGAAAACTAACATCATGGCATCCGGTCCCATCACTTCGTGGCAAATAGATGAGGAAACAGTGGCTGACTTTATTTTTCTGAGCTCCAAAATCACTGCGGATGATGACTGCAGCCATGAAATTGAAAGACGCTTGCTCCTTGGAAGGAAAGTTATGATCAACCTAGACAGTATATTAAAAAGCAGAGACATTACTTTGCAAACAAAGGTCCATCTAGTCAAGGCTATGGTTTTTCCCGTGGTCATGTATGGATGTGAGAGTTAGACTATAAAGAAAGCTGAGCGCTGAAGAATTGATCCTTTTGAACTGTGGTGTTGGAGAAGACTCTTGAGAGTCCCTTGGACTGCAAGGAGATCCAACCAGTCCATCCTAAAGGAGATCAGTCCTAGGTGTTCATTGGAGGGACTGATGTTGAAGCTGAAACTCCAATACTTTGGCCACCTGATGCAGAGAGCTGACTCATTTGAAAAGACCCTGATGCTGGGAGGGATTGGGGGCAGGAGGAGAAGGGGACGACAGAGAATGAGATGGTTGGAGGGCATCACCAACACAATGGACATGAGTTTGAGTGAACTCCGGGAGTTGGTGATGGACAGGGAGGCCTGGCGTGCTGTGATTCATGGGGTTGCAAAGAGTCAGACACGACTGAGCAACTGAACTGAACTGAAATGGAACTAGTGATTATCAAACTAAGTAAAGTAAGTCAGAAAGACAAATGACATATGATGTCACTTATATGTGGAACCTAAAATATGGCACAAATGAACCTATCTACAAAACAAACAGACTCACAGGCATAGAAAACAGATTTATGGTTGCCATGGAGTAGGGAGTTAGAGAGGGATAAAGTAGGAGTTTCAGGTTAGCAGATGTAAGGTATTAAGTATAGAATGTTTAAACAATAAGGCCCTACTGTATTGCACAGGGAACTATATTCAATATCCGATGATAATATTGGAAAGGAATATTAAAAAAGAATGTATATATGTATAACTGAATCACTTTGCTATATAGCAGAAGTTCAGTTCAGTTGCTCAGTCATGTCTGACTCTTTGCAGCCCCATGGACTGCAACACACCAGGCCTCCCTGTCCATCACCAACTCCCAGAGTTTACTCAAACTCATGTCCATTGAGTCGGTGATGCCATCCAGTCATCTCTACCTCTGTCGTCCCCTTCTCCTCCTGCCTTCAATCTTTTCCATCATCAAGGTCTTTTCAAATGAGTCAGTTCTTCCTATCAGCTGGCCTAAGTGTTGGACTTTTAGCTTTAGCATCAGTCCTTCCAATGAACAACCAGGACTGATCTCCTTTAGGATGGACTGGTTGGATATCCCTGCAGTCCAAGGGTCTCTTCAAGAGCCTTCTCCAACACCACAGTTCAAAAGCATCAATTCTTCGGCACTCAGCTTTCTTCACAGTCCAATTCTCACATCCATACATGACCACTGGGAAAACTATAGCCTTGACTAGAGGGACCTTTGTTGGCAAAGTAATGTCTCTGCTTTTTAATATACTGTCTATGTTGGTCATAACTTTTCTTTCAAGGACCAAGTGTCTTTTAATTTCATGGCTGCAGTCACCATCTGCAGTGATTTTGGAGGCCCCCAAAATAAAGTCTGTCACTGTTTCCACTGTTTCCCCATCTATTTGCCATGGAGTGATGGGACCAGATGCCATGATGTTAGTTTTCTGAATGTTAAGCTTTAAGCAAATGTTTTCACTCTCCTCTTTCACTTTCATCAAGAGGCTCTTTAGTTCTTCTTCACTTTCTGCCATAAGGGTGGTGTCATCTGCATATCTGAGGTTATTGATATTTCTTCCAGCAATCTTGATTCCAGGTTGTGCTTCATCCAGTCCAGCATTTTGCTTGATGTACTATGCATATAATAAGCAGGGTGACAATATGCAGCCTTGATGTACTCCTTTCTCGATTTGATGCCACAAGGAATGATATTCAATCTTATAATAACGTATAATGAAAAAGAATCTGAAAAGGGAGATACATATATATATGTATAAACAAATCCTTTTGCTATATACTTGAAACACTAAATCAACTAAACTTTAATTTTTAAAAGTAGTTCTAAGCAATGGTTCTAAGCAAACTATAATATCATATTAAAAGTATTTTTGCCTCATGGAAAACTTGAGGTTATTAAAATGGTTTAAAAAAACGTTAAATGCATATGTAATACATTGCCTGTACAATGGCTTCTTTTCCTCAATGATTTCCAACTCCTCCTTTACTTCTTCCCCCACTGTGCATGAATTGTATCTTCCAAAGGCATGGATGACGTCTTTGCAGAATGAAGGGACTTCAACCCTCCTAACCCTTTCTTCAGGGTTGGGTGCAGGACTGGGTCATCCTGAGTGCTCGGTGCTCACCTTCTCTAAAAATACTCCTCGAGAATATTATTCAGTCACCTTTGTTTACATACACATCTCCTACTGTTTCTGGAAACTCCTAAGGACAGGCTTCTGTGTCTCTTGATCTTATACTTCTCTTCCTATAAATCTTTTTGTTCTTGGTCACGTATCCTTACTTATTACCAGCTTCCTCCACTAGAATGTAGGCTTTATGACACTATGTTCAGTTGTTCTTTACACAGAGGATGCTCAATGGTGAGTCAGCCTTATGCTCACTTCACCAAATGGCTTTCTCGGTGATTGTCTTGATGAATCTAGAACATATTGGATTTCCCACCTTGTAGGAAAACATGTCTTGGCTGGAAATCAGAAGCGCTCACTCCACTGTTCATTAACATGTGTCCATATATAAACTTTTTGGTGCTTATTTGGCATCTGGAAAATGAGGAAGAATGTTATCTGTTTTATCTCAAAGGCAGTTTTAAGGATCTGCTTACATGATAGATTTAAAAGCACCTTGCTGCTGCTGCTGCTGCTGCTAGGTCACTTCAGTCGTGTCCGACTCTGTGTGACCCCATAGACGGCAGCCCACCAGGCTCCCCCGTCCCTGGGATTCTCCAGGCAAGAACACTGGAGTGGGCTGCCATTTCCTTCTCCAATGTGTGAAAGTGAAAAGTGAAAGTGAAGCCGCTCAGTCATGTCAGACTTGTAGCTGTTTCAAAATACAATACATTCTTAAAGGAAGGGCATAATGTGTACTGGGAATTTCCTAGTCATTCTCTTTCATTTTCCCCTGTCCTGTAACTTGTCAAAACACTTACTGCCCCCTGAGGTTGTCACATTTCTTTATTATCAGCTTCCTCCACTAATGTAAGCATCACAGGGCAAGGATCTTGTCTTTCTTGTTCACCATGATAACCTCAGTGCTTTGAACTGGGTCTGGCATAAACTACCAGCCTAACAGTGTATGGTGAAAGAATAAATGAAATTTAGTGTTTTATGGAACCATAGAGCTTCACTTTCACTTTTCACTTTCACACATTGGAGAAGGAAATGGCAGCCCACTCCAGTGTTCTTGCCTGGAGAATCTCAGAGACGGGGGAGCCTGGTAGGCTTCTGTCTATGGGGTCACACAGAGTCGGACACGACTGAAGTGACTTAGCAGCAGCAGCAGCAGCAGAGCTTCTGATGTGTTTCTTAAATGCCAATGTGTTTGGTTTGGCAGATTTATTATTTAATATTAATATAATATTTTAATATTATTTAACATGATAAATAAGTAGTTTTATTTTCCTGGGAACACTGACACATCTTTTGTAGCCGAACCCTCTGATTTACTGCGAATCAGATTTCAGCGACTGACACAAGGAGGGAAGCTGGGTTTCTGTTTTCTCTCCTAGTAGAGAGAAAACATATCTTGTCATCTGAAATACATTTAGTTTTCTGACTAACAAAGGGTAAAAAGCTCCTTTGGAAACATTTTCTCTGGGCCCACATATGACTTCATGTCAATTTTGAAAACTTTTATTAATCTCCCACTTGGAAAGGCATTGGGTTTAATATTAAAGATATAAAAACCCTTTTTGCCTTCAGTAGTATTTGTGTTCCTCTGTTAATTCCTTCATCAGTAAATCTGCCTGAGTACCACTCTGTGTTGGAAGCCAGGAACGCAGTATGAAGTTGCACAGTCCTTGCCCTCAGGGTACTCAGATGAGCTGGAGTTCAGTAATAGGCATGCCATGTGAAGCTGATGGAAGGACCTGCGTGGGAGGAAGGACATCCTCACATTGAGCTCCTTGTTCTGGAGAGAGGATTTCTTTAAGGAATATTTGAGCCCTGCACAGTGCAATTACAATGCTCTCCAACTTTCTTATGTAATGACACTAAAGGAAAGAGTGTGGTTTCCCAGTTCTGAGCCAGCTGGAGCATCTCTGTGTGTGTCCCCATCGTGCTACCCTTGGTATTTCACATACAAGAAATACCTGTGACAGAAGGAACAAAAAAGGACCCTTACTAGCCTTATTCATCAATGACAGTCTGGGTCCTAAAATCAATTCACGAGTTCATTTTTTCATTCTCTAGTATAATAATCCAGGTATAAAGAAATATTTAGCCATATTGAACATCCAATTGGGACATCAGTCCAGTACACTCTAGCAGTGCTATTGACATGGAGGCCAACCTTCTATCACCAGACCTCACAAAACAGAACAAAACTTGAAGACTTTATTTTCACTTAATCTGCAGATCGCGTGCTCAGTTGCTTCGGTCATGTCCGACTTTTTGCGACCCTATGGACCATAGCCCACCAGACTCCTCTGTCCATGTGGACTCTCCAGGCAAGAATACTGGAGTGGGTTGCCATGCCCTCCTCCAGGAGATCTTCCCGACCCAGGGATTGAACCTGCGTCTCTTATGTCTCCTGCACTGCAGGCGGGTTAGCCCAGTGTACAGACTGCTTGATTTTAAACATAATGTTTTAAATAAAACATTATGTTTAAAATCAAGCACCGAGGAAACCAGAATTGAAAGAGACACATGTACTCCAATGTTCATCGCAGCACTGTTTATAATAGCCAGGACATGGAAGCAACCTAGATGTCCATCTGCAGACGAATGGATAAGAAAGCTGTGGTACATTTACACAATGGAATATTCCGTTCCGTTCCGTTCCGTCGCTCAGTCGTGTCCGACTCTATGCGACCCCGTGGACTGTAGCCTACCAGGCTTCTCCATCCATGGGATTCTCCAGGCAAGAATACTGGAGTGGGTTACCGTTTCCTTCTCCAGGGGATCTTCCCGACCCAGGGATCGAACCCGGGTCTCCCTCATTGGAGGCAGACGCTTTAACCTCTGAGCCACCAAGAATACATTTGAATCAGTTCTAATGAGGTGAATGAAACTGGAGCCTATTATACAGAGTGAAATAAGCCAGAAAGAAAAATACCAATACAGTATACTAACACATATATATAGGGAATTTAGAAAGATGGTAACGATAACCCTATATATGAGACAGCAAAAGAGAAACAGATGTATGGAACAGTCTTTTGGACTCTGTGGGAGAGGGCAAGGGTGGGATGATTTGGGAGAAAGGCATAGAAACATGTATAATATCATATGTGAAACGATTCGCCAGTCCAGGTTCAATGCATGATACAGGATGCTCGGGGCTGGTGTACTGGGATGAACCAGAGGGATGGGATGGGGAGGGAGGTGGGTGGGGGCTTCAAGATGGGGAACACATGTACACCTGGGGCAGATTCATGTCAATGTATGGCAAAACCAATACAATAATGTAAAGTAATTAGCCTCCAATTAAAAAAAAAAAGAAATTAGGAGTTGGCAGTTCTGATCTCCCATTCTGCTTCATCCCTCATGGTTCCTACTCCCAGGAACTTGACCTCACACACACAAAAATAAATAAATAAACATAATGTTTTATTTAGAGATGCTTGTGTTTATGAATCTTATTTTAACTAATATGATAAAACATTGCTATAATAATATCCACTAAATTATTCCACTCTTCCCTTGCCCCACATTACTGACATCATAATTCATATACATTTTTCTTTCTGTTTCTTTGGCAGGTCACCATTATTGCAGATGATAGTTGCAGATTTTTATGCTGGTCAAGAGAAAGATTAACTTACTTTCTGGAATCGGAGCCTTTTCTGTATGAAATATTTAGGTATCTAATAGGAAAAGACATTACAAACAAGCTCTACTCATTGAATGATCCCACCTTAAATGATAAAGTATGTATTTTTCTGAGTCCTTTTACTTTGTTAAATACATATGTAGAGTGAAGTATCCCTCCTTTATGTAGTGTATAGGTTCCTGAACCTTCATTAACTAATCATGAATTAGTTCTTTGTTAAATGAAGTGGGGATGCTTATAATTGAGAGACCCTTCAGGGGATCATTTCTCAAGAATGAGGAAATACCATGTAATTATTATATTTCCCATGACCCAGTGAGGTGTCTGCACATGTCAGACTCCTCATGTGTAGTGAGGATGTGCTGTCCTCTTCATAAAATGTCCTTCAAGGAATCTAAAGAAGATGGTAAGTGAGACAGAGGACTAGGGGTGATGTGTGTAGGCCAGGGAAGGCAAGGAAGACTGATAAATGCTGATCAACCCCAGCAAGCAGGAGGTTGGCATTTTAACCCCGTGTCTTCCAGTCTTGCACATCCTACTGATCAGGTCCCTTTCTAGAAAACCCATAAGTGACAAGAGAGGCATAGGATGGAAGCCTGTGGCCATTCTGCTAGGCATTTCAGAGCTGTATGGATCTTCAACAATTTGCAATTTGATCTTCATTTCCCCATGTTTGCTGAGAAAGAAATTTAAATGACTACAGAAGAGAACTTGCAAAACATTGTTTCCAGAAGTACTGTTCCCCAGGGACTATGAGTATGGGTGTGTGCACTCTTCAAGTTATCTTGCCTAGGCTGTTATCAAATTAGGTTGGTGCTTAGCATTTTTCAGATTAATAAATAGTCCAGTGAATATATCAAACTTTTATAATGTATTTGCAGTAATAGCTTATAATAAAAAATTATAGCTACTGTTTATTTGGCACTATGTACCAACAGTTCTTTATTTCAAGGAAAAGTAAATGCTACTTACAGGAAAGCTATGATCTAAGTCCCATAGCGCTCAGAAATCTTAAAACTTTGCTTTACAGAAGATCAAAAAGTTGGACCACCAGCTCAGCCTTTGCACTCAGTTGTCCATGCTAGAAATGAGGAACAGTATAGTCAGCTCCAGCGAAGACGAAGACGGCTTACACCAGTTTCTTCGGGGCACCTCCAGCGTATCCTCTCTTCGTAAGTTATCCCCACCCTGGGATTCTGACGGATGTTGCTAGAAAACGACAAATGACAACTCTGATCAGAAAAATAACTTTTCAAGTTGAAATTATTTGACAACCTAAAGGTAACAATAAAAATAATCACTTTTTCTTTTTTTCTCTATTGCCCGTCAGTTAAAATCTAACTCTAGAACTCATATTTCCATTTCAGAAATTGTCCACTTGTTTTGCCATATACTTTTCTCAAACTATTGAGTGGAATAGTATGAAACAGTCCATATGGCTTTCTGGGCATAGTCTTCTTGTTTTCACGATTTTTGTGGAAACTACACCCAGTGTTTAAAATGGCAGGAAGGATTCTGATGCTGGGAGAGATTGGGGGCAGGAGGAGAAGGGGATGACAGAGAGTGAGATGGCTGGATGGCATCACCAACTCGATGGACATGAGTTTGAGTGAACTGCAGGAGTTGGTGATGGATAGGGAGGCCTGGCGTGCTGTGATTCATGGGGTCGCAAAGAGTCGGACACGACTGAGCGACTGAACTGAACAGCTGGAGGTTATACTGCCAGCTGGTTATCTCAGTGTGACCACCCAGAGTTAACAGGTGATCAGTTAATAGAACTTTCCCTAAGATGAAGGAGGCCACTCAGCTCCACTGTGAGTCACCTCATTCATACTCCCACTAAAAGGCAAGTTCAAGATTCTGCTATAGCTTAGATTGCTTTAAAACATTTTAAATAGCACCAATGACACAGATGTTGAGGTTAATAAGATGAAACAGAATTATTTCAAGAGATACTTAAAATTATTTTATAATAAGAATTATTCCAATAATAGCAGTGTAAGAATGTTGAACCAATTCATGGGAAATAGCAGACAGGCAGATTCTCTCACTGCCTGAACTAAAAACTATTCATTTTTGCAATCATATGTAAAATCAAAGTAACTTCTAAGAACATCCAGATACACACTCAACAATCCTAAACATGTATGTGAATGATCTTGTGACTTTGGATGCTTTAGAGAAAATGGATTAAGGATTTTAAGTATTGCACAGTATTGCTGGAATTGACAAGGCCATGTAATTGGTGTGTCAAAGCGAAGACTAGGCACAGAAATGCATTATGGGCCTAAAGGAGATTTCAGAAATAACACAGAGGAGAACCTGGAAATGGCTATATTTTACTTCAAAGTAACGTTTTGAAAGTACAACTGAGGTTGACCAAACTCTAAATCTACTAGCATGTCAGATGTATTATCTGCCTTATTGAAACAGTTTGGTGGTCATTAATAAGCATTTCCAATGGACCCATCTTAATTACTTGTACAGTGATTTCTAAGAAAGGCCAGCAGAAGCAGAATTACACTGAAATATTGTATGTGATTATTCTTCCTATAGAATGGCTTTTTTTTGTGGTTTTTATAGTTCTGCAGTATTGCTGAGGAAGCCCTGAGAACAAGCAGTATATGGGATGGCCATTCATTTTCTTAAAATCAGCTTGGTTTTTCTGTAGTATTTTATTGTATAATCTAAAGCTTTTGGACATTTTGAAAGTGAAAGTGCTGGTTGCTCATTCATGTCTGACTCTTTGTGACCCTATGGACTCTAGCCCACCAGGCTCCTCTGTCCATGGGGATTCTCCAGGCAAGAATACTGGATTGGGTTGCCATTTCCTTATGCAAGGGATCCTTCCAATCCAGGGATCAAACTTGGTTTTCCTGCATTGCAAGCAAATTCTTTACTGTCTGAGCCACCAGGGACGTCCTTTGGACATTTTAACATTTTAGAAAAGAAAACCTTCTCTAGGGTACGTTGTTTAAACAGAATGGGAACATTTTTTCAAGATTAACGTCTGTACTATACTTGCCTCCAGAAGCCTAGATTTCAAGGTATTTTGTGGCTAGATTACACATCTTGTGCATACAGACCTGGATCCTTGCTCTAATAATTATTAGTTGTATGACTTGTAATAAATTGCATGACCTTTCTAATCTGACATGAGCTGTCATATCAGATTGTCAGGACATAATTCCTGGTCTGTTTCCTTCCCTCTTCCTTATAGTGAATTGTGAGTTTAATCCAAATGGCTATTTCTTGCATGGATAATTGAAACTTCCATGTCTGAAGAGGCAGGCAGCCCTGGGGTACAGGGTGGCAGCTTTCCTTCTCAGTTCCCTTGTTCAGTTCCACTTTGCTGTACTGAAAATGTGTACAGCCTTCTTGTGTTGTTTACTTAATGATCAAATATATATTTTAGCCTCAGGTTTATTATACAAGCTCTTACACATTATGATGTAAATGCATAGAGCCACATATAGGCATAGTTTTGAGTGTGTGCACGTGTGTGTTTGTGTGAACTGCACAGCAAATGGACGTTCATCCCTGCTTCCTTTTAACAGTCATCATTCTGAGTTTCTCAGCTTCACCTCTGCAGCTTAATGGAAGACATTAGTATTTGAGCACAACACTGATATTAATTATGAATTATTCATCCTACCATGTGATTCATGAAAAATTGGTTAGTTCTTATTTTTTCTTACTTAGGTTTTGTCCCAGAACTACGGAAGGCTGTTTTTGCTTTTCTTTTGTTCAATAGGGCATCAACTTATCCAATTTACATTCCTTGTAAAATAGAGAATACAAAACCAATCCCTTAGGACTGTCAGGCTAAAGTAACAAAGTTCAGCATACTTTGAGCATGTCAGGTCCCCAAAACAAATGCCTGAGCTCTGATTATTCTGGATTTTTGATGTACACATGGGGGCAGCCAGGGCAGCTGGACTCAGCAACAGTATCAGCTTCATGAATGCTAGTGGAAAGAAGGGAACACATGTTTATTGACAATAGCAATTATTATTTTTTTCAGGTACTCTCTAAACATAATCACATTTAATCTTCACTGCAGTCTGCATGGAAGAGAGGTATCTTAGCTCTCACTAGACAACACAGTGCTCACAGATGGTTCCCCCAACTTCTGCCTACGGCAGAGAGGCTGCTTGCTTTCTCTCTCACATGCACACGGGTGCTGCCGGGTCCTCCTCACTCTGGGACACTGAAGGAGCAGCTGCTGTTTGGGTCACTGCCACTCGTGGCTGAGGGAAGACAGTGATGGCAGAATCACAACACGGCTCTTAAAGCTGGTTAATTCTTTTTTGCTCTCCTGTTGCTTCATTTGCTTGAGTTCCATGTTTGGAAGTGTGATTGTGAGACAGGATGTCCAGGATATGTGAGGAGGATTTAACGCCCTTATATAGTAGATAAAAGTTTTCTTCTCTCTGCTTCTGGACCAAGGTGCTCATTGAGGTGCCTTGTCATCTCTGTCTTCCCCTCCTTACAGGTTTAGCTCCCTACACATAGTATATAAAACACGCATGCAGACTGACTGTCCTTGGCAGTTGCGTCATGGTAAGTGGAGCTGAGCACAGGCATTGTCATGGCAACAGGTGGACATACAATGTTTCTTTGAAAGTTGGGGACTTTATTTTAGTTCGTTGGAGTTAAATAACCTATTGTTTGGTTTGTTTTTTTAAAAATCCTGAGTCAGTGTAGGTGATCCAGTCTGTTAAAACTCATCTTTGAAAGATTTTACTAATTTAAACCATGTTTTTCAGAAATTATAATTAAAATTTATGATTTCTTTAACAGACTATGGAATAGTTAAGAGAGATTTCTTCCTGACCAAAAAAGCCTTTTCAAGTATTTTTTTGTTATTAATGTCAAGAAGCTCTGGACAGTCTACTAATTTCATATGACCTAATCAGAGCTTAGGCATAGCTTAGACCATAATCACTCGGTCGTATCCGACTCTTTGGGACCCCCATGGACTGTAGTCCATGGAATTCTCCAGGCCAGAATACTGGAGTGGATAGCCGTTCCCTTCTCCAGGGGATTTTCCCAACCCAGGGGTCAAACCCAGGTCCAGGTCTCCCACATTGCAGGTGGATTCTTTACCATCTGAGCCACCAGGGAAGCCCGACCTAGGGGTACAGATCTGTGCTAAGCTGAGTTCATTTGCATCTGGTTAGTATTCTTGTCTGCTAAGACTAGGCAGCTTATCTGATAATAATAAGTTTCCCTCAGCTGGAAATATACAAAAAGCCAATTCCATCTTCTGAGTTTCACGAAATAATCTTTTCAATCCAATTTGTATTCCGTTTCCCCTGTGAACAACTGTAGGCTTACAAACAGGATTATAGGAAGAGGTGGAAAGGCAGCAGGGACCTGGAGATGAGCCTAAGAACTGTTCTCAGACCCACCAGAAGGGCTAGTGAAAAGCAGCACCCCCACTTTATAGATGAGTAGAGTGCAGCTTGTTGTTGCTGCTGCTAAGTCGCTTCAGTCGTGTCCGACTCTGTGCGACCCCATAGACGGCAGCCCACCAGGCTCCCCTGTCCCTGGGATTCTCCAGGCAAGAACACTGGAGTGGGTTGCATAAAAGTGAAAGTGAAGTCGCTCAGTCATGTCCGACTCCTAGCGACCCCATGGACTGCAGCCTACCAGGCTCCTCCGTCCATGGGATTTTCCAGGCAAGAGTACTCAGGGAGGTTGAATAACCTGGTCAGGGCCACTCGCCAGCCCTAAAACTAAGAAGTACTGAATTGGTTCCAAGGTCGTGCTTTGCGTCTGACCTTAGGAATACCCGGGCATGAGTGTAAACTTGTTTGGGAATATTCAGCCCCTGCTGCAGCCACTGACACATCCTGACCACTGTCATACATGTTCTCATTTCATCTTCACTTACCTTCACAAGGTAAGTGTTGTGTTTCCCGCTTTTCATGGCCAGGAATATGCCATTCATCTCCTCTGGGACCTTAGCGCACAAGCTCCTCCTGGCTGGGGGACCATCTCCAGGGCCCCAGCCCTCACCAGTCCTTTAAATGGCCTCTCTCCTTACCCAGCATATTCTCATCTGTGAAATGACTATAAAAGAATTTTACTGGGCTGTGTACTTTCAGTCTTTTAATAAAATAAAATTATCAAGTTAATATACAGTTATTAAATAATAAAAAAAATTTTTTTCAATGAAAAGAACTGACCCCTTCCAACCTAACCACGCTTTAAGAGCAATCATATTTTAACAATTTTTGCCCAAAATGCTAAATAGTGTGCTGTTATTTATTGATTTATCCTCCTAACCTTTATCTTCTAACCTAACTTAGCTCACTTTTAACTTCCTTTCCCGCTTCTGCTCAGTATAAAATATGACTAGTTTTTATCCCTTTATTGTTTACATTTGTAACATTAAATAATACATATAAACCTCTGTTTCTTTTTCTCTCTGAAGCACTTCCAAAGGTGAGGACATTAGATTCCCTGCAGTTAGTTATTCTTTCCCCTTCTACCTTCAAACTCCTGTCTCTCTTTAAACTTTTCAGCAGCCAAGGTTGAGAACATATTTCTATTCCTTCTTTTTTCTTATTTATTTTTTAATTGGAGGAAAACTGCTTTACAACATTGTGTTTCTGCCATACAACAATGCAAATTAGTCAACATTTTATACATAGATACATGTCTCCTCCCTCTCGAGCTTCCCTCTCAGCCCAGCCCACCCCTCTACATCGTCACAGAGCACAAGGCTGGGCTCCCTGTGTTATTCAGCAACCTCTCAACAGCTGTTTCACACATGTAGTGGATATATGTCAGTGCTACTTTTTCAATTTATCCCACCCCCTCTTTCCTGCACTGTGTCCACAAGTCCCTTCTCTATGCCTGCATCTCCATTCCTCCCCTGCGAATAGGTTCATCAGTACCATTTTTCTAGATGCCATATAAATATGCATTAATATACAATATTTGTTTTTCTGACTTACTTCACTCTGTATAACAGGCTCTAGGTTCATCCAACTCATGCCAACTGACTCAAGTCCGTTCCTTTTTATGGCTGAGTTATATTCCACTGTATGTATGTAACACAATTTCTTTATCCATTCATCTGTCATTGGACATCTAGGTTGCTTTTATGTCCTGGCCATTGTTAATAGTGCTTCAGCAAATGTTGGGGTGGGTACTTGTGTCTTTTTGAATTGTGGTTTCTCGCAGTATATGCCCAGTGGCTGGATTCTTTCATCATACGGTAGTTTTATTCTTAGTTTTTTAAAGAAATCTCTATACTGTTCTCTCTAGTGGCTGTATCAACTTACATTCTCACCAAAAGTGCAAGAGGGTTCCCTTTTCTCCACACCCTCTCCAGCATTTATTGTTGTAGACTTTTTGATTATGGTCTTTCTGATTGGTATGAGATGATACTTCATTGTAGTTTTGATTTTCATTTCTCTGATAATGAGCGATATTGAGCATCTTTTCATGTGTTTATTGGCCATCTGTTGTCTTAATTGGAGAAATGTCTGTTTAGGTCTTCTGCCCATTTTTTGGTTGGACTGTTTTTCTGGTGTTGAGCTATATGAGCTGCTTACATATTTTGGAGATTAATCCTTTGTCAGTTGCTTCCTTTGCCATTATTTTCGCCCATTCTGAGTGTTGTCTTTTCATCTTGTTTATAGTTTCCTTTGCTGTGCAGAAGCTTTTATGCTTTTTTAATTGGAGGAAAATTGCTTCACAATGTTGTGTTTGTTTCTGCTGAATAGTTTTTTAATGTGGTAAAATACATGTAACACACAAATTACCCATCTTATCCATTTTTAAAATTTTCAGTTCAGTTCAGTTTCAGTTCAGTCACTCAATTGTGTCCGACTCTTTGCAACCCCATGAATCGTAGCATGCCAGGACTCTCTGTCCATCACCAACTCCCAGAATTCACCCAAACTCATGTGCATCGAGTTGGTGATGCTATCAAGCCATCTCATCCTCTGTCGTCCCCTTCTCCTCCTGCCCCCAATCCCTCCCAGCATCAGGGCATTTTCCAATGAGTCAGCTCTTCGCATGAGGTGGCCAAAATATTAGAGTTTCAGCTTCAGCATCAGTCCTTCCAATGAACACCCAGGACTGATCTCCTTTAGAATGGACTGGTTGGATCTCCTTGCAGTCCAAGGGACTCTCAAGAGTCTTCTCCAACACCACAGTTCAAAAGCATCAATTCTTAGGCGTTCAACTTTCTTCACAGTCTAACTCTCACATCCATGCATGACCACAGGAAAAACCATAGCCTTGACTAGACAGACCTTTGTTGGCAAAGTAATGTCTCAGCTTTTTAATGTGCTATCTAGGTTGATCATAACTTTCCTTCCAAGGAGTAAGCGTCTTTTAATTTCATGGCTGCAATCAGCATCCAAAGTGATTTTGGAACCCCAAAAAATAAAGTCTGACACTGTTTCCACTGTTTCCCCGTCTATTTCCCATGAAGTGATGGGACCAGATGTCTTGATCTTAGTTTTCTGAATGTTGAGCTTTAAGTCAGCTTTTTCACTGTCCTCTTTCACTTTCATCAAGAGACTTTTTAGTTCCTCTTCACTTTCTGTCATAAGGGTGGTGTCATCTGCATATCTGAGGTTATTGATATTTCTCCTGGCAATCTTGATTCCAGGTTGTGCTTCTTCCAGCCCAGCGTTTCTCACGATGTACTCTGTGTAATATTTAAATAAGCAGGGTGACAATATACAACCTTGACGTACTCCTTTTCCTATTTGGAACCAGTCTGTTGTTCCATGTCCAGTTCTAACTGTTGCTTCCTGACCTGCATACAGGTTTCTCAAGAGGCAGGTCAGGTGGTCTGGTATTCCCATCTCTTTCAGAATTTTCCACAGTTTATTGCAATCCACACAGTCAAAGGCTTTGGCATAGTCAATAAAACAGAAATAGATGTTTTTCTGGAACTCTCTTGCTTTCTCCATGATCCAGCGGATGTTGGCAATTGATCTCTGTTTCCTCTCCTTTTCTAAAACCAGCTTGAACATCTGGAAGTTCACGGTTTAAAAGGTAATAAATATGGTTACTCTCTCCCAGTTGTAGTTAGGTCTTCTTTGCTTCATCCATGGCTTATTTTATAAAGTTTAAAGCAAATAAATAATATTGACATTATGCTTCATTCAGAATTTAATAGTGGGCTATGACTACATTGCTTTCTTTGAGTTCCAGTGTCATCATGATCCCTGATCTGTTCAAAGGAGACTGTTTCTGATAAGTTCAAATGGATTCTCCTTTTATAAAAATACAAATAAATAATGCCACTGTAGTTTACTTCCTGCCAAGCCTCTCCTTTTCTCCTTTAAAGTTTTTTTTATGCCTTGCTGTCAGGACCATCTTATTCACCAGATCCCCAGTATCTTCTAGTTGCTTTTTGTTTTGGGTGAATCATTTCATTTCTTCTTAAAGTCTGAGTAGTTATTTGATATTTGAGTCATGCCTTTTCCTACTGCTTTTTGTTTTCCTGGGTATCTTTAGTGGCCTCTCTTTTTCCTTATCCTTACCTTTTTGGTCTCACATCCTCATTCTCCCAGGCCATCAGTTCCATGTCCCCTTTGTCTCAGACCTCCCTCCTGGAGCCTCTCACCCTCCTACCTCACCCCAAACTGGTGATTCTCTGGCTCTGCTGCACAGCTGCCATCCTTGAACTGCCTTCCCTGTTCCCCTGAGCTTATCCACCAGCTCTGCAACCCTGAAGCTTTCTCTATAGGGCAGGAGAGGACTCAGGCTATTCCTTGGCTACTCACACCTGTTGCCCGGCCATCTCAGGGCCCCGACCACCCATCTGAATAAGCCAGGAATTGATCTGAGAACCTCCTCATGAGAGCCACTAGCCTCCTCACCCTCCCTATTTGCCATAATTTGTATAATTCTTTGCTGAGTCCCTCAGTGGTGCTGAGTCCCTTTAAAGAAATTAGATCTAAAGCATACCTACTCTTCAGCATTATTGTTCAGAAAACTTCCATCCAAACTTAGTTTCTACAATCTGAAATAATCTTATGACCTCAATGAAAAACACGTTTTTTAAATTTAACAAAGTCTTATAATATACATAAGGCAAAGGCACAAGGGGATGATAATCCTTTTCTAGCAAAAAAGCCATTACATTTTTCCCCATCCTCATACATCAAAAAATGTATAATCTAATTAAAATTCTAAACCCCTGTAAGGCTTTTAATTACTTGTTAAAGCAGTTGGCCAGATGGTTAAACATAATAAAAGAACACTTTGAAAGGAATGAAGAAAATGTCATCAAAGTTAACAAAGGAAAGGGGAAAAACATCTTACCACAGTTATACTGGAGAGTTTATAAAAGTGTCACTCCTTGTTAAAATTTCTGAAGCAGAGAGAGAAGTCACTTGACAAACTTCAGACCATGGTCCTTTGCTTACTTAAAGATCAAACTTGAGGTCACTTACTCATTCTCTGGAACAAGTGTGACCTTCACTCTGGATTTAATAAGAACAACTATGTCTGTTTACTTTATCCTGCAAGGAGAAGCCCTCAGGCC